>NC_079423.1:6344249-6399249 GCF_026213295.1 Gadus chalcogrammus | reverse complement strand
TATCTGAAATACACTGCGTGTGCGTGTGATGTTAAATGTTTGAACCAAGGTTAACGGTTAAAGTGTCAGAGAATGGGTGGTGATTTTTTGACGTCCTCCCATGATCTGAAGTGAGCGTGCGTGTTTGTGTTGGTGAAAGTTTAAGAAATGTACAACTGTCGGTTCAGCTCTCTGGTGCTCCCTGCTGGCAGTATCACTATACTGTCCTCATGTTTCACAAAAATAGTTTTGAGAGACGTTGTCAGTTTTTGTATGTTGCTTAAATCCTCCAAAGCGGTTGGCAGTAAACATCAGGTCACGGTACGCCACGGTAGGCCACGGAGTCAATGAGCTCGAGTTGAAAAAGAAAAAGCTTACAGCACCTGGTATTCCCAGGCGGTCTCCCATCCAAGTACTAACCAGGCCCGACCCTGCTTAGCTTCCGAGATCAGACGAGATCGGGCGTGTTCAGGGTGGTATGGCCGTAAGCAATTAGTGCAGGCGCAAAACCAGGTTTTATACAGTAGCACATAAGGAGTGAGAAAGCTGCTGAGGCTCGACGTTACACTTTTACAAAAACAATCATTAGTTAGATATAAACGGCAGTAATTGATTCAGTAGGACTCCTTATCCATGTAAACGATCATTGTGACATCTGAATTCATTAATTATCTGAAATACACTGCGTGTGCGTGTGATGTTAAATGTTTGAACCAAGGTTAACGGTTAAAGTGTCAGAGAATGGGTGGTGATTTTTTGACGTCCTCCCATGATCTGAAGTGAGCGTGCGTGTTTGTGTTGGTGAAAGTTTAAGAAATGTACAACTGTCGGTTCAGCTCTCTGGTGCTCCCTGCTGGCAGTATCACTATACTGTCCTCATGTTTCACAAAAATAGTTTTGAGAGACGTTGTCAGTTTTTGTATGTTGCTTAAATCCTCCAAAGCGGTTGGCAGTAAACATCAGGTCACGGTACGCCACGGTAGGCCACGGAGTCAATGAGCTCGAGTTGAAAAAGAAAAAGCTTACAGCACCTGGTATTCCCAGGCGGTCTCCCATCCAAGTACTAACCAGGCCCGACCCTGCTTAGCTTCCGAGATCAGACGAGATCGGGCGTGTTCAGGGTGGTATGGCCGTAAGCAATTAGTGCAGGCGCAAAACCAGGTTTTATACAGTAGCACATAAGGAGTGAGAAAGCTGCTGAGGCTCGACGTTACACTTTTACAAAAACAATCATTAGTTAGATATAAACGGCAGTAATTGATTCAGTAGGACTCCTTATCCATGTAAACGATCATTGTGACATCTGAATTCATTAATTATCTGAAATACACTGCGTGTGCGTGTGATGTTAAATGTTTGAACCAAGGTTAACGGTTAAAGTGTCAGAGAATGGGTGGTGATTTTTTGACGTCCTCCCATGATCTGAAGTGAGCGTGCGTGTTTGTGTTGGTGAAAGTTTAAGAAATGTACAACTGTCGGTTCAGCTCTCTGGTGCTCCCTGCTGGCAGTATCACTATACTGTCCTCATGTTTCACAAAAATAGTTTTGAGAGACGTTGTCAGTTTTTGTATGTTGCTTAAATCCTCCAAAGCGGTTGGCAGTAAACATCAGGTCACGGTACGCCACGGTAGGCCACGGAGTCAATGAGCTCGAGTTGAAAAAGAAAAAGCTTACAGCACCTGGTATTCCCAGGCGGTCTCCCATCCAAGTACTAACCAGGCCCGACCCTGCTTAGCTTCCGAGATCAGACGAGATCGGGCGTGTTCAGGGTGGTATGGCCGTAAGCAATTAGTGCAGGCGCAAAACCAGGTTTTATACAGTAGCACATAAGGAGTGAGAAAGCTGCTGAGGCTCGACGTTACACTTTACAAAAACAATCATTAGTTAGATATAAACGGCAGTAATTGATTCAGTAGGACTCCTTATCCATGTAAACGATCATTGTGACATCTGAATTCATTAATTATCTGAAATACACTGCGTGTGCGTGTGATGTTAAATGTTTGAACCAAGGTTAACGGTTAAAGTGTCAGAGAATGGGTGGTGATTTTTTGACGTCCTCCCATGATCTGAAGTGAGCGTGCGTGTTTGTGTTGGTGAAAGTTTAAGAAATGTACAACTGTCGGTTCAGCTCTCTGGTGCTCCCTGCTGGCAGTATCACTATACTGTCCTCATGTTTCACAAAAATAGTTTTGAGAGACGTTGTCAGTTTTTGTATGTTGCTTAAATCCTCCAAAGCGGTTGGCAGTAAACATCAGGTCACGGTACGCCACGGTAGGCCACGGAGTCAATGAGCTCGAGTTGAAAAAGAAAAAGCTTACAGCACCTGGTATTCCCAGGCGGTCTCCCATCCAAGTACTAACCAGGCCCGACCCTGCTTAGCTTCCGAGATCAGACGAGATCGGGCGTGTTCAGGGTGGTATGGCCGTAAGCAATTAGTGCAGGCGCAAAACCAGGTTTTATACAGTAGCACATAAGGAGTGAGAAAGCTGCTGAGGCTCGACGTTACACTCTTACAAAAACAATCATTAGTTAGATATAAACGGCAGTAATTGATTCAGTAGGACTCCTTATCCATGTAAACGATCATTGTGACATCTGAATTCATTAATTATCTGAAATACACTGCGTGTGCGTGTGATGTTAAATGTTTGAACCAAGGTTAACGGTTAAAGTGTCAGAGAATGGGTGGTGATTTTTTGACGTCCTCCCATGATCTGAAGTGAGCGTGCGTGTTTGTGTTGGTGAAAGTTTAAGAAATGTACAACTGTCGGTTCAGCTCTCTGGTGCTCCCTGCTGGCAGTATCACTATACTGTCCTCATGTTTCACAAAAATAGTTTTGAGAGACGTTGTCAGTTTTTGTATGTTGCTTAAATCCTCCAAAGCGGTTGGCAGTAAACATCAGGTCACGGTACGCCACGGTAGGCCACGGAGTCAATGAGCTCGAGTTGAAAAAGAAAAAGCTTACAGCACCTGGTATTCCCAGGCGGTCTCCCATCCAAGTACTAACCAGGCCCGACCCTGCTTAGCTTCCGAGATCAGACGAGATCGGGCGTGTTCAGGGTGGTATGGCCGTAAGCAATTAGTGCAGGCGCAAAACCAGGTTTTATACAGTAGCACATAAGGAGTGAGAAAGCTGCTGAGGCTCGACGTTACACTTTTACAAAAACAATCATTAGTTAGATATAAACGGCAGTAATTGATTCAGTAGGACTCCTTATCCATGTAAACGATCATTGTGACATCTGAATTCATTAATTATCTGAAATACACTGCGTGTGCGTGTGATGTTAAATGTTTGAACCAAGGTTAACGGTTAAAGTGTCAGAGAATGGGTGGTGATTTTTTGACGTCCTCCCATGATCTGAAGTGAGCGTGCGTGTTTGTGTTGGTGAAAGTTTAAGAAATGTACAACTGTCGGTTCAGCTCTCTGGTGCTCCCTGCTGGCAGTATCACTATACTGTCCTCATGTTTCACAAAAATAGTTTTGAGAGACGTTGTCAGTTTTTGTATGTTGCTTAAATCCTCCAAAGCGGTTGGCAGTAAACATCAGGTCACGGTACGCCACGGTAGGCCACGGAGTCAATGAGCTCGAGTTGAAAAAGAAAAAGCTTACAGCACCTGGTATTCCCAGGCGGTCTCCCATCCAAGTACTAACCAGGCCCGACCCTGCTTAGCTTCCGAGATCAGACGAGATCGGGCGTGTTCAGGGTGGTATGGCCGTAAGCAATTAGTGCAGGCGCAAAACCAGGTTTTATACAGTAGCACATAAGGAGTGAGAAAGCTGCTGAGGCTCGACGTTACACTCTTACAAAAACAATCATTAGTTAGATATAAACGGCAGTAATTGATTCAGTAGGACTCCTTATCCATGTAAACGATCATTGTGACATCTGAATTCATTAATTATCTGAAATACACTGCGTGTGCGTGTGATGTTAAATGTTTGAACCAAGGTTAACGGTTAAAGTGTCAGAGAATGGGTGGTGATTTTTTGACGTCCTCCCATGATCTGAAGTGAGCGTGCGTGTTTGTGTTGGTGAAAGTTTAAGAAATGTACAACTGTCGGTTCAGCTCTCTGGTGCTCCCTGCTGGCAGTATCACTATACTGTCCTCATGTTTCACAAAAATAGTTTTGAGAGACGTTGTCAGTTTTTGTATGTTGCTTAAATCCTCCAAAGCGGTTGGCAGTAAACATCAGGTCACGGTACGCCACGGTAGGCCACGGAGTCAATGAGCTCGAGTTGAAAAAGAAAAAGCTTACAGCACCTGGTATTCCCAGGCGGTCTCCCATCCAAGTACTAACCAGGCCCGACCCTGCTTAGCTTCCGAGATCAGACGAGATCGGGCGTGTTCAGGGTGGTATGGCCGTAAGCAATTAGTGCAGGCGCAAAACCAGGTTTTATACAGTAGCACATAAGGAGTGAGAAAGCTGCTGAGGCTCGACGTTACACTTTTACAAAAACAATCATTAGTTAGATATAAACGGCAGTAATTGATTCAGTAGGACTCCTTATCCATGTAAACGATCATTGTGACATCTGAATTCATTAATTATCTGAAATACACTGCGTGTGCGTGTGATGTTAAATGTTTGAACCAAGGTTAACGGTTAAAGTGTCAGAGAATGGGTGGTGATTTTTTGACGTCCTCCCATGATCTGAAGTGAGCGTGCGTGTTTGTGTTGGTGAAAGTTTAAGAAATGTACAACTGTCGGTTCAGCTCTCTGGTGCTCCCTGCTGGCAGTATCACTATACTGTCCTCATGTTTCACAAAAATAGTTTTGAGAGACGTTGTCAGTTTTTGTATGTTGCTTAAATCCTCCAAAGCGGTTGGCAGTAAACATCAGGTCACGGTACGCCACGGTAGGCCACGGAGTCAATGAGCTCGAGTTGAAAAAGAAATAGCTTACAGCACCTGGTATTCCCAGGCGGTCTCCCATCCAAGTACTAACCAGGCCCGACCCTGCTTAGCTTCCGAGATCAGACGAGATCGGGCGTGTTCAGGGTGGTATGGCCGTAAGCAATTAGTGCAGGCGCAAAACCAGGTTTTATACAGTAGCACATAAGGAGTGAGAAAGCTGCTGAGGCTCGACGTTACACTTTTACAAAAACAATCATTAGTTAGATATAAACGGCAGTAATTGATTCAGTAGGACTCCTTATCCATGTAAACGATCATTGTGACATCTGAATTCATTAATTATCTGAAATACACTGCGTGTGCGTGTGATGTTAAATGTTTGAACCAAGGTTAACGGTTAAAGTGTCAGAGAATGGGTGGTGATTTTTTGACGTCCTCCCATGATCTGAAGTGAGCGTGCGTGTTTGTGTTGGTGAAAGTTTAAGAAATGTACAACTGTCGGTTCAGCTCTCTGGTGCTCCCTGCTGGCAGTATCACTATACTGTCCTCATGTTTCACAAAAATAGTTTTGAGAGACGTTGTCAGTTTTTGTATGTTGCTTAAATCCTCCAAAGCGGTTGGCAGTAAACATCAGGTCACGGTACGCCACGGTAGGCCACGGAGTCAATGAGCTCGAGTTGAAAAAGAAAAAGCTTACAGCACCTGGTATTCCCAGGCGGTCTCCCATCCAAGTACTAACCAGGCCCGACCCTGCTTAGCTTCCGAGATCAGACGAGATCGGGCGTGTTCAGGGTGGTATGGCCGTAAGCAATTAGTGCAGGCGCAAAACCAGGTTTTATACAGTAGCACATAAGGAGTGAGAAAGCTGCTGAGGCTCGACGTTACACTTTTACAAAAACAATCATTAGTTAGATATAAACGGCAGTAATTGATTCAGTAGGACTCCTTATCCATGTAAACGATCATTGTGACATCTGAATTCATTAATTATCTGAAATACACTGCGTGTGCGTGTGATGTTAAATGTTTGAACCAAGGTTAACGGTTAAAGTGTCAGAGAATGGGTGGTGATTTTTTGACGTCCTCCCATGATCTGAAGTGAGCGTGCGTGTTTGTGTTGGTGAAAGTTTAAGAAATGTACAACTGTCGTTTCAGCTCTCTGGTGCTCCCTGCTGGCAGTATCACTATACTGTCCTCATGTTTCACAAAAATAGTTTTGAGAGACGTTGTCAGTTTTTGTATGTTGCTTAAATCCTCCAAAGCGGTTGGCAGTAAACATCAGGTCACGGTACGCCACGGTAGGCCACGGAGGCAATGAGCTCGAGTTGAAAAAGAAAAAGCTTACCGCACCTGGTAATCCCAGGCGGTCTCCCATCCAAGTACTAACCAGGCCCGACCCTTCTTAGCTTCCGAGATCAGACGAGATCGGGAGTGTTCAGGGTGGTATGGCCGTAAGCAATTAGTGCAGGCGCAAAACCAGGTTTTATACAGTAGCACATAAGGAGTGAGAAAGCTGCTGAGGCTCGACGTTACACTCTTACAAAAACAATCATTAGTTAGATATAAACGGCAGTAATTGATTCAGTAGGACTCCTTATCCATGTAAACGATCATTGTGACATCTGAATTCATTAATTATCTGAAATACACTGCGTGTGCGTGTGATGTTAAATGTTTGAACCAAGGTTAACGGTTAAAGTGTCAGAGAATGGGTGGTGATTTTTTGACGTCCTCCCATGATCTGAAGTGAGCGTGCGTGTTTGTGTTGGTGAAAGTTTAAGAAATGTACAACTGTCGGTTCAGCTCTCTGGTGCTCCCTGCTGGCAGTATCACTATACTGTCCTCATGTTTCACAAAAATAGTTTTGAGAGACGTTGTCAGTTTTTGTATGTTGCTTAAATCCTCCAAAGCGGTTGGCAGTAAACATCAGGTCACGGTACACCACGGAGTCAATGAGCTCGAGTTGAAAAAGAAAAAGCTTACAGCACCTGGTATTCCCATGCGGTCTCCCATCCAAGTACTAACCAGGCCCGACCCTGCTTAGCTTCCGAGATCAGGCGAGATCGGGCGTGTTCAGGGTGGTATGGCCGGAAGCAATGAGTGCAGGCGCAAAACCAGGTTTTATACAGTAGCACATAAGGAGTGAGAAAGCTGCTGAGGCTCGACGTTACACTCTTACAAAAACAATCATTAGTTAGATATAAACGGCAGTAATTGATTCAGTAGGACTCCTTATCCATGTAAACGATCATTGTGACATCTGAATTCATTAATTATCTGAAATACACTGCGTGTGCGTGTGATGTTAAATGTTTGAACCAAGGTTAACGGTTAAAGTGTCAGAGAATGGGTGGTGATTTTTTGACGTCCTCCCATGATCTGAAGTGAGCGTGCGTGTTTGTGTTGGTGAAAGTTTAAGAAATGTACAACTGTCGGTTCAGCTCTCTGGTGCTCCCTGCTGGCAGTATCACTATACTGTCCTCATGTTTCACAAAAATAGTTTTGAGAGACGTTGTCAGTTTTTGTATGTTGCTTAAATCCTCCAAAGCGGTTGGCAGTAAACATCAGGTCACGGTACACCACGGAGTCAATGAGCTCGAGTTGAAAAAGAAAAAGCTTACAGCACCTGGTATTCCCAGGCGGTCTCCCAACCAAGTACTAACCAGCCCCGACCCTGCATAGCTTCCGAGTTCAGACAAGATCGTGCGTGTTCAGGGTGGTCTTGCCGTATGCAATTAGTGCAGGCGCAAAACCAGGTTTTATACAGTAGCACATAAGGAGTGAGAAAGCTGCTGAGGCTCGACGTTAAACTTTTACAAAAAAAATCATTAGTTAGATATAAACGGCAGTAATTGATTCAGTAGGACTCCTTATCAGGGGCGGCGCCAAACGGTTGCTTGCCGTTGCTATAGCAACTCCAAGCAATTACTCAGAAACCCCAGAGCAACCCCTGATTTTTTGTCCAACTCAAACAACATATTTGAAATAATGCCATTTTCCGTAAAATGGTATTAAATAAGTTCAACTAAACCTATGGCCGAATGCGGTACCCGTCACCATACCGACCATTCCTGTCATATGAATCACCAGATTAAGTGCATAATCAGTGAGTAGTCGTTCAAATGAACACGAGTCAGCCTGGGACTCTCCTCTCCTCCCCTCCCCCTCACCGTGCCCAGTTCCCGAGCGTTGGGCATGCGCACACTCTGTAAGTGACATGAACAGATTAAAAAAAAACACATACACACAATTAACACAAACGATCCCAAGCAATATGTACAATATTAATTAATTATTATTTAATGTACTTGAAACAATAATTTCATTAATAGCATAGTCTTACGAAAAATAAATAACATTTCAAATATGCGGACATCTCGCGGCGAGATTATCAGTCAGAGATGTTCGTTGCCGGCTCGTTGGCGCTTAAAAAATATGGACAAGTTTTTACTATTTCGAAAGAAATCAAGTTCAAACACGACTCGCGATGGCGAGGCTGAGGATGGGCTCGTTAATAGCCAGACTTGTGTTGGACTTGGCAGTTGTTCGGAGGGGGGTTATGCTGAGGTCAAGAAACGGAAGAAAATATTGTAGCCTACACAGTTCTGAATTAGCAATACAATGTTATCACATGCTTGCTAACAATGTTGGTGTGTTAAACCGTATGGATTAAAGTGGAATATTGCAAGAAGTCCTGTGATCAAGACATCGATTTAAGGTAGGCCGTTTGGTTATTAAGTTTGCCCGTCGCAGCATATTGACTTGACTCAACAATAATAGCAACTATTGTATTAATGTTCCACATAGGCCTACATTTGAGACGTATCGCGCAACTAATGTGAATGCTTTGGAATGTACCGTGGCGACGGTGGGTCTGAGATGTGCAATTCACCACTATTGACAGGACAGCTAACCTTGTAGTTGGGGGACTGCTGACGGACTGTTGATTGAGAGAACTATGTTGTTTGTTATATGTCGTGTGGCCGCAGTGCCACCTGGACTAGCAGTGAATGTGTACATGCCGCTGGGCTATTTTCATGTTGGCCTTCTTAAAGATCTTCCTCTATATTGTTCTATGTCTTTACGTCTTTTTGTCTGTGTGTGTGTGAGGGAGAGGGAGAAAGATAGCGCACGTTGAACTGTCAAATGATACGATCACACTCAATCACAGTGGTGCGATTAGTCTGTGTTGTTACTGTACTGTAAACTTGCCTCGTACGGGACCGCAACCACCCCAACCCGTGCCGAAAATGTCTTCCCGGCCGTGCCTCTGCCAAATTCAGGTGTTTTGATCAAGGTTTTTTTTTTTGACCAGCAACCTCTTGAATTCATACAGCAACTGTTAAGCAACTGCAACAAATTATTTCTGGCGCCGCCACTGCTCCTTATCCATGTAAACGATCATTGTGACATCTGAATTCATTAATTATCTGAAATACACTGCGTGTGCGTGTGATGTTAAATGTTTGAACCAAGGTTAACGGTTAAAGTGTCAGAGAATGGGTGGTGATTTTTTGACGTCCTCCAATGATCTGAAGTGAGCGTGCGTGTTTGTGTTGGTGAAAGTTTAAGAAATGTACAACTGTCGGTTCAGCTCTCTGGTGCTCCCTGCTGGCAGTATCACTATACTGTCCTCATGTTTCACAAAAACAGTTTTGAGAGACGTTGTCAGTTTTTGTATGTTGCTTAAATCCTCCAAAGCGGTTGGCAGTAAACATCAGGTCACGGTACGCCACGGAGTCAATGAGCTCGAGTTGAAAAAGAAAAAACTTACAGCACCTGGTATTCCCAGGCGGTCTCCCATCCAAGTACTAACCAGGCCCGACCCTGCTTAGCTTCCGAGATCAGACGAGATCGGGCGTGTTCAGGGTGGTATGGCCGTAAGCAATTAGTGCAGGCGCAAAACCAGGTTTTATACAGTAGCACATAAGGAGTGAGAAAGCTGCTGAGGCTCGACGTTACACTCTTACAAAAACAATCATTAGTTAGATATAAACGGCAGTAATTGATTCAGTAGGACTCCTTATCCATGTAAACGATCATTGTGACATCTGAATTCATTAATTATCTGAAATACACTGCGTGTGCGTGTGATGTTAAATGTTTGAACCAAGGTTAACGGTTAAAGTGTCAGAGAATGGGTGGTGATTTTTTGACGTCCTCCCATGATCTGAAGTGAGCGTGCGTGTTTGTGTTGGTGAAAGTTTAAGAAATGTACAACTGTCGGTTCAGCTCTCTGGTGCTCCCTGCTGGCAGTATCACTATACTGTCCTCATGTTTCACAAAAATAGTTTTGAGAGACGTTGTCAGTTTTTGTATGTTGCTTAAATCCTCCAAAGCGGTTGGCAGTAAACATCAGGTCACGGTACGCCACGGTAGGCCACGGAGGCAATGAGCTCGAGTTGAAAAAGAAAAAGCTTACAGCACCTGGTATTCCCAGGCGGTCTCCCATCCAAGTACTAACCAGGCCTGACCCTGCTTAGCTTCCGAGATCAGACGAGATCGGGCGTGTTCAGGGTGGTATGGCCGTAAGCAACTAGTGCAGGCGCAAAACCAGGTTTTATACAGTAGCACATAAGGAGTGAGAAAGCTGCTGAGGCTCGACGTTACACTCTTACAAAAACAATCATTAGTTAGATATAAACGGCAGTAATTGATTCAGTAAGACTCCTTATCCATGTAAACGATCATTGTGACATCTGAATTCATTAATTATCTGAAATACACTGCGTGTGCGTGTGATGTTAAATGTTTGAACCAAGGTTAACGGTTAAAGTGTCAGAGAATGGGTGGTGATTTTTTGACGTCCTCCCATGATCTGAAGTGAGCGTGCGTGTTTGTGTTGGTGAAAGTTTAAGAAATGTACAACTGTCGGTTCAGCTCTCTGGTGCTCCCTGCTGGCAGTATCACTATACTGTCCTCATGTTTCACAAAAATAGTTTTGAGAGACGTTGTCAGTTTTTGTATGTTGCTTAAATCCTCCAAAGCGGTTGGCAGTAAACATCAGGTCACGGTACGCCACGGTAGGCCACGGAGGCAATGAGCTCGAGTTGAAAAAGAAAAAGCTTACAGCACCTGGTATTCCCAGGCGGTCTCCCATCCAAGTACTAACCAGGCCCGACCCAGCTTAGCTTCTGAGATCAGACGAGATCGGGCGTGTTTTTTTTTTAATCTTTTTTATTATCAAAAATATATTCAATTTTATACAATTACGCATTCATTTATACATATATCAAATAAAAGTAAATGAAAAACTGCCCACAAATTAAACCACAAACCGCACAAACAATTAACTAAACACACTTTCTCTTTTAAATTAAAAATAAGAACCACACAGCAAAAACAGTATCTTTTCCCAAATACACTTACCCTCGAAATTAAACCGCCCCTCAGTCCCAAAGCACAAACCGAACAGCCCAAACCCAGAATTTTTAACCTCGAACATTTACCCACAAAATTAAACCACCCCTCATTCGAAAAAAACACACAAAACCAAAATCCCACACAAAACTCCCTCGCTCTCCCACCTCCAAAATTATGCCACCCCCTTTAAACCACCCAAATCAACCCCAAACGGTGCCCTGCTCAGTCATCCATACAATTCCATTCTCATTCACACCACATACTCCCGCACTCTCTACAAACATACTCACAAACAAAGCCTCGTCCACAACATACAGCATTCGTAAGTGTCTTTTCCATTCATTCACAAACAGCCTCCATGCATCCAACTTTCTCCTTTCATACAGCGCAAAATTGCGCCTGTTAAAAATCGCCCTCCTTGCAAATCCAAAGATCATATTGATCATTTTCCAATTTCTATATTTCCTACTCACTCCCAAGAGTACAGACAATTCCCACCCCCGTTCCACCCAGCAGTCTCCCACACTGCACCCTCCCAGCAGCCCCTTGATTTTTCCCCAGAATTCCACTAGCTCGCAACAATACACAAAAATGTGATTCACGTCTTCATCCCCACTTTCACACACCATACACGTCCTCCCATACACTCCCCTGTGCATTTGGTGCAGGATGATGCATGTGAAAATCCTCCTGTGCCTTATCTTGAAATCAAGATCAAATATTGCATGCGGTGTGTGCGGTATGTTAATGTACTTCCACAAAATGTTGGGTGTAATGTCCGGATATGTGTCTGCCCATTTACTCTCACATGTGGGTTTTTGCACTCTATGTGTCAATGCATGCTTGTACCAAATCTTTGTCTTGACATCAGTAATGGCGTGTGACTCCCCCCCCAGGCACAGGAAGATTCCCACCACATCATCCTGCCCAACCCTCCCCTTATTTCTAAACCCGTCCCCCCATTCACTCATCACACACTCTTCCACTCTCTCCAACACTTTCACAATCACTCCCCTCCTATATGTTATCCCCTTCTCTCTCATTATCCTAATCACTCTTTCTTTATCCCATCTCCCTCCCCTGTCGACTAGATCTCCCACCCGCTTCAGCCCCGCCCTCTCAAGAGCCACGCTCTTGATGACCCCTCCGCCCCCTTGTTTAAAATATGGGCTGGAGAGGAAAGGTAGCCTCATCACAGACGCTCTTGACTCGCATACGAGTGCAGTCTTATGAAACAGCAGGAACCACGCGTTGAGCACCTCCTGGAAGAACCGCGGCAGATGTGCATATGCCGCTGCGTTCTGCGTCTGCAACAAATTGTCATCACTTAAGAGACCAAATGTGCTCAGCCACTGGCTGAAGTGGCCCTTCCAGGCCGCCTCCCGACTTGCATCCCTAAATTTGCCTATCAATTTAGTTCGTAACGCAGTTCTTTTTGCGAGTACGTCCATCAATCCTAGCCCACCCTGATCATTGACCCTTATCAGCGTTCTATGCGCTATACTGGCTGCTTTGCTCCTCCAAATAAAGTCTCTAACGACTTTGGCAATCTTCTGCTCAGCCCAAGTCGGAAGCGCACAAGTGCTCAAGGCATGATTCACCTGCGACAACACTAGAGCATTGGTGACGGCCACCCTTCCCCTCAACAGCAGACCCCTAGCCCTCCACATACTCAGGGTCTTTTGCATACGCCCAATAACATCCTTCCACGTCAAATCATCGCATTCATTCTCATCACTACCAACATACACTCCGAGCACTTTTCTTTGATTCTCCACTACTTTGAATCCCCATTTGTTATCTAGGTCTTTGTTCCTACCCATCCCCATTATTTCAGATTTCTCCATATTAATTTTTGCTCCTGAAGCTCTCTCATACGTTTCTATATGTTTCAACACTATATCCACATCACTCTCACTTTTACCATTACATTAATATCATCCGCATACTGCATTAAACTAATTTTTCCCTTACCTATTCCACACACTCTTTTGTCATTCAAAATTAAAGCCGCCAACGGCTCCGCCACCATGCTATAGAGCAGTGCTGACATTGGGCAGCCCTGCCTCACTGACCTCTTGACATCGAAAGAGTCAGTCAGAGCACCGTTACACTTAATTTTACTCTTAGCCCCCCCATAGAGCAATCCCACCCACCCCCTTAATTTAGTCCCAAGTCCAAGTTTCTCCAGTACCCTCCCCAAAAAATCCTGATCCACCCTATCAAACGCTTTGTTTAAATCAATCCCCAGCCACAATCCTCCCTCCCCTTCCATATCTCTAACTACCTGTTTTATTGTTAATATCGAATCCCCAATGTCCCTCCCCGGAATGCTATACGCTTGAGTTGGACCTATTACTGAGCCTATTACCTCCCTCATTCTATTCGCAAGTATCTTAGCAATAATTTTATAGTCAGTGTTGAGTAGACTGATTGGCCTATAGTTATCAAGATTTTTGTTATCACCCTTATTTTTATAAAAAATCGTAATTATGCCTAATCCCATACTCTCCGGGAGCCAGCCTGTTTTCTCCACATACTTGCAGAGTTTTTCAACCACCGGAGCCAGAATTCCCTTAAAGCCGACGTAAAACTCGGCTGTCAGACCATCACTCCCCGGGCTCTTATTCTTGTTTAGTCCATCAATAGCACTATAAATCTCTTGCACAGAAAATTCACAATCGCACCAAGCACTATCCTCCCTACTTAAAGTCCTCTCCAGTGCCTCTAAGGCCTCTCCCACACTATCCTCATCACATGCATCTTTTTTAAATAAACACTCATAATAATCCCTAACTACTTTTAATATCTCTTCCTTATCAGTTATTATTTGACCACCATTATCTAATACCTCCTTTATCTCCGTTTTATTTTGTTTTTGTTTTTCCAAACCCAGGAAAAAGGCTGTGCTCCTTTCCCCTTCGTACATATATTGTATCCTGCTTCTAATAGCAGCCCCTCTACACTTCGCTACCTCTAAGGCACTCAATTTTTCTTTTAAATCCACATATTTTTCCGTACATATATTACCCTCCTCATCTAACAGTTTAATTTCCTCATTTAGTTGTTTTCTCAAATGAACCTCCTCTGCATTTTCCCTTTTCCTTTTTTCTATACCATACCTGACACATTTGTTTTTAATTCTTATTTTCACACTCTCCCACCACACACTCATATTCGCATCATCATTCCATTCATCCATCGTTCTCTTCAAAAAAAAACCCATGCTCTTCATAAACACAGCATCTCCCAAAAAGCTGGCATTAAAGCACCAAGGCCTCTGGTTGACACTCCCTCCCCTCCCTCCCACCTCTAACCTAATCCCCGCGTGGTCACTCCAGGTATTATTGATGTATTCCACACTCTTAATTAATTTAACATTACCACTTTGTACCAACACAAAGTCAATCCTACTCTGTTTCAGAGTATTAGCAACAAGTTGCCTCCTTGAAAAAACCTTTTCCCACGGGTGTAGGACTCTCCATATGTCTACCAATTGATAGTTCTCCATCAAGTCCCTAAGGGTTTGCCTAGTGCTGTCCCCTTTAAACGTATTGTTACTCGATAAATCAGACCGAGTCAAAATAACATTAAAATCCCCCACAATCATACAGTTAGGGTTGCACCACACATTTAAACCAGCCAAAAAAACCCTCCTCTCCTTCTCCCCATTGGGTGCATGTAAATTAATTATTCTAAGTTCCCTCCCCTCATAAACACAATCAACAACTAACAACCTCCCCTCTAAATCTCTATGAACTAAATTAATCCCCGTTATTTTAGCACTATTAAAACATATTGCCACTCCCCTGGCCCTGGGAGTCCCTTCAGAAAAATAAATCTGGCCTTTCCACTGCTTTCTACTCCTATTCAGTAGGTTGTCATCCCACCTAGTTTCCTGTAAACACAAAATATCAGCTCTTATGTCCAATATGGCATTTCTTTTATATTCAGTTCTCATACCGTTCGCATTCAGGGAAAAAAATAACCAAAGCCATAAATAATAAAAAATAAAATAAGGAAAAACCAACGAAAAAGAGCCAGCTAGCACAATAACCTTCATCAAAAAAATTAACAATTCTTATTCTTCTTCCCACTCCCCTCCGTCTTTTGCTTTGCGGACATCCTTTTTTTCGCCTCCCTTAGCTCCTCCATGTCCATATCACTCCCCGAGCTCCCCTCCCTCACAGTATTATCCACAAAATCCCCACTCTCACCCACCTCATCATTGCCCCAAATCATTTTAAGTACAGTTTTCCCCGTCCCATCCCCAAACATTCTTACCCCTTCCCGTCTTTCACCTCTGCCTCTCACGCTCCTGTCTCCCTGCCGCCGCGGCAGGCCCTCGCTCCGCTCTCCCCTCAGGTCCGCAGGCTGGCCCGAGGTGAGCTCCTCCTCCAGCAACGTGGGGAATTCCTCCCCCCCAGAGGCACCGTCCCGGTCCATGCTCGCGCCCATGCCCTCCTCCTCGTCCTCACCACCACCGTCATCCGGCGCCCCCGGTTCGTCACCATCCAGCTCGCCGCCGTCCTCCTCCGCCTCCTTCTCCACCGGGCATATACAGTCTCTCTCTCTCCTCCGGCATGTCAGACACTTTGCCACCCCAGTGGCACACTCCCGAGCGTAGTGGCCCTGGCATCCGCAATTATGACAGGTAAAATCCGGGCACTCACGCAGGATGTGGCCCGGCTGCATACAGCTCCTACAAACCTTCATCTGGCGGTCGTGGATTACTCTAAAGTATTCAACACCCGTTGCGGTATTGAATTTAGTGGAATATGGCAAGGATTGCACGAGCTCATTAAATTTGACCCGTACAATCCTTGTACCATCGGCAATATTGGTGCCCGGCCACATCCTCCTCTTGATTGACGAAAGCGCCCGGACTCCCCACCCACTTAGTTTATCCAGGATTTCCGCATCAGAAATGTATGCTGGCAGGGTAAGAAAGGAAACCACCAGCTCGTCATTACATAGTTCTCTGGCAATAATCCTAGTGTTGTGTATTTTAAACCCATCGAGCAGACGGTCCTTCCCCCTCTCTCCGCACACCGTCACCTCCAGCTTCCCGAGGGCCAGCACCCTACAGGCCCGGATTTCTCCGCACACGACCGCCATAGCCTTCATTAATTCTCCTATGGGTATAACGTCCCCGCACTGCTCCACGCAAACCGTGAGCCTCCTCTCATACATGCGCTCTACCTTCTTAATCCCGTCCACTGTTTCTCCACCAGCCACCTGCTCTTGCCCGCCTCCAGCCGCCTTGCCGTTCCCATCTCCCCCGCTCTCTCCTTCTCTCCTTTCTCCTCCCGACTCCTCCGCAACACTCCTTCCTCCTCGCAACCCGCCAGCTTTTCCGTCCTCCTCCACCTCAAGTCCTGCTCCATTCACCGTCCCTCCAGCTCGCTGCCCGCCGGCACTCATTTCGCCCGGTGGCTTCGCCGAAGCTAGGCCCCGGATCATTCTCGCCTCCACCGTTGCAAACAAACAAAAACGACTGGAAAAGTATATATATAATAACTCAGAGCGATCCCCCAACAGTCTATGACTGCGGGGGACGAAAAAAAACACAAATAACTGGCTTGTTAGACCAGATAGCAACACTCCAAAATTCTCTCCACCAGAACAAACAATTTACCATGCGGCTGTCCAAAAAAAAACACTACGTACTCCAACACTGTAGGGGGCGTCAGGGTGGTATGGCCGTAAGCAATTAGTGCAGGCGCAAAACCAGGTTTTATACAGTAGCACATAAGGAGTGAGAAAGCTGCTGAGGCTCGACGTTACACTTTTACAAAAACAATCATTAGTTAGATATAAACGGCAGTAATTGATTCAGTAGGACTCCTTATCCATGTAAACGATCATTGTGACATCTGAATTCATTAATTATCTGAAATACACTGCATGTGCGTGTGATGTTAAATGTTTGAACCAAGGTTAACGGTTAAAGTGTCAGAGAATGGGTGGTGATTTTTTGACGTCCTCCCATGATCTGAAGTGAGCGTGCGTGTTTGTGTTGGTGAAATTTTAAGAAATGTACAACTGTCGGTTCAGCTCTCTGGTGCTCCCTGCTGGCAGTATCACTATACTGTCCTCATGTTTCACAAAAATAGTTTTGAGAGACGTTGTCAGATTTTGTATGTTGCTTAAATCCTCCAAAGCGGTTGGCAGTAAACATCAGGTCACGGTACGCCACGGTAGGCCACGGAGTCAATGAGCTCGAGTTGAAAAAGAAAAGATTACAGCACCTGGTATTCCCAGGCGGTCTCCCATCCAAGTACTAACCAGGCCCTACCCTGCTTAGCTTCCGAGATCAGACGAGATCGGGCGTGTTCAGGGTGGTATGGCCGTAAGCAATTAGTGTAGGCGCAAAACCAGGTTTTATATAGTAGCACATAAGGAGTGAGAAAGCTGCTGAGGCTCGACGTTACACTTTTACAAATACTATCATTAGTTAGATATAAACGGCAGTAATTGATTCAGTAGGACTCCTTATCCATGTAAACGATCATTGTGACATCTGAATTCATTAATTATCTGAAATACACTGTGTGTGCGTGTGATGTTAAATGTTTGAACCAAGGTTAACGGTTAAGTGTCAGAGAATGGGTGGTGATTTTTGACGTCCTCCCATGATCTGAAGTGAGCGTGCGTGTTTGTGTTGGTGAAAGTTTAAGAAATGTACAACTGTCGTTTCAGCTCTCTGGTGCTCCCTGCTGGCAGTATCACTATACTGTCCTCATGTTTCACAAAAATAGTTTTGAGAGACGTTGTCAGTTTTTGTATGTTGCTTAAATCCTCCAAAGCGGTTGGAAGTAAACATCAGGTCACGGTACGCCACGGTAGGCCACGGAGGCAATGAGCTCGAGTTGAAAAAGAAAAAGCTTACAGCACCTGGTATTCCCAGGCGGTCTCCCATCCAAGTACTAACCAGGCCCGACCCTGCATAGCTTCCGAGATCAGACGAGATCGGGCGTGTTCAGGGTGGTATGGCCGAAAGCAAATAGTGCCGGCGCAAAACCAGGTTTTATACAGTAGCACATAAGGAGTGAGAAAGCTGCTGAGGCTCGACGTTACACTTTTACAAAAACAATCATTAGTTAGATATAACGGCAGTAATTGATTCAGTAGGACTCCTTATCCATGTAAACGATCATTGTGACATCTGAATTCATTAATTATCTGAAATACACTGCGTGTGCGTGTGATGTTAAATGTTTGAACCAAGGTTAACGGTTAAAGTGTAAGAGAATGGGTGGTGATTTTTTGACGTCCTCCCATGATCTGAAGTGAGCGTGCGTGTTTGTGTTGGTGAAAGTTTAAGAAATGTACAACTGTCGGTTCAGCTCTCTGGTGCTCCCTGCTGGCAGTATCACTATACTGTCCTCATGTTTCACAAAATAGTTTTGAGAGACGTTGTCAGTTTTTGTATGTTGCTTAAATCTTCCAAAGCGGTTGGCAGTAAACATCAGGTCACGGTACGCCACGGTAGGCCACGGAGGCAATGAGCTCGAGTTGAAAAAGAAAATGCTTACAGCACCTGGTATTCCCAGGCGGTCTCCCATCCAAGTACTAACCAGGCCCGACCCTGCTTAGCTTCCGAGATCAGACGAGATCGGGCGTGTTCAGGGTGGTATGACGTAAGCAATTAGTGCAGGCGCAAAACCAGGTTTTATACAGTAGCACATAAGGAGTGAGAAAGCTGCTGAGGCTCGACGTTACACTCTTACAAAAACAATCATTAGTTAGATATAAACGGCAGTAATTGATTCAGTAGGACTCCTTATCCATGTAAACGATCATTGTGACATCTGAATTCATTAATTATCTGAAATACACTGCGTGTGCGTGTGATGTTAAATGTTGAACCAAGGTTAACGGTTAAAGTGTCAGAGAATGGGTGGTGATTTTTTGACGTCCTCCCATGATCTGAAGTGAGCGTGCGTGTTTGTGTTGGTGAAAGTTTAAGAAATGTACAACTGTCGGTTCAGCTCTCTGGTGCTCCCTGCTGGCAGTATCACTATACTGTCCTCATGTTTCACAAAAATAGTTTTGAGAGACGTTGTCAGTTTTTGTATGTTGCTTAAATCCTCCAAAGCGGTTGGCAGTAAACATCAGGTCACGGTACGCCACGGTAGGCCACGGAGTCAATGAGCTCGAGTTGAAAAAGAAAAAGCTTACAGCACCTGGTATTCCCAGGCGGTCTCCCATCCAAGTACTAACCAGGCCCGACCCTGCTTAGCATCCGAGATCAGACGAGATCGGGCGTGTTCAGGGTGGTATGGCCGTAAGCAAATAGTGCAGGCGCAAAACCAGGTTTTATACAGTAGCACATAAGGAGTTAGAAAGCTGCTGAGGCTTGACGTTACACTTTTACAAAAACAATCATTAGTTAGATATAAACGGCAGTAATTGATTCAGTAGGACTCCTTATCCATGTAAACGATCATTGTGACATCTGAATTCATTAATTATCTGAAATACACTGCGTGTGCGTGTGATGTTAAATGTTTGAACCAAGGTTAACGGTTAAAGTGTCAGAGAATGGGTGGTGATTTTTTGACGTCCTCCCATGATCTGAAGTGAGCGTGCGTGTTTGTGTTGGTGAAAGCTTAAGAAATGTACAACTGTCGGTTCAGCTCTCTGGTGCTCCCTGCTGGCAGTATCACTATACTGTCCTCATGTTTCACAAAATAGTTTTGAGAGACGTTGTCAGTTTTTGTATGTTGCTTAAATCCTCCAAAGCGGTTGGCAGTAAACATCAGGTCACGGTACGCCACGGTAGGCCACGGAGTCAATGAGCTCGAGTTGAAAAAGGAAAAGATTACAGCACCTGTTATTCCCAGGCAGTCTCCCATCCAAGTACTAACCAGGCCCGACCCTGCTTAGCTTCCGAGATCAGACGAGATCGGGCGTGTTCAGGGTGGGATGGCCGTAAGCAATTAGTGCAGGCGCAAAACCAGGTTTTATACAGTAGCACATAAGGAGTGTGAAAGCTGCTGAGGCTCGACGTTACACTTTTACAAAAACAATCATTAGTTAGATATAAACGGCAGTAATTGATTCAGTAGGACTCCTTATCCATGTAAACGATCATTGTGACATCTGAATTCATTAATTATCTGAAATACACTGCGTGTGCGTGTGATGTTAAATGTTTGAACCAAGGTTAACGGTTAAAGTGTCAGAGAATGGGTGGTGATTTTTTGACGTCCTCCCATGATCTGAAGTGAGCGTGCGTGTTTGTGTTGGTGAAAGTTTAAGAAATGTACAACTGTCGTTTCAGCTCTCTGGTGCTCCCTGCTGGCAGTATCACTATACTGTCCTCATGTTTCACAAAAATAGTTTTGAGAGACGTTGTCAGTTTTTGTATGTTGCTTAAATCCTCCAAAGCGGTTGGCAGTAAACATCAGGTCACGGTACGCCACGGTAGGCCACGGAGGCAATGAGCTCGAGTTTAAAAAGAAAAAGCTTACAGCACCTGGTATTCCCAGGCGGTCTCCCATCCAAGTACTAACCAGGCCCGACCCTGCTTAGCTTCCGAGATCAGACGAGATCGGGCGTGTTCAGGGTGGTATGGCCGTAAGCAATTAGTGCAGGCGCAAAACCAGGTTTTATACAGTAGCACATAAGGAGTGAGAAAGCTGCTGAGGCTCGACGTTACACTTTTACAAAAACAATCATTAGTTAGATATAAACGGCAGTAATTGATTCAGTAGGACTCCTTATCCATGTAAACGATCATTGTGACATCTGAATTCATTAATTATCTGAAATACACTGCGTGTGCGTGTGATGTTAAATGTTTGAACCAAGGTTAACGGTTAAAGTGTCAGAGAATGGGTGGTGATTTTTTGACGTCCTCCCATGATCTGAAGTGAGTGTGCGTGTTTGTGTTGGTGAAAGCTTAAGAAATGTACAACTGTCGGTTCAGCTCTCTGGTGCTCCCTGCTGGCAGTATCACTATACTGTCCTCATGTTTCACAAAAATAGTTTTGAGAGACGTTGTCAGTTTTTGTATGTTGCTTAAATCCTCCAAAGCGGTTGGCAGTAAACATCAGGTCACGGTACGCCACGGTAGGCCACGGAGTCAATGAGCTCGAGTTGAAAAAGAAAAGCTTACAGCACCTGGTATTCCCAGGCGGTCTCCCATCCAAGTACTAACCAGGCCCGACCCTGCTTAGCTTCCGAGATCAGACAAGATCGGGCGTGTTTTTTTTTTTTTTTTTTTTTTTTTTTTTTTATTAAATTCCGTATTTACAGTAATTTACAATCTTTTACGGTCATAACCAAACACAGTATGACACACAGAAGACATACAGACAGTTGATAATCACAAATGTACGCAACAATCATATAGAGAGGTTAACCCTAATCATACACAACAAACATTTGCGTCGGAGTGGTCTGCCAGGTCCTAACAAGCAGGAAAAACAATGCCCACACTACACACTAAATCCTAACGTCCCTGATTCCGTTACCATGACTAAAGTGCTGTTCCTAACAAAATACTTGTGAAAATCCTCCCCTTCCCATCATTCAGAACCTCCTTCACATTCCCAACCACATCCTCGTTTACAAGTATTGCCACACACACGATCTTGCCGTCCCACAATTGACGAATAACAGTCCCCTCCATTTCTCCTTGATTTCTGGCATTTTAGCCTGCGTCCAGTTTGTTTCCTGCAGCACTAAAATATCGGATTTAAAATTGATTAACACCTCATCAAACTTCGCCATATTGTTAAGACCGTTGATATTAATTGATGTGAGTGTGACCATTGAAATCAAAAGACACAGAGTGGGTATTACTGTTAAAATCTTTTTTTTTTTTTACGTACCCCTTTCTTTTTCAAGTTCCTCTGTACCTCATCGGAATCAACCCCTCTCCTGCGTCTGACCCTGGGCGCCCTCTCCCTACAAACACCCAACGCCTCATTCCCAGACTTATTCTCCCTCTCCCTTCCATCAGCCAGTGTGGGGGGGGAAATTATAGGCGCCATACCACGCCAATGAGACGCGTCAGTTGTAGCCTCAATAGTCACAGCACAAGACCCCAGGCTGCATCTTCCTCTACTGTAGGCCACCCGGGCGCCTGTAAAGAGAGGAGCCCCGCTTGAGAGCTCCTGCCCCCCCCCAACCCTGTGCCCCCATCTCCCCCTGATGCCGGGGCCATTGACACAACCAAATCCACTTCTAGGCTAGCCCCCGTGCCATGTCCCGCCTCGTTCCCCAACTGTCCAGACCCCCGCGGCACCTTGGCTATGCCCTCCGCTGGTGTAGGGTGCCCAGATGCCGGTAGAGAGGAAAGCTCTACTTGAGAGCTTTGCCCCCCGGGCAACCCCGTGCCCCCCACACCCGGGTCCTCCAGCTCAACCTGTAGCTGACTGTCCAAGACTGTCTCCCCGTCAGACAGCTCCCCGTGCTCCATCTCCTCTTCCGCACTCTCTTCCCCTCCACTTCCCTCACTCTCCAACGATACAGCCCTTGAGTCTGGGTCAACTGAGAGGGCACCCCCTCCCACCTGCTCCTCCTTACACACACAATTTTCCTTTCTATTACCACACTCTCTGCATTTAATCACAGCCACACACTCCCTTGCATAGTGCCCCTGCTTCCCGCACTTCCGACAGAGGAAGTCAGGACAGTCCCTCACTATATGTCCAGGCTGGATGCACAATCTACACACCTTTACTTGTCTGTCATGGATGACACGGAAATATTCAGCACCCTTTTCAGTGTCAAAACGTGTGGACCAAGGCAAGGACCGTACTTCCTTGTTAAACTTCCACCTTAACAAACCGTTGTACCCTCACATATGGTCATCCAGGCCACTTCCTCCTTGCAATCGGCGAAACTGCCTCCACACCCCAGTCCGCAAGCTTCTTCAGAATCTCCTCATCCGTAATGTACACTGGTAGACTCATAAAGGACACCACCATCTCATCTGCAGTCAAGTCTTTTGCGACGACGCTGGTCCCCCTTATCCTAAAACCATCCAACAATCGCCTCTTCCCGTTGGGGTGATTCATCGTTACTTCATATTGGTTCAATGAGAGGTAGCGACATCCCAAGACCAATCCACATACACTCTGCATCGCCCTTAGCATCTCAATCATCGGGATTTTCTCCTCTCCCACAAGCTCCACAGCCACAGACAACTCCCTGCTGTAGCTCGGGCCACCATCCGCAACCTTGTCCTCCTTCTCTCTTGTTGCTCTCTCCGCAGTCACCGGTCTCCCGCCTAGTACGTCCTCCGATGTCCTCTTCGCCACACAACCACCATCCGTCACCGCAGCAGGAGCCGTGTTCCGTTCCATGCCGTCCTCCATTCGAATTTCCGAAACCGCGTGAGACATCGAAAAAAACCGAACTAAAGTATACTAATACTCCCCCAAACAGCAAGCTGTCGGGGGAAATAAACGACGAGACGAAAAACTAACCAAAAAAATATCTATAAATACTTGATTTACCACCAAAAGAATCCTCGCTCCAACACCGTCCTCCTCTCACCACTCAAGCACACCAAACACTTCCTCAATGGGCGTATCACTTCCTCAATGGGCGTGTTCAGGGTGGTATGGCCGTAAGCAATTAGTGCAGGCGCAAAACCAGGTTTTATACAGTAGCACGTAAGGAGTGTGAAAGCTGCTGAGGCTCGACGTTACACTTTTACAAAAACAATCATTAGTTAGATATAAACGGCAGTAATTGATTCAGTAGGACTCCTTATCCATGGAAACGATCATTGTGACATCTGAATTCATTAATTATCTGAAATACACTGCGTGTGGTGTGATGTTAAATGTTTGAACCAAGGTTAACGGTTAAAGTGTCAGAGAATGGGTGGTGATTTTTTGACGTCCTCCCATGATCTGAAGTGAGCGTGCGTGTTTGTGTTGGTGAAAGTTTAAGAAATGTACAACTGTCGTTTCAGCTCTCTGGTGCTCCCTGCTGGCAGTATCACTATACTGTCCTCATGTTTCACAAAATAGTTTTGAGAGACGTTGTCAGTTTTTATATGTTGCTTAAATCCTCCAAAGCGGTTGGCAGTAAACATCAGGTCACGGTACGCCACGGTAGGCCACGGAGGCAATGAGCTCGAGTTTAAAAAGAAAAAGCTTACAGCACCTGGTATTCCCAGGCGGTCTCCCATCCAAGTACTAACCAGGCCCGACCCTGCTTAGCTTCCGGGATCAGACGAGATCAGGCGTGTTCAGGGTGGTATGGCCGTAAGCAATTAGTGCAGGCGCAAAACCAGGTTTTATACAGTAGCACATAAGGAGTGAGAAAGCTGCTGAGGCTCGACGTTACACTTTTACAAAAACAATCATTAGTTAGATAAAAACGGCAGTAATTGATTCAGTAGGACTCCTTATCCATGTAAACGATCATTGTGACATCTGAATTCATTAATTATCTGAAATACACTGCGTGTGCGTGTGATGTTAAATGTTTGAACCAAGGTTAACGGTTAAAGTGTCAGAGAATGGGTGGTGATTTTTTGACGTCCTCCCATGATCTGAAGTGAGCGTGCGTGTTTGTGTTGGTGAAAGTTTAAGAAATGTACAACTGTCGGTTCAGCTCTCTGGTGCTCCCTGCTGGCAGTATCACTATACTGTCCTCATGTTTCACAAAAATAGTTTTGAGAGACGTTGTCAGTTTTTGTATGTTGCTTAAATCCTCCAAAGCGGTTGGCAGTAAACATCAGGTCACGGTACGCCACGGTAGGCCACGGAGTCAATGAGCTCGAGTTGAAAAAGAAAAAGCTTACAGCACCTGGTATTCCCAGGCGGTCTCCCTTCCAAGTACTAACCAGGCCCGACTCTGCTTAGCTTCCGAGATCAGACGAGATCAGGCGTGTTCAGGGTGGTATGGCCGTAAGCAATTAGTGCAGGCGCAAAACCAGGTTTTATACAGTAGCACATAAGGAGTGAGAAAGCTGCTGAGGCTTGACGTTACACTTTTACAAAAACAATCATTAGTTAGATATAAACGGCAGTAATTGATTCAGTAGGACTCCTTATCCATGTAAACGATCATTGTGACATCTGAATTCATAATTATCTGAATACACTGCGTGTGCGTGTGATGTTAAATGTTTGAACCAAGGTTAACGGTTAAAGTGTCAGAGAATGGGTGGTGATTTTTTTACGTCCTCCCATGATCTGAAGTGAGCGTGCGTGTTTGTGTTGGTGAAAGTTTAAGAAATGTACAACTGTCGGTTCAGCTCTCTGGTGCTCCCTGCTGGCAGTATCACTATATTGTCCTCATGTTTCACAAAAATAGTTTTGAGAGACGTTGTCAGTTTTTGTATGTTGCTTAAATCCTCCAAAGCGGTTGGCAGTAAACATCAGGTCACGGTACGCCACGGTAGGCCACGGACGTCAATGAGCTCGAGTTGAAAAAGAAAAAGCTTACAGCACCTGGTATTCCCAGGCGGTCTCCCATCCAAGTACTAACCAGGCCCGACCCTCCTTAACTTCCGAAATCAGACGAGATCGGGCGTGTTCAGGGTGGTATGGCCGTAAGCAATTAGTGCAGGCGCAAAACCAGGTTTTATACAGTAGCACATAAGGAGTGAGAAAGCTGCTGAGGCTCGACGTTACACTTTTACAAAAACAATCATTAGTTAGATATAAACGGCAGTAATTGATTCAGTAGGACTCCTTATCCATGTAAACGATCATTGTGACATCTGAATTCATTAATTATCTGAATACACTGCGTGTGCGTGTGACGTTAAATGTTTGAACCAAGGTTAACGGTTAAAGTGTCAGAGAATGGGTGGTGATTTTTTGACGTCCTCCCATAATCTGAAGTGAGCGTGCGTGTTTGTGTTGGTGAAAGTTTAAGAAATGTACAACTGTCGGTTCAGCTCTCTGGTGCTCCCTGCTGGCAGTATCACTATACTGTCCTCATGTTTCACAAAATAGTTTTGAGAGACGTTTGTCAGTTTTTGTATGTTGCTTAAATCCTCCAAAGCGGTTGGCAGTAAACATCAGGTCACGGTACGCCACGGTAGGCTACGGAGGCAATGAGCTCGAGTTGAAAAAGAATAAGCTTACAGCACCTAGTATTCCCAGGCGGTCTCCCTTCCAAGTACTAACCAGGCCCGACCCTGCTTAGCTTCCGAGATCAGACGAGATCGGGCGTGTTCAGGGTGGTATGGCCGTAAGCAATTAGTGCAGGCGCAAAACCAGGTTTTATACAGTAGCACATAAGGAGTGAGAAAGCTGTGAGGCTTGACGTTACACTTTTACAAAAACAATCATTAGTTAGATATAAACGGCAGTAATTGATTCAGTAGGACTCCTTATCCATGTAAACGATCATTGTGACATTGAATTCATTAATTATCTGAAATACACTGCGTGTGCGTGTGACGTTAAATGTTTGAACCAAGGTTAACGGTGAAAATGTCAGAGAATGGGTGGTGATTTTTTGACGTCCTCCCATGATCTGAAGTGAGCGTGCGTGTTTGTGTTGGTGAAAGTTTAAGAAATGTACAACTGTCGGTTCAGCTCTCTGGTGCTCCCTGCTGGCAGTATCACTATACTGTCCTCATGTTTCACAAAAATAGTTTTGAGAGACGTTGTCAGTTTTTGTATGTTGCTTAAATCCTCCAAAGCGGTTGGCAGTAAACATCAGGTCACGGTACGCACGGAGTCAATGAGCTCGAGTTGAAAAGAAAATGCTTGCAGCACCTGGTATTCCCAGACGGTCTCCCATCCAAGTACTAACCAGCCCGCCCCTGCTTAGCTTCCGAGCTCAGACGAGATCGGGCGTGTTCAGGGTGGTATGGCCGTAAGCAATTAGTGCAGGCGCAAAACCAGGTTTTATACAGTAGCACATAAGGAGTGAGAAAGCTGCTGAGGCTCGACGTTACACTCTTACAAAACAATCATTAGTTAGATATAAACGGCAGTAATTGATTCAGTAGGACTCCTTATCCATGTAAACGATCATTGTGACATCTGAATTCATTAATTATCTGAAATACACTGCGTGTGCGTGTGATGTTAAATGTTTGAACCAAGGTTAACGGTTAAAGTGTCAGAGAATGGGTGGTGATTTTTTGACGTCCTCCCATGATCTGAAGTGAGCGTGCGTGTTTGTGTTGGTGAAAGTTTAAGAAATGTACAACTGTCGGTTCAGATCTCTGGTGCTCCCTGCTTGCAGTATCACTATACTGTCCTCATGTTTCACAAAATAGTTTTGGAGAGACGTTGTCAGTTTTTGTATGTTTCTTAAATCCTCCAAAGCGGTTGGCAGTAAACATCAGGTCACGGTACGCCACGGTAGGCCACGGAGTTAATGAGCTCGAGTTGAAAAAGAAAAATCTTACAGCACCTGGTATTCCCAGGCGGTCTCCCATCCAAGTACTAACCAGGCCCGACCCTGCTTAGCTTCCGAGATCAGACGAGATCGGGCGTGTTCAGGGTGGTATGGCCGTAATCAATTAGTTCAGGCGCAAAACCAGGTTTTATACAGTAGCACATAAGGAGTGAGAAGCTGCTGAGGCTCGACGTTACACTTTTACAAAAACAATCATTAGTTAGATATAAACGGCAGTAATTGATTCAGTAGGACTCCTTATCCATGTAAACGATCATTGTGACATCTGAATTCATTAATTATCTGAATACACTGCGTGAGCGTGTGATGTTAAATGTTTGAACCAAGGTTAACGGTTAAAGTGTCAGAGAATGGGTGGTGATTTTTTGACGTCCTCCCATGATCTGAAATGAGCGTGCGTGTTTGTGTTGGTGAAAGTTTAAGAAATGTACAACTGTCGGTTCAGCTCTCTGGTGCTCCCTGCTGGCAGTATCACTATACTGTCCTCATGTTTCACAAAAATAGTTTTGAGAGACGTTGTCAGTTTTTGTATGTTGCTTAAATCCTCCAAAGCGGTTGGCAGTAAACATCAGGTCACGGTACGCCACGGTAGGCCACGGAGTCAATGAGCTCGAGTTGAAAAGAAATAGCTTACAGCACCTGGTATTCCCAGGCGGACTCCCATCCAAGTACTAACCAGGCCCGACCCTGCTTAGCTTCCGAGATCAGACGAGATCGGGCGTGTTTTTTTTTTTTTTTTTTTTATTATAAAAATAAATCAGATTTTATATACAAGCGTAATCTACACAGAGGGGAAAAAACATATACTTGAATTCAAATGTAAAATCACAAAATAAATAAAATAAAAGTAAACAATAACATCAGCATTTCAACAATAGGTCCTCCTGCCATGCATTATTCAATCTTATACATCAGTTTCCCTTTGTCATTGACAGAAATGAAACTGCATCCATTAACAAAATGTTGAAATTCTTCCTTTTCATACTTAAAAATTAAACTTATGTCTTTTTTCAACCCTGATACAAAGTAGGCCCAGACTTTTTTGTTCAAAATGCGCTAGATTCCTTCTTAGCCATACAGCATATCTAGCATGACTTAGTACATAGTTTATCATATTTATGTTTACTTTCTCCTTCTTTTCCCATACTCCAAACAGAAATGTTTTTTTTCCAGTCCTTTCCCTCAAATACTGCTTCCCCCAGTTCTCCTGCAAGAATTCCTTTAGCTTCATGAAAAAGATCTTCAATTTGTCCCACTCATAATACAAATGCATTAATGTCTCCGGATCAGTTTTGCATATATCGCACTCCCTTCTTACATCCTTATTTATTTGGTGTATCACCACCTTTGTGTACAGTCTGTTGTGCCGTAATTTAAATCATGATCCTGACATTCTATACTATTTTTGCTTACATTCCACTGCTTCCATATTTGATTTCCTTCCATACCTGGGAACACCTTTTCCCAAACCTTTTCCGATGCAGGTTCCTTAAATTCCTTTGGATCAGCGCTTTGTAGTAGTCCTTTACCTTTGAATCCCTTAGTGGCCTTTTTTCCCCATTATTTTCTATATAACTCGGGGAACGTTATTTTCCTTTCTATAACCACGTTATTTTCTATTTGCCTCACCCAATCTATTGGTATGCTTTCTTTTATTTTATCGTACATATTTACAGTAGTGGTTTCGTTCATTTCTTCATCATACTCCTTAACTGTGTTCTTATAGCCTGGTATCTTAGAAACCCAGGTATGAATCATAGGCAATGTTTTATTTGTGTTAGTCCAGAATAAAATATTTTTTTATCCCATAGCATGTTATTGTTCATTTTTATCAATGGGTTACACCATATTGGTTGATTATTACCTGACTGTATTTTGTGCATTCATATTTAATGTTTATTCTGTATTTCCCCCATGCATCAAACACCTCTTTATAATATCTAGGCACTTTCTCATACATGGAGTTTTTCATTATCATTATTAGACCGTTTTCTTCACATCTTCCATTTTTATATAAATATTCCTTAAAACATTTTTCCATCCATAATCAACCCTATCATACAGATACTTTTTAACAGTTTTTATTCGTATTGCTTTTTTCTTAATATTCAAGTCCACCAATTTCAATCCTCCTTCTTCATATTTCCCTATCAGTGTCTTTTGTGCTATTCTTGCCAGTTTCCCATCCCAAATGTAATTTGTAATTGTGCCGTTTAGCTCTTTGTGCACCCACTCTGGCATGTCTATCACAGTCAAGGCATAGACAATCTGGGATAGTATTAATGCATTTACCACTAAAACCTTCCCCTTTAATTTCAATCTCCTCGGCTTCCACGCATTTAATGTGTTTTTCACTTTATTTATTACCCCATTCCATGTCTCATCTCTCGCCTCCTTTTCTTTCACTCCCATATTTATCCCCAATATTTTCATATAATCATTTGAAACTCTAAAAGGTATGTTACAATCATTTTGGTTTATATTTCCGACGTACATTATTTCAGTTTTGTCTATATTTACTTTAGCCCCTGCTGCTCTCCCATATATTTCCATTTTTCCATTATCCTTTTCACGCTATTCATATTTTTACCATACATGTGGTGTCATCAGCATATTGCTGTATTTTGCTTTCACCCCCATTTGGCAATTTATCCCCTCTATTTCCTTATCCTTCTTTATCATTTCCGCGAGACTTTCTGCAGTTAAGCTGTAAAGTACTGCCGATAGCGGGCACCCTTGCCTCACAGATCTTTCCAATGGAAAAGGATCTGTTATAGCTCCATTTATTTTTATCCTACTCCTTGCATTTTTGTACAATAATTTAATCCAGTTGATTATTTCTTTGCCCCAAACCAAATTTTTCTAATGTGCAAAATAAAAAACTATGCTCAACCCTATCGAAGGCTTTATTAAGGTCCATACTTAAAATAATTCCACCATCCTTCCCCATGCATTCGATTGTGTCCCTTATTGTGCAAATAATGTCCGATATGTCCCTCCCTGGTATCCCATACGCCTGTGTTGGTGCTATGATTGTTGGTGCTGCTGTTTTTATTCTGTTTGCTAATACCTTTGTTAAGATCTTGTAATCCGTGTTTAGTACAGTTAGCGGTCTATAGTTTTCCAGTTTTCTTTTGCTTCCCTTATTTTTATATATGATCGTTATTAGTCCTGTTGCCAGCGACTCTGGTATCTCCTGCTCCTTCTCCATCTCTGCATAAAGTATGTTTAAAATTGGTAGCAGATCGTCTATAAATGTTTTATAAAATTCACTTGTAAGGCCATCTGTTCCCGGACTTTTATTGGTATTTAATGACATTATTGCTTCCTTTATTTCTATGTCTTTGATGTTGTCATCACACATACTTTTCTCATCATTTGTTATCGTTTTATTAATATTACCTAATACTGTATTTATATCTTCCTTCTTTGCATTTCCTTTTTTGTATAGATTTTTATAAAATGTCCCAACATTTCCAATAATGTCTACAAAATCATTTATTATCTCTCCATTTTCATTTTCTAACTCTTCAATATATAACCTTTCCTGTTTCCTTTTTTCTAATCCCAAAAAATAGCCTGTGCATCTCTCCCCCTTCATCGCATATTTCTCCCTACTCCTTGTTATTGCCCCCATACATTTATTCTGTTCATAAACGTCCAGTTTGGATTTCACCTTTATGTATTTTCTATGCTATGTTTTGGATCCTTATCAATTCTTTCTGCCTCTTCTGCCAGCTCATCCTTCAAACATTTATTTTCTCTCTTTCTATAAAAGCCCGGACCTTTGCATATCTAATACTTATTGTCCTTATCTTTTGCTTCAGTCTTTCCCACCATAATCCCTTGTTTCTACACATGTCCATGTTCTTTCTTCCATTCTCTATGCAGGCCACTATTTTATTTCTATATCCCTCTTCCTCTAGGAGAGTACTGTTTAGGCACCACACTCCTCCTCCCCTTCTCTCTATCCCAGTACCAACCTCTATTGACAGGATTGCATGGTCACTGAATGATGTGAATTTATACATCATATTTTTTATAAATTTAACCATTGTCTGATGTGCTATACACAAGTCTATTCGGCTTTGTTTTAATTCCCCCATTACCATTTGCCTTCTTGAGTACTCTCTCCTGTTTGGGTTTTCGTTTCTCCATACATCAATTAATTGTTTTTCCTCCATTGTTTTCAGAAAAACCTTTCTTGAAGCATCATTTTTAAATTCCTTCCCTCTTGCCATATCCAACCTTGTACTTTTTAAATTAAAATCTCCCACTATTATACAGTTTCCCACACACCATTTTCCTAAATCCAAAAAAAAAGCCTTCCTGTCTGCTTCTATATTTGGTGCATATATATTCATTATTCTGTACTCTATCTTTTTGTATTTAAATTCTATGATTATGACTCTTCCTTTTTTATCTTTGTAGATTTCTTTGAGGTTTTCTACAGTATTATTTTTATCAGGATTGCTACCCCACATGATTTATCCGTACCATGGTTTGCATACATAATGTCTGTCCATTTCGTTTTTATATCTTTCATGATATGGTCTGTCCAGTTCGTTTCTTGCAGACATAACATGTCATTATTTTTACATTTAATTAATAGTTTTCCAAATTTGCTTTGATTCCTTAGCCCATTTGTGTTGAATGAAATCAAGCTTAACATTAAACACATAATTACGGTTTCATTCCCAACCTTCATTTTGTCCTTCTTTCCTCCCTCTTCCTCCTTTTCTCCTCAGCTTGGAGCGCAGCTTTTCTTTTCTTTGTGGTCTCCTCCGCCTTTCGTTCCTTCTGCGGTCTGCTTACACTCTCTGCCTCTGAAATATCCTCGATAATCAGGAAGTCCATCGCAGTTTCCCTCTCGTCTCGGTTTCCATCTCCATGCTCCTTTACCCCAACGCTGCCGGTTCCGTCTGCTGGAGTCGTCTCGCGAGGAGCCTTCTCTCCACTCGATTCCTCTCCGGACCGGCTCTCCTCCTGCCCCACAGCTCCCAACACGTCTCCTGCTGCGACGTCACTCAGGGGATGCCGTCTTTGGTTCTGCACCATGGTCTCCGCCCTGCTCTCTGGGACGCCCCCTAGGTCTCCCTCCGTCTGCATGTCGTCCTCGTCGCTGTCCTCCGGCTCCTCCTCCTCGCCGTCAGTGCTGTTGACCTCCTCCGCGACGTTGACCTCCTCCGCGACGCTGACATCCTCTCTCTCCGCTGCTTCTGGAACACACTCCCTTGCATAGTGTCCCTGTTTTTTACACCTGTGACATCTGAATTCTGGGCATTCTCGGAAGATGTGACCCGGTTTTATACATAATCTGCATACTTTCATCTGCCTGTCATGGATCACGCGGAAGTACTCTCCCCCCTCTAGTGTTTCGAACTTCGTTGTGTAAGGTAGCGATTTCACTGTTTCAGTGAACCGGACCTTCAAGAACCTGGTTCCATCGGCTATGTCAGTTCCTGGCCACATTCTTCTTTTAATTGGCGAGATTGCCTTAACTCCCCATTCTGCAAGTTTGGCAAGAATGACACCATCCACAATGTACGTCGGCAAGTTTAAAAAAGATACAACTAATTCGTCATTTCTAATTTCTTTTGCCACTACCGTGCTCTTCTTTATTCTAATCCCATCTAACAGTATATCCTTCCCTTCAACATTGTCCATTGTTATTTCGTACTTTTTGGGCATTTTAAAACGGCATCCATTCACCACCCCGCACGTTTTTTTAACCTCACTTAGAAGCTCCATCATAGTCACCATCTCATCTCCAACGATCTCTACCGCCAAGGTAAGCTCCTTCTCAAATTTCTTATCTGTGCTTTGAAGAAGTTCCGAGGTACTTTTACTGTTGTCCGTGATCCTTCTCATAGTCGTTTCCTTTCCAATGTCGGCGTTCTTTGTCGGTTGCTGCGTCTTGCCGTTGTCCATGATCCTGCTCGTGGTCGGGGTCTTTCCATGGTCGGTGTTCTTGGGCGATGTCTGCTCCATGCCGTTGTCCATATTCTGTGTCGTTGTGCTTGCCGGTCCGCTGTCAGTTGCCATGAGATCCGTCCTACTCCTCTCTACTCGCTCTCTCCTCTCCATTACGTCACTCATTCAAACACACACACACAAACAAAAACAAAAAAGACGTTCCCCCGAACAGCAAGCTGCTGGGGGAATAAAAAAAAAACTAAAACAAAAAGTAAAACACACTCACTCACATTAAATCTAGCACAAACAAAAAAGTCCACCTGCTCTCTCCACCTGCTCTCTCTGCTCACTGCTCACTTCCTGGTTGCACACCTGAACGGGATCAGACGAGATCGGGCGTGTTCAGGGTGGTATGGCCGTAAGCAATTAGTGCAGGCGCAAAACAAGGTTTTATACAGTAGCACATAAGGAGTGAGAAAGCTGCTGAGGCTCGACGTTACACTTTTACAAAAACAATCATTAGTTAGATATAAACGGCAGTAATTGATTCAGTAGGACTCCTTATCCATGTAAACGATCATTGTGACATCTGAATTCATTAATTATCTGAAATACACTGCATGCGCGTGTGATGTTAAATGTTTGAACCAAGGTTAACGGTTAAAGTGTCAGAGAATGGGTGGTGATTTTTTGACGTCCTCCCATGATCTGAAGTGAGCGTGCGTGTTTGTGTAGGTGAAAGTTTAAGAAATGTACAGCTGTCGGTTCAGCTCTCTGGTGCTCCCTGCTGGCAGTATCACTATACTGTCCTCATGTTTCACAAAAACAGTTTTGAGAGACGTTGTCAGTTTTTGTATGTTGCTTAAATCCTCCAAAGCGGTTGGCAGTACACATCAGGTCACGGTACGCCACGGAGTCAATGAGCTCGAGTTGAAAAAGAAAAACTTACAGCACCTGGTATTCCCAGGCGGTCTCCCATCCAAGTACTAACCAGGCCCGACCCTGCTTAGCTTCCGAGATCAGACGAGAACGGGCGTGTTCAGGGTGGTATAGCCGTAAGCAATTAGTGCAGGCGCAAAACCAGGTTTTATACAGTAGCACATAAGGAGTGAGAAAGCTGCTGAGGCTCGACGTTACACTCTTACAAAAACAATCATTAGTTAGATATAAACGGCAGTAATTGATTCAGTAGGACTCCTTATCCATGTAAACGATCATTGTGACATCTGAATTCATTAATTATCTGAAATACACTGCGTGTGCGTGTGATGTTAAATGTTTGAACCAAGGTTAACGGTTAAAGTGTCAGAGAATGGGTGGTGATTTGTTGACGTCCTCCCATGATCTGGGGTCTCATTTATAAAACTGTGCGTGGGATCGTTACTAAAAATGTGCGTACGCCCAGAAGCCAAGTTTTGCGTGCGCCTAAAAATATTCGGATTTATAAAACACTGCGTACGCACACATGTACGCAATCTTCGCTTTATAAATCACATACTGACTACAATTGTGCGCAGCTGAATCAGCTTCACGTTCCGCCCTCTACACGCCCCTTTTTAACCATAAATGGTCAATGCAAATGACCTCGTGAATGCGATCTGCATATAAAACAGACTCAGATGCCGGTATTATGTCTTGTTGGAAACAATGGCAGAAGTACTGAGAAAAGCGAAATTTCACGGAGGTTGAAGTGGAGACACTTGTGGGTGAGATGTAGGTCCGAAAGGTAGTTTTGTTCGGCGGTCACGGGATTGGGATCCCCAACAACAAAAAGCAGAGTGAGTGGCAACATGTTGCTGCAGCAGTGAACTCTGTCAGTAGCACGGAGCGCACAGTCCCAGAATTAAAAAAGACATAAGAGTTACATATTTTTATGTAGCCTACTAATAAATCGTTATGGTCCCTATATACCCTCTCCCTCCGAATCCTTCCATTTGCATGGTCCGCCAGAAGTGCCATATGGTGCAGCATTACCACGACGCTCACCTCTGTATTTATTGGGTTACGGTAATAAGACTGACCGAGAACACCTTGGATAATCAGTTTGTAATCTTCTTGAACATAACCCCTTTTTAATGCCTGATTTGTCATGAAAAGCATCAAGAGTAGCGGACAACGATTGTGATGAGGAGTGTCGCTTGGTTTTCCACACTTTTTAATTGACTTGATTGACATTTGATTATGTGTTTACAGTGTCACATAAAAATATGATGTTGTTGACACATGTTGGACAGATGCTTTATTCCATGCAGTCGCGCCGTCAGTGGACAGTATGGAGTGACGGGATTAAATATAGAGATTTTTATTTTATTTATATTCTAAGGAGATGTTTCTGGAGTTATAACTGAGAAATAACGCAGTTGACTTAAATTATTCTGATTAGGATTTAACGCATGATACGGGTTGAAATTAAATGTATGAATGGCGATGATAAAACATAATCGTTCTTCTCACTCTACAATTCTTCGGTCTGACCAGTTCACCACCACACCATCTGTGTCGCCAATCCTCCTTTTCCTCCAAACCATGCGTACGCATGGGTCAGAGTTTGCTTAGGGCTGCGCACATTTTCCCGTCAAGTTGGTTTTTTATAGATCACAACCTTGGCGTGGAAAGTCACGTACGCAACTTTTAGGCCCGTTTTGTGCGTACGCAACGGTTATAAATGAGACCCCTGGGCCCTGTACCACGAAGCTCGCTTAGAGGGTTAGCGAGGTATGTTGAGCTCCAAGCCTGGGTTAGTTGTACCACGAAAGTCGATCTCTTTTAGCGTCGCTGTATCACCATGGTGACTTATGCTCGCAACCAAACCTGGTCGGGAGCAGTTTTTCGGCTTAGTCTAGCCGGAGATCGGCTACTTAAATCGGCGTGCGCAGCTTCCTAGCCCCTCCTCTGACAATGGCGTCACCATTTGTGGGTGTTCCCGTGGACCCCGGCGCACTTCTCGTACAGGCGTCTCTCCGGAGACAGGGTTTTACGGGACAAAACCGATCCCTTGGCATTGTCTGACGATATTCAGATTTCAGACTTTATTGTCATTGTGCAAACAACGAAATTGGGGTTCTTCATGAGAGATACAGATTCTCATCAGAGGGTGTTCGTTATTTGATCGTCCTTTTGGACCTTATGGAGACAATGATTACTGTTGCGCATTGAGTCTCAGTGACAGAGTGCTAGAGTGGAGGTAGCGCGTCAGTCTTGAATTTTTGCGCGGGGGGTTCAACTCCCAAGTGACGCGAATTTATGTGAAGCTTAAAAAGTCCTAATTCTCATGCATATGGAATACTTATTCACTAAAGCTTATGGAATTATATTTTTGTGCTTATTTCGAACTTGAACCCATATTTTCAAGGCCGTGCTGGAACCACATCTATGGGGGTAAAATGCATGATGATAGACCGGCGAATTTGAACCCCGGTCGCTGGCGTTCGGGTCTTATACTATCACTACGCTACAGCCGCTACCTCTCAGCGGTCGAAAACATGCAATATATTTCTTAAATAGGGTGTATTTAAAGTGAATTCCCTAAATGATAGAATAAGGCAGGATGGACGTTGCTTATGCATTTTTAAATCATCATCATTCTATTTGGATTAATGGCGAACAATTCTGCATTTGGCATAGTTATTTTACAGACAATATGCAGAATCTTTTCACTTACTCATATAGACTGCTTGATCTATCGTAAAGGTGAGAAAAATGACGCAAAAAACGCCCCTTTCACGTGAACGCGCACTGAACCTAAAGCGGAAAACCTGGTTCAACTAATTGAATCTAAAGTGAGCTTCGTGGTACCATTTAACTCTGATTGCGAGTTGCGGCTCTGTCGAGCCAGGTTTTCCCAAGAAAGCCTGGGTATGTTCAGCGAGCTTCGTGGTATAGGGCACAGGTCACGGTACGCCACGGTAGGCCACGGAGGCAATGAGCTCGAGTTGAAAAAGAAAAAGCTTACCGCACCTGTTATTCCCAGGCGGTCTCCCAGGCGGTCTCCCATCCAAGTACTAAGCAGGCCCGACCCTGCTTAACTTCCGAGATCAGATGAGATCGGGCGTGTTCAGGGTGGTATGGCCGTAAGCAAATAGTGCAGGCGCAAAACCAGGTTTTATACATTAGCACATGAGGAGTGAGAAAGCTGCTGAGGCTCGACGTTACACTTTTACAAAAACAATCATTAGTTAGATATAAACGGCAGTAATTGATTCAGTAGGACTCCTTATCCATGTAAACGATCATTGTGACATCTGAATTCATTAATTATCTGAAATACACTGCGTGTGCGTGTGATGTTAAATGTTTGAACCAAGGTTAACGGTTAAAGTGTCAGAGAATGGGTGGTGATTTTTTGACGTCCTCCCATGATCTGAAGTGAGCGTGCGTGTTTGTGTTGGTGAAAGTTTAAGAAATGTACAACTGTCGTTTCAGCTCTCTGGTGCTCCCTGCTGGCAGTATCACTATACTGTCCTCATGTTTCACAAAAATAGTTTTGAGAGACGTTGTCAGTTTTTGTATGTTGCTTAAATCCTCCAAAGCGGTTGGCAGTAAACATCAGGTCACGGTACGCCACGGTAGGCCACGGAGGCAATGAGCTCGAGTTGAAAAAGAAAAAGCTTACAGCACCTGGTATTCCCAGGCGGTCTCCCATCCAAGGACTAACCAGGCCCGACCCTGCTTAGCTTCCGAGATCAGACGAGATCGGGCGTGTTCAGGGTGGTATGGCCGTAAGCAATTAGTGCAGGCGCAAAACCAGGTTTTATACAGTAGCACATAAGGAGTGAGAAAGCTGCTGAGGCTCGACGTTACACTCTTACAAAAACAATCATTAGTTAGATATAAACGGCAGTAATTGATTCAGTAGGACTCCTTATCCATGTAAACGATCATTGTGACATCTGAATTCATTAATTATCTGAAATACACTGCGTGTGCGTGTGATGTTAAATGTTTGAACCAAGGTTAACGGTTAAAGTGTCAGAGAATGGGTGGTGATTTTTTGACGTCCTCCCATGATCTGAAGTGAGCGTGCGTGTTTGTGTTGGTGAAAGTTTAAGAAATGTACAACTGTCGGTTAAGCTCTCTGGTGCTCCCTGCTGGCAGTATCACTATACTGTCCTCATGTTTCACAAAAATAGTTTTGAGAGACGTTGTCAGTTTTTGTATGTTGCTTAAATCCTCCAAAGCCGTAGGCAGTAAACATCAGGTCACGGTACGCCACGGTAGGCCACGGAGGCAATGAGCTCGAGTTGAAAAAGAAAAAGCTTACAGCACCTGGTATTCCCAGGCGGTCTCCCATCCAAGTACTAACCAGGCCCGACCCGTGCTTAGCTTCCGAGATCAGACGAGATCGGGCGTGTTCAGGGTGGTATGGACGTAAGCAATTAGTGCAGGCGCAAAACCAGGTTTTATACAGTAGCACATAAGGAGTGAGAAAGCTGCTGAGGCTCGACGTTACACTTCTTACAAAAACAATCATTAGTTAGATATAAACGGCAGTAATTGATTCAGTAGGACTCCTTATCCATGTAAACGATCATTGTGACATCTGAATTCATTAATTATCTGAAATACACTGCGTGTGCGTGTGATGTTAAATGTTTGAACCAAGGTTAACGGTTAAAGTGTCAGAGAATGGGTGGTGATTTTTTGACGTCCTCCCATGATCTGAAGTGAGCGTGCGTGTTTGTGTTGGTGAAAGTTTAAGAAATGTACAACTGTCGGTTCAGCTCTCTGGTGCTCCCTGCTGGCAGTATCACTATACTGTCCTCATGTTTCACAAAAATAGTTTTGAGAGACGTTGTCAGTTTTTGTATGTTGCTTAAATCCTCCAAAGCGGTTGGCAGTAAACATCAGGTCACGGTATGCCACGGAGTCAATGAGCTCGAGTTGAAAAATAAATAGCATACAGCACCTGGTATTCCCAGGAGGTCTCCCATCCAAGTACTAACCAGGCCCGACCCTGCTTAGCTTCCGAGATCAGACGAGATCGGGCGTGTTCAGGGTGGTATGGCCGTAAGCAAATTAGTGCAGGCGCAAAACCAGGTTTTATACAGTAGCACATAAGGAGTGAGAAAGCTGCTGAGGCTCGACGTTACACTTTTACAAAAACAATCATTAGTTAGATATAAACGGCAGTAATTGATTCAGTAGGACTCCTTATCCATGTAAACGATCATTGTGACATCTGAATTCATTAATTATCTGAAATACACTGCGTGTGCGTGTGATGTTAAATGTTTGAACCAAGGTTAACGGTTAAAGTGTCAGAGAATGGGTGGTGATTTTTTGACGTCCTCCCATGATCTGAAGTGAGCGTGCGTGTTTGTGTTGGTGAAAGTTTAAGAAATGTACAACTGTCGGTTCAGCTCTCTGGTGCTCCCTGCTGGCAGTATCACTATACTGTCCTCATGTTTCACAAAAATAGTTTTGAGAGACGTTGTCAGTTTTTGTATGTTGCTTAAATCCTCCAAAGCGGTTGGCAGTAAACATCAGGTCACGGTACGCCACGGTAGGCCACGGAGTCAATGAGCTCGAGTTGAAAAAGAAAAAGCTTACAGCACCTGGTATTCCCAGGCGGTCTCCCATCCAAGTACTAACCAGGCCCGACCCTGCTTAGCTTCCGAGATCAGACGAGATCGGGCGTGTTCAGGGTGGTATGGCCGTAAGCAATTAGTGCAGGCGCAAAACCAGGTTTTATACAGTAGCACATAAGGAGTGAGAAAGCTGCTGAGGCTCGACGTTACACTCTTACAAAAACAATCATTAGTTAGATATAACGGCAGTAATTGATTCAGTAGGACTCCTTATCCATGTAAACGATCATTGTGACATCTGAATTCATTAATTATCTGAAATACACTGCGTGTGCGTGTGATGTTAAATGTTTGAACCAAGGTTAACGGTTAAAGTGTCAGAGAATGGGTGGTGATTTTTTGACGTCCTCCCATGATCTGAAGTGAGCGTGCGTGTTTGTGTTGGTGAAAGTTTAAGAAATGTACAACTGTCGGTTCAGCTCTCTGGTGCTCCCTGCTGGCAGTATCACTATACTGTCCTCATGTTTCACAAAAATAGTTTTCGAGAGACGTTGTCAGTTTTTGTATGTTGCTTAAATCCTCCAAAGCGGTTGGCAGTAAACATCAGGTCACGGTACGCCACGGTAGGCCACGGAGTCAATGAGCTCGAGTTGAAAAAGAAATAGCTTACAGCACCTGGTATTCCCAGGCGGTCTCCCATCCAAGTATTAACCAGGCCCGACCCTGCTTAGCTTCCGAGATCAGACGAGATCGGGTGTGTTCAGGGTGGTATGGCCGTAAGCAATTAGTGCAGGCGCAAAACCAGGTTTTATACAGTAGCACATAAGGAGTGTGAAAGCTGCTGAGGCTCGACGTTACACTTTTACAAAAACAATCATTAGTTAGATATAAACGGCAGTAATTGATTCAGTAGGACTCCTTATCCATGTAAACGATCATTGTGACAACTGAATTCATTAATTATCTGAAATACACTGCGTGTGCGTGTGATGTTAAATGTTTGAACCAAGGTTAACGGTTAAAGTGTCAGAGAATGGGTGGTGATTTTTTGACGTCCTCCCATGATCTGAAGTGAGCGTGCGTGTTTGTGTTGGTGAAAGTTTAAGAAATGTACAACTGTTGTTTCAGCTCTCTGGTGCTCCCTGCTGGCAGTATCACTATATTGTCCTCATGTTTCACAAAAATAGTTTTGAGAGACGTTGTCAGTTTTTGTATGTTGCTTAAATCCTCCAAAGCGGTTGGCAGTAAACATCAGGTCACGGTACGCCACGGTACGCCACGGTAGGCCACGGAGGCAATGAGCTCGAGTTTAAAAAGAAAAAGCTTACAGCACCTGGTATTCCCAGGCGGTCTCCCATCCAAGTACTAACCAGGCCCGACCCTGCTTAGCTTCCGAGATCAGACGAGATCGGGCGTGTTCAGGGTGGTATGGCCATAAGCAATTAGTGAAAGCGCAAAACCAGGTTTTATACAGTAGCACATAAGGAGTGAGAAAGCTGCTGAGGCTCGACATTACACTTTTACAAAAACAATCATTAGTTAGATATAAACGGCAGTAATTGATTCAGTAGGACTCCTTATCCATGTAAACGATCATTGTGACATCTGAATTCATTAATTATCTGAAATACACTGCGTGTGCGTGTGATGTTAAATGTTTGAACCAAGGTTAACGGTTAAAGTGTCAGAGAATGGGTGGTGATTTTTTGACGTCCTCCCATGATCTGAAGTGAGCGTGCGTGTTTGTGTTGGTGAAAGTTTAAGAAATGTACAACTGTCGGTTCAGCTCTCTGGTGCTCCCTGCTGGCAGTATCACTATACTGTCCTCATGTTTCACAAAAATAGTTTTGAGAGACGTTGTCAGTTTTTGTATGTTGCTTAAATCCTCCAAAGCGGTTGGCAGTAAACATCAGGTCACGGTACGCCACGGTAGGCCACGGAGTCAATGAGCTCGAGTTGAAAAAGAAAAAGCTTACAGCACCTGGTATTCCCAGGCGGTCTCCCTTCCAAGTACTAACCAGGCCCGACCCTGCTTAGCTTCCGAGATCAGACGAGATCGGGCGTGTTCAGGGTGGTATGGCCGTAAGCAATTAGTGCAGGCGCAAAACCAGGTTTTATACAGTAGCACATAAGGAGTGAGAAAGCTGCTGAGGCTCGACGTTACACTCTTACAAAAACAATCATTAGTTAGATATAAACGGCAGTAATTGATTCAGTAGGACTCCTTATCCATGTAAACGATCATTGTGACATCTGAATTCATTAATTATCTGAAATACACTGCGTGTGCGTGTGATGTTAAATGTTTGAACCAAGGTTAACGGTTAAAGTGTCAGAGAATGGGTGGTGATTTTTTGACGTCCTCCCATGATCTGAAGTGAGCGTGCGTGTTTGTGTTGGTGAAAGTTTAAGAAATGTACAACTGTCGGTTCAGCTCTCTGGTGCTCCCTGCTGGCAGTATCACTATACTGTCCTCATGTTTCACAAAAATAGTTTTGAGAGACGTTGTCAGTTTTTATATGTTGCTTAAATCCTCCAAAGCGGTTGGCTGTAAACATCAGGTCACGGTACGCCACGGTAGGCCACGGAGTCAATGAGCTCGAGTTGAAAAAGAAAAAGCTTACAGCACCTGGTATTCCCAGGCGGTCTCCCATCCAAGTACTAACCAGGCCCGACCCTGCTTAGCTTCCGTGTTCAGACGAGATCGGGCGTGTTCAGGGTGGTATGGCCTTAAGCAATTAGTGCAGGCGCAAAACCAGGTTTTATACAGTAGCACATAAGGAGTGAGAAAGCTGCTGAGGCTCGACGTTACACTCTTACAAAAACAATCATTAGTTAGATATAAACGGCAGTAATTGATTCAGTAGGACTCCTTATCCATGTAAACGATCATTGTGACATCTGAATTCATTAATTATCTGAAATACACTGCATGTGCGTGTGATGTTAAATGTTTGAACCAAGGTTAACGGTTAAAGTGTCAGAGAATGGGTGGTGATTTTTTGACGTCCTCCCATGATCTGAAGTGAGCGTGCGTGTTTGTGTTGGTGAAAGTTTAAGAAATGTACAACTGTCGGTTCAGCTCTCTGGTGCTCCCTGCTGGCAGTATCACTATACTGTCCTCATGTTTCACAAAAATAGTTTTGAGAGACGTTGTCAGTTTTTGTATGTTGCTTAAATCCTCCAAAGCGGTTGGCAGTAAACATCAGGTCACGGTACGCCACGGTAGGCCACGGAGTCAATGAGCTCGAGTTGAAAAAAGAAAAAGCTTACAGCACCTGGTATTCCCAGGCGGTCTCCCATCCAAGTACTAACCAGGCCCGACCCTGCTTAGCTTCCGAGATCAGACGAGATCAGGCGTGTTCAGGGTGGTATGGCCGTAAGCAATTAGTGCAGGCGCAAAACCAGGTTTTATACAGTAGCACATAAGGAGTGAGAAAGCTGCTGAGGCTCGACGTTACACTTTTACAAAAACAATCATTAGTTAGATATAAACGGCAGTAATTGATTCAGTAGGACTCCTTATCCATGTAAACTATCATTGTGACATCTGAATTCATTAATTATCTGAAATACACTGCGTGTGCGTGTGATGTTAAATGTTTGAACCAAGGTTAACGGTTAAAGTGTCAGAGAATGGGTGGTGATTTGTTGACGTCCTCCCATGATCTGGGCCCTGTACCACGAAGCTCGCTTAGAGGGTTAGCGAGGTATGTTGAGCTCCAAGCCTGGGTTAGTTGTACCACGAAAGTCGATCTCTTTTAGCGTCGCTGTATCACCATGGTGACTTATGCTCGCAACCAAACCTGGTCGGGAGCAGTTTTTCGGCTTAGTCTAGCCGGAGATCGGCTACTTAAATCGGCGTGCGCAGCTTCCTAGCCCCTCCTCTGACAATGGCGTCACCATTTGTGGGTGTTCCCGTGGACCCCGGCGCACTTCTCGTACAGGCGTCTCTCCGGAGACAGGGTTTTACGGGACAAAACCGATCCCTTGGCATTGTCTGACGATATTCAGATTTCAGACTTTATTGTCATTGTGCAAACAACGAAATTGGGGTTCTTCATGAGAGATACAGATTCTCATCAGAGGGTGTTCGTTATTTGATCGTCCTTTTGGACCTTATGTAGACAATGATTACTGTTGCGCATTGTGTGTCAGTGACAGAATGCTAGAGTGGAGGTAGCGCGTCAGTCTTGAATTTCTGCGCGGGAGGTTCGACTCCCAAGTGACGTGAATTTATGTGAGGCTTAAAAAGTCCTAATTCTAATGCATATGGAATACTTATTCACTAAAGCTTATGGAATTATATTTTTGTGATTATTTCGAACTTGAACCCATATTTTCAAGGCCGTGCTGGCACCACATCTATGGGGGTAAAATGCATGATGAGAGACCGGCGAATTTGAACCCCGGTCGCTGGCGTTCGGGTCTTATACTAATCCACTACGCTACAGCCGCTACCTCTCAGCGGTCGAAAACATGCAATATATTTCTTAAATAGGGTGTATTTAAAGTGAATTCCCTAAATGATAGAATAAGGCAGGATGGACGTTGCTTATGCATTTTTAAATCATCATCATTCTATTAGGATTAATGGCGAACAATTCTGCATTTGGCATAGTTATTTTACAGACAATATGCAGAATCTTTTCACTTACTCATATAGACTGCTTGATCTATCGTAAAGGTGAGAAAAATGACGCAAAAAACGCCCCTTTCACGTGAACGCGCACTGAACCTAAAGCGGAAAACCTGGTTCAACTAATTGAATCTAAAGTGAGCTTTGTGGTACCATTTAACTCTGATTGCGAGTTGCGGCTCTGTCGAGCCAGGTTTTCCCAAGAAAGCCTGGGTATGTTCAGCGAGCTTCGTGGTATAGGGCACAGGTCACGGTACGCCACGGTAGGCCACGGAGGCAATGAGCTCGAGTTGAAAAAGAAAAAGCTTACAGCACCTGGTATTCCCAGGCGGTCTCCCATCCAAGTACTAACCAGGCCCGACCCTGCTTAGCTTCCGAGATCAGACGAGATCGGGCGTGTTCAGGGTGGTATGACCATAAGCAAATAGTGCAGGCGCAAAACCAGGTTTTATACAGTAGCACATAAGGAGTGAGAAAGCTGCTGATGCTCGACGTTACACTTTTACAAAAACAATCATTAGTTAGATATAAACGGCAGTAATTGATTCAGTAGGACTCCTTATCCATGTAAACGATCATTGTGACATCTGAATTCATTAATTATCTGAAATACACTGCGTGTGCGTGTGATGTTAAATGTTTGAACCAAGGTTAACGGTTAAAGTGTCAGAGAATGGGTGGTGATTTTTTGACGTCCTCCCATGATCTGAAGTGAGCGTGCGTGTTTGTGTTCGTGAAAGTTTAAGAAATGTACAACTGTCGTTTCAGCTCTCTGGTGCTCCCTGCTGGCAGTATCACTATACTGTCCTCATGTTTCACAAAAATAGTTTTGAGAGACGTTGTCAGTTTTTGTATGTTGCTTAAATCCTCCAAAGCGGTTGGCAGTAAACATCAGGTCACGGTACGCCACGGTAGGCCACGGAGTCAATGAGCTCGAGTTGAAAAAGAAATAGCTTACAGCACCTGGTATTCCCAGGCGGTCTCCCATCCAAGTACTAACCAGGCCCGACCCTGCTTAGCATCCGAGATCAGACGAGATCAGACGTGTTCAGGGTGGCATGGCCGTAAGCATTTAGTGCAGGCGCAAAACCAGGTTTTATACAGTAGCACATAAGGAGTGAGAAAGCTGCTGAGGCTTGACGTTACACTTTTACAAAAACAATCATTAGTTAGATATAAACGGCAGTAATTGATTCAGTAGGGCTCCTTATCCATGTAAACGATCATTGTGACGATCTGAATTCATTAATTATCTGAAATACACTGCGTGTGCGTGTGATGTTAAATGTTTGAACCAAGGTTAACGGTTAAAGTGTCAGAGAATGGGTGGTGATTTTTTGACGTCCTCCCATGATCTGAAGTGAGCGTGCGTGTTTGTGTTGGTGAAAGTTTAAGAAATGTACAACTGTCGGTTCAGCTCTCTGGTGCTCCCTGCTGGCAGTATCACTATACTGTCCTCATGTTTCACAAAAATAGTTTTGAGAGACGTTGTCAGTTTTTGTATGTTGCTTAAATCCTCCAAAGCGGTTGGCAGTAAACATCAGGTCACGGTACGCCACGGTAGGCCACGGAGTCAATGAGCTCGAGTTGAAAAAGAAAAAGCTTACAGCACCTGGTATTCCCAGGCGGTCTCCCATCCAAGTACTAACCAGGCCCAACCCTGCTTAGCTTCCGAGATCAGACGAGATCGGGCGTGTTCAGGGTGGTATGGCCGTAATCAATTAGTTCAGGCGCAAAACCAGGTTTTATACAGTAGCACATAAGGAGTGAGAAAGCTGCTGAGGCTCGACGTTACACTTTTACAAAAACAATCATTAGTTAGATATAAACGGCAGTAATTGATTCAGTAGGACTCCTTATCCATGTAAACGATCATTGTGACATCTGAATTCAATTAATTATCTGAAATACACTGCGTGTGCGTGTGATGTTAAATGTTTGAACCAAGGTTAACGGTTAAAGTGTCAGAGAATGGGTGGTGATTTTTTGACGTCCTCCCATGATCTGAAGTGAGCGTGCGTGTTTGTGTTGGTGAAAGTTTAAGAAATGTACAACTGTCGTTTCAGCTCTCTGGTGCTCCCTGCTGGCAGTATCACTATACTGTCCTCATGTTTCACAAAAATAGTTTTGAGAGACGTTGTAAGTTTTTGTATGTTGCTTAAATCCTCCAAAGCGGTTGGCAGTAAACATCAGGTCACGGTACGCCACGGTAGGCCACGGAGGCAATGAGCTCGAGTTGAAAAAGAAAATGCTTACCGCACCTGGTATTCCCAGGCGGACTCCCATCCAAGTACTAACCAGGCCCGACCCTGCTTAGCTTCCGAGATCAGACTGAGATCAGGAGTGTTCAGGGTGGTATGGCCGTAAGCAATTAGTCCAGGCGCAAAACCAGGTTTTATACAGTAGCACATAAGGAGTGAGAAAGCTGCTGAGGCTCGACGTTACACTTTTACAAAAACAATCATTAGTTAGATATAAACGGCAGTAATTGATTCAGTAGGACTCCTTATCCATGTAAACGATCTTTGTGACATCTGAATTCATTAATTATCTGAAATACACTGCGTGTGCGTGTGATGTTAAATGTTTGAACCAAGGTTAACGGTTAAAGTGTCAGAGAATGGGTGGTGATTTTTTGACGTCCTCCCATGATCTTAAGTGAGCGTGCGTGTTTGTGTAGGTGAAATTTTAAGAAATGTACAGCTGTCGGTTCAGCTCTCTGGTGCTCCCTGCTGGCAGTATCACTATACTGTCCTCATGTTTCACAAAAACAGTTTTGAGAGACGTTGTCAGTTTTTGTATGTTGCTTAAATCCTCCAAAGCGGTTGGCAGTACACATCAGGTCACGGTACGCCACGGAGTCAATGAGCTCGAGTTGAAAAAGAAAAAGCTTACAGCACCTGGTATTCCCAGGCGGTCTCCCATCCAAGTACTAACCAGGCCCGACCCTGCTTAGCTTCCGAGATCAGACGAGAACGGGCGTGTTCAGGGTGGTATAGCCGTAAGCAATTAGTGCAGGCGCAAAACCAGGTTTTATACAGTAGCACATAAGGAGTGAGAAAGCTGCTGAGGCTCGACGTTACACTCTTACAAAAACAATCATTAGTTAGATATAAACGGCAGTAATTGATTCAGTAGGACTCCTTATCCATGTAAACGATCATTGTGACATCTGAATTCATTAATTATCTGAAATACACTGCGTGTGCGTGTGATGTTAAATGTTTGAACCAAGGTTAACGGTTAAAGTGTCAGAGAATGGGTGGTGATTTTTTGACGTCCTCCCATGATCTGAAGTGAGCGTGCGTGTTTGTGTTGGTGAAAGTTTAAGAAATGTACAACTGTCGGTTCAGCTCTCTGGTGCTCCCTGCTGGCAGTATCACTATACTGTCCTCATGTTTCACAAAAATAGTTTTGAGAGACGTTGTCAGTTTTTGTATGTTGCTTAAATCCTCCAAAGCGGTTGGCAGTAAACATCAGGTCACGGTACGCCACGGTAGGCCACGGAGTCAATGAGCTCGAGTTGAAAAAGAAATAGCTTACAGCACCTGGTATTCCCAGGCGGTCTCCCATCCAAGTACTAACCAGGCCCGACCCTGCTTAGCTTCCGAGATCAGACGAGATCGGGCGTGTTCAGGGTGGTATGGCCGTAAGCCAATAGTGCAGGCGCAAAACCAGGTTTTATACAGTAGCACATAAGGAGTGAGAAAGCTGCTGAGGCTCGACGTTACACTCTTACAAAAACAATCATTAGTTAGATATAAACGGCAGTAATTGATTCAGTAGAACTCCTTATCCATGTAAACGATCATTGTGACATCTGAATACATTAATTATCTGAAATACACTGCGTGTGCGTGTGATGTTAAATGTTTGAACCAAGGTTAACGGTTAAAGTGTCAGAGAATGGGTGGTGATTTTTTGACGTCCTCCCATGATCTGAAGTGAGCGTGCGTGTTTGTGTTGGTGAAAGTTTAAGAAATGTACAACTGTCGGTTCAGCTCTCTGGTGCTCCCTGCTGGCAGTATCACTATACTGTCCTCATGTTTCACAAAAATAGTTTTGAGAGACGTTGTCAGTTTTTGTATGTTGCTTAAATCCTCCAAAGCGGTTGGCAGTAAACATCAGGTCACGGTACGCCACGGTAGGCCACGGAGGCAATGAGCTCGAGTTGAAAAAGAAAAAGCTTACAGCACCTGGTATTCCCAGGCGGTCTCCCATCCAAGTACTAACCAGGCCCGACCCTGCTTAGCTTCCGAGATCAGACGAGATCTGGCGTGTTCAGGGTGGTATGGCCGTAAGCAATTAGTGCAGGCGCAAAACCAGGTTTTATACAGTAGCACATAAGGAGTGAGAAAGCTGCTGAGGCTCGACGTTACACTTTTACAAAAACAATCATTAGTTAGATATAAACGGCAGTAATTGATTCAGTAGGACTCCTTATCCATGTAAACGATCATTGTGACATCTGAATTCATTAATTATCTGAAATACACTGCGTGTGCGTGTGATGTTAAATGTTTGAACCAAGGTTAACGGTTAAAGTGTCAGAGAATGGGTGGTGATTTTTTGACGTCCTCCCATGATCTGAAGTGAGCGTGCGTGTTTGTGTTGGTGAAAGTTTAAGAAATGTACAACTGTCGGTTAAGCTCTCTGGTGCTCCCTGCTGGCAGTATCACTATACTGTCCTCATGTTTCACAAAAATAGTTTTGAGAGACGTTGTCAGTTTTTGTATGTTGCTTAAATCCTCCAAAGCCGTAGGCAGTAAACATCAGGTCACGGTACGCCACGGAGTCAATGAGCTCGAGTTGAAAAAGAAAAAGCTTACAGCACCTGGTATTCCCAGGCGGTCTCCCATCCAAGTACTAACCAGGCCCAACCGTGCTTAGCTTCTGAGATCAGACGAGATCGGGCGTGTTCAGGGTGGTATGGCCGTAAGCAATTAGTGCAGGCGCAAAACCAGGTTTTATACAGTAGCACATAAGGAGTGAGAAAGCTGCTGAGGCTCGACGTTACACTCTTACAAAAACAATCATTAGTTAGATATAAACGGCAGTAATTGATTCAGTAGGACTCCTTATCCATGTAAACGATCATTGTGACATCTGAATTCATTAATTATCTGAAATACACTGCGTGTGCGTGTGATGTTAAATGTTTGAACCAAGGTTAACGGTTAAAGTGTCAGAGAATGGGTGGTGATTTTTTGACGTCCTCCCATGATCTGAAGTGAGCGTGCGTGTTTGTGTTGGTGAAAGTTTAAGAAATGTACAACTGTCGGTTCAGCTCTCTGGTGCTCCCTGCTGGCAGTATCACTATACTGTCCTCATGTTTCACAAAAATAGTTTTGAGAGACGTTGTCAGTTTTTGTATGTTGCTTAAATCCTCCAAAGCGGTTGGCAGTAAACATCAGGTCACGGTATCGCCACGGAGTCAATGAGCTCGAGTTGAAAAATAAATAGCATTACAGCACCTGGTATTCCCAGGCGGTCTCCCATCCAAGTACTAACCAGGCCCGACCCTGCTTAGCTTCCGAGATCAGACAAGATCGGGCGTGTTCAGGGTGGTATGGCCGTAAGCAAATTGTGCAGGCGCAAAACCAGGTTTTATACAGTAGCACATAAGGAGTGAGAAAGCTGCTGAGGCTCGACGTTACACTTTTACAAAAACAATCATTAGTTAGATATAAACGGCAGTAATTGATTCAGTAGGACTCCTTATCCATGTAAACGATCATTGTGACATCTGAATTCATTAATTATCTGAAATACACTGCGTGTGCGTGTGATGTTAAATGTTTGAACCAAGGTTAACGGTTAAAGTGTCAGAGAATGGGTGGTGATTTTTTGACGTCCTCCCATGATCTGAAGTGAGCGTGCGTGTTTGTGTTGGTGAAAGTTTAAGAAATGTACAACTGTCGTTTCAGCTCTCTGGTGCTCCCTGCTGGCAGTATCACTATACTGTCCTCATGTTTCACAAAAATAGTTTTGAGAGACGTTGTCAGTTTTTGTATGTTGCTTAAATCCTCCAAAGCGGTTGGCAGTAAACATCAGGTCACGGTACGCCACGGTAGGCCACGGAGGCAATGAGCTCGAGTTGAAAAAGAAAAAGCTTACAGCACCTGGTATTCCCAGGCGGTCTCCCATCCAAGTACTAACCAGGCCCGACCCTGCTTAGCTTCCAAGATCAGACGAGATCGGGCGTGTTCAGGGTGGTATGGCCGTAAGCAATTAGTGCAGGCGCAAAACCAGGTTTTATACAGTAGCACATAAGGAGTGAGAAAGCTGCTGAGGCTCGACGTTACACTTTTACAAAAACAATCATTAGTTAGATATAAACGGCAGTAATTGATTCAGTAGGACTCCTTATCCATGTAAACGATCATTGTGACATCTGAATTCATTAATTATCTGAAATACACTGCGTGTGCGTGTGATGTTAAATGTTTGAACCAAGGTTAACGGTTAAAGTGTCAGAGAATGGGTGGTGATTTTTTGACGTCCTCCCATGATCTGAAGTGAGCGTGCGTGTTTGTGTTGGTGAAAGTTTAAGAAATGTACAACTGTCGGTTCAGCTCTCTGGTGCTCCCTGCTGGCAGTATCACTATACTGTCCTCATGTTTCACAAAAATAGTTTCGAGAGACGTTGTCAGTTTTTGTATGTTGCTTAAATCCTCCAAAGCGGTTGGCAGTAAACATCAGGTCACGGTACGCCACGGTAGGCCACGGAGGCAATGAGCTCGAGTTTAAAAAGAAAAAGCTTACAGCACCTGGTATTCCCAGGCGGTCTCCCATCCAAGTATTAACCAGGCCCGACCCTGCTTAGCTTCCGAGATCAGACGAGATCGGGCGTGTTCAGGGTGGTATGGCCGTAAGCAATTAGTGCAGGCGCAAAACCAGGTTTTATACAGTAGCACATAAGGAGTGAGAAAGCTGCTGAGGCTCGACGTTACACTCTTACAAAAAACAATCATTAGTTAGATATAAACGGCAGTAATTGATTCAGTAGGACTCCTTATCCATGTAAACGATCATTGTGACATCTGAATTCATTAATTATCTGAAATACACTGCGTGTGCGTGTGATGTTAAATGTTTGAACCAAGGTTAACGGTTAAAGTGTCAGAGAATGGGTGGTGATTTTTTGACGTCCTCCCATGATCTGAAGTGAGCGTGGCGTGTTTGTGTTGGTGATAGTTTAAGAAATGTACAACTGTCGGTTCAGCTCTCTGGTGCTCCCTGCTGGCAGTATCACTATACTGTCCTCATGTTTCACAAAAATAGTTTTGAGAGACGTTGTCAGTTTTTATGTTGCTTAAATCCTCCAAAGCGGTTGGCTGTAAACATCAGGTCACGGTACGCCACGGTAGGCCACGGAGTCAATGAGCTCGAGTTGAAAAAGAAAAAGCTTACAGCACCTGGTATTCCCAGGCGGTCTCCCATCCAAGTACTAACCAGGCCCGACCCTGCTTAGCTTCCGTGTTCAGACGAGATCGGGCGTGTTCAGGGTGGTATGGCCGTAAGCAATTAGTGCAGGCGCAAAACCAGGTTTTATACAGTAGCACATAAGGAGTGAGAAAGCTGCTGAGGCTCGACGTTACACTCTTACAAAAACAATCATTAGTTAGATATAAACGGCAGTAATTGATTCAGTAGGACTCCTTATCCATGTAAACGATCATTGTGACATCTGAATTCATTAATTATCTGAAATACACTGCATGTGCGTGTGATGTTAAATGTTTGAACCAAGGTTAACGGTTAAAGTGTCAGAGAATGGGTGGTGATTTGTTGACGTCCTCCCATGATCTGGGCCCTGTACCACGAAGCTCGCTTAGAGGGTTAGCGAGGTATGTTGAGCTCCAAGCCTGGGTTAGTTGTACCACGAAAGTCGATCTCTTTTAGCGTCGCTGTATCACCATGGTGACTTATGCTCGCAACCAAACCTGGTCGGGAGCAGTTTTTTTCGGCTTAGTCTAGCCGGAGATCGGCTACTTAAATCGGCGTGCGCAGCTTCCTAGCCCCTCCTCTGACAATGGCGTCACCATTTGTGGGTGTTCCCGTGGACCCCGGCGCACTTCTCGTACAGGCGTCTCTCCGGAGACAGGGTTTTACGGGACAAAACCGATCCCTTGGCATTGTCTGACGATATTCAGATTTCAGACTTTATTGTCATTGTGCAAACAACGAAATTGGGGTTCTTCATGAGAGATACAGATTCTCATCAGAGGGTGTTCGTTATTTGATCGTCCTTTTGGACCTTATGTAGACAATGATTACTGTTGCGCATTGTGTGTCAGTGACAGAATGCTAGAGTGGAGGTAGCGCGTCAGTCTTGAATTTCTGCGCGGGAGGTTCGACTCCCAAGTGACGTGAATTTATGTGAGGCTTAAAAAGTCCTAATTCTAATGCATATGGAATACTTATTCACTAAAGCTTATGGAATTATATTTTTGTGATTATTTCGAACTTGAACCCATATTTTCAAGGCCGTGCTGGCACCACATCTATGGGGGTAAAATGCATGATGAGAGACCGGCGAATTTGAACCCCGGTCGCTGGCGTTCGGGTCTTATACTAATCCACTACGCTACAGCCGCTACCTCTCAGCGGTCGAAAACATGCAATATATTTCTTAAATAGGGTGTATTTAAAGTGAATTCCCTAAATGATAGAATAAGGCAGGATGGACGTTGCTTATGCATTTTTAAATCATCATCATTCTATTAGGATTATGGCGAACAATTCTGCATTTGGCATAGTTATTATACAGACAATATGCAGAATCTTTTCACTTACTCATATAGACTGCTTGATCTATCGTAAAGGTGAGAAAAATGACGCAAAAAACGCCCCTTTCACGTGAACGCGCACTGAACCTAAAGCGGAAAACCTGGTCAACTAATTGAATCTAAAGTGAGCTTTGTGGTACCATTTAACTCTGATTGCGAGTTGCGGCTCTGTCGAGCCAGGTTTTCCCAAGAAAGCCTGGGTATGTTCAGCGAGCTTCGTGGTATAGGGCACAGGTCACGGTACGCCACGGTAGGCCACGGAGGCAATGAGCTCGAGTTGAAAAAGAAAAAGCTTACAGCACCTGGTATTCCCAGGCGGTCTCCCATCCAAGTACTAACCAGGCCCGACCCTGCTTAGCTTCCGAGATCAGACGAGATCGGGCGTGTTCAGGGTGGTATGGACCAGTAAGCAAATTAGTGCAGGCGCAAAACCAGGTTTTATACAGTAGCACATAAGGAGTGAGAAAGCTGCTGATGCTCGACGTTACACTTTTACAAAAACAATCATTAGTTAGATATAAACGGCAGTAATTGATTCAGTAGGACTCCTTATCCATGTAAACGATCATTGTGACATCTGAATTCATTAATTATCTGAAATACACTGCGTGTGCGTGTGATGTTAAATGTTTGAACCAAGGTTAACGGTTAAAGTGTCAGAGAATGGGTGGTGATTTTTTGACGTCCTCCCATGATCTGAAGTGAGCGTGCGTGTTTGTGTTCGTGAAAGTTTAAGAAATGTACAACTGTCGGTTCAGCTCTCTGGTGCTCCCTGCTGGCAGTATCACTATACTGTCCTCATGTTTCACAAAAATAGTTTTGAGAGACGTTGTCAGTTTTTGTATGTTGCTTAAATCCTCCAAAGCGGTTGGCAGTAAACATCAGGTCACGGTACGCCACGGTAGGCCACGGAGGCATTGAGCTCGAGTTGAAAAAGAAAAAGCTTACAGCACCTGGTATTCCCAGGCGGTCTCCCATTCAAGGACTTACCAGTCCCGACCCTGCTTAGCTTCCGAGATCAGACGAGATCGGGCGTGTTAAGGTTGGTACGGCCGTAAGCAATTAGTGCAGGCGCAAAACCAGGTTTTATACAGTAGCACATAAGGAGTGAGAAAGCTGCTGAGGCTTGACGTTACACTTTTACAAAACAATCATTAGTTAGATATAAACGGCAGTAATTGATTCAGTAGGACTCCTTATCCATGTAAACGATCATTGTGACATCTGAATTCATTAATTATCTGAAATACACTGCGTGTGCGTGTGATGTTAAATGTTTGAACCAAGGTTAACGGTTAAAGTGTCAGAGAATGGGTGGTGATTTTTGATGTCCTCCCATGATCTGAAGTGAGCGTGCGTGTTTGCGTTGGTGAAAGTTTAAGAAATGTACAACTGTCGGTTCAGCTCTCTGGTGCTCCCTGCTGGCAGTATCACTATACTGTCCTCATGTTTCACAAAAATAGTTTTGAGAGACGTTGTCAGTTTTTGTATGTTGCTTAAATCCTCCAAAGCGGTTGGCAGTAAACATCAGGTCACGGTACGCCACGGTAGGCCACGG
>NC_079423.1:6339249-6341749 GCF_026213295.1 Gadus chalcogrammus | reverse complement strand
GATCTGAAGTGAGCGTGCGTGTTTGTGTTGGTGAAAGTTTAAGAAATGTACAACTGTCGTTTCAGCTCTCTGGTGCTCCCTGCTGGCAGTATCACTATACTGTCCTCATGTTTCACAAAAATAGTTTTGAGAGACGTTGTCAGTTTTTGTATGTTGCTTAAATCCTCCAAAGCGGTTGGCAGTAAACATCAGGCTCACGGTACGCCACGGTAGGCCACGGAGGCAATGAGCTCGAGTTGAAAAAGAAAAAGCTTACCGCACCTGTTATTCCCGGCGGTATCCCAGGCGGTCTCCCATCCAAGTAACTAACCAGGCCGACCCTAGCTTAGCTTCAGAGATCAACGAGATCGGGCGTGTTCAGGGTGGTATGGCCGTAACAATTAGTGCTGGCGCAAAACCAGGTTTATACAGTAGCACATAAGGAGTGAGAAGCTGCTGAGGCTCGACGTTACACTTTTACAAAAACAATCATTAGTTAAGATATAAACGGCAGTAATTGATTCAGTAGGACTCCTTATCCATGTAAGGATCATTGTGACATCTGAATTCATTAATTATCTGAAAATAACTGCGTGTGCGTGTGATGTTAAATGTTTGAACCAAGGTAAACGGTTAAAGTGTCAGAGAATGGGTGGTGATTTTTTGACGTCCTCCATGATATGAAGTGAGCGTGCGTGTTTGTGTTGGTGAAAGTTTAAGAAATGTACAACTGTCGGTTCAGCTCTCTGGTGCTTCCTGCTGGCAGTCTCACTATACTGTCCTCATGTTCACAAAAATAGTTTGAGAGACGTTGTCAGTTTTTGTATGTTGCTTAAATCCTCCAAAGCGGTTGGCAGTAAACATCAGGTCACGGTACGCCACGGAGCCAATGAGCTCGAGTTGAAAAAGAAAAAGCTTACAGCACCTGGTATTCCCAGGCGGTCTCCCATCCAAGTATAACCAGGCCCGACCCTGCTTAGTTTCCGAGATCAGACGAGATCGGGCGTGTTCAGGGTGTATGGCCGTAAGCAATTAGTGCAGGCGCAAACCAGGTTTTATACAGTAGCACATAAGGAGTGAGAAAGCTGTGAGGCTCGACGTTACACTCTTACAAAAAACAATCATTAGTTAGATATAAACGGCAGTAATGATTCAGTAGAACTCCCTATGAATGAACGATCATTGGACATCTGAAGACATACCTAATTATCTGAAATACACTGCGTGTGCGTGTGATGTTAAATGTTGACCAAGGTTAACGGTTAAAGTGTCAGAGAATGGGTGGTGATTTTTGACGTCCTCCATGATCGAAGTGAGCGTGCGTGTTTGTGTTGGTGAAAGTTTAAGAAATGTCAACTGTCGGTCAGCTCTGGTGCTCCCTGCTGGCAGTATCACTATACTGTCCTCATGTTTCACAAAAATAGTTTGAGAGACGTTGTCAGTTTTGTATGTTGCTTAAATCCTCCAAAGCGGTTGGCAGTAAACATCAGGTCACGGTACGCCACAGAGTCAATGAGCTCGAGTTGAAAAAGAAAAGCTACAGCACCTGTATTCCCAGGCGGTCTCCCATCCAAGTATAACCAGGCCGACCTGCTTAGTTTCGAGATCAGACGAGATCGGGCGTGTTCAGGGTGGTATGGCCGTAAGCAATAGTGCAGGCGCAAACAGGTTTTATACAGTAGCACATAAGGAGTGAGAAAGCTGCTGAGGCTCGACGTTACTCTTTTACAAAAACAATCATTAGTAGATATAACGGCAGTAATTGATTCAGTAGAACTCCTATCCATGTAAACGATCATTGTGACATTGAATCATTAATTATCTGAAATACACTGCGTGTGCGTGTGATGTTAAATGTTTGAACCAAGGTAACGGTAAAGTGTCAGAGAATGGGTGGTGATTTTTTGACGTCCTCCCATGATCTGAACTGTGAGCGTGCGTGTTTGTGTTGGTGGAAAGTTTAAGAAATGTACAATGTCGGTTCAGCTCTCTGGTGCTCCCTGCTGGCAGTATCACTATACTGCCTCATGTTTCACAAAATAGTTTTGAGAGAACGTTGTCAGTTTTGTATGTGCTTAAAATCCTCCAAAGCGGTGGCAGTAAACACCAGGTCACGGACGCCACGGTGGCCACGGAGTCAATGAGCTCGAGTTGAAAAGAAAAAGCTGCAGCACTGGTATTCCCAGACGGTCTCCCATCCAAGTACTAACCAGGCCCGACCTGCTTAGCTTCGAGATCAGACGAGTCGGGCGTGTTCAGGGAGGTATGGCCGTAAGCATTAGTGCAGGCGCAAAACAGGTTTTTTACAGTAGCACATTAAGGAGTGAGAAAGCTGCTGGGCTCGACGTTACACTTTACAAAAACAATCATTAGTTAGAGATAAACGGCAGTAATTGATTCAGTAGGACCTTATCCATGTAAACGATCATTGTGACATCTGAATCATTAATTATCTGAAATATCTGCGTGTGCGTGTGATGTTAAATGTTTGAACCAAGGTTAACGGTTAATAAGTGTCAGA
>NC_079423.1:6240025-6339149 GCF_026213295.1 Gadus chalcogrammus | reverse complement strand
AATGAGCTCGAGTTGAAAAAGAAAAAGCTTACAGCACCTGGTATTCCCAGGCGGTCTCCCATCCAAGTACTAACCAGGCCCGACCCTGCTTAGCTTCCGAGATCAGACGAGATCGGGCGTGTTCAGGTGGTATGGCCGTAAGCAATTAGTGCAGGCGCAAAACCAGGTTTTATACAGTAGCACATAAGGAGTGAGAAAGCTGCTGAGGCTCGACGTTACACTCTTACAAAAACAATCATTAGTTAGATATAAACGGCAGTAATTGATTCAGTAGGACTCCTTATCCATGTAAACGATCATTGTGACATCTGAATTCATTAATTATCTGAAATACACTGCGTGTGCGTGTGATGTTAAATGTTTGAACCAAGGTTAACGGTTAAAGTGTCAGAGAATGGGTGGTGATTTTTGACGTCCTCCCATGATCTGAAGTGAGCGTGCGTGTTTGTGTTGGTGAAAGTTTAAGAAATGTACAACTGTCGGTTCAGCTCTCTGGTGCTCCCTGCTGGCAGTATCACTATACTGTCCTCATGTTTCACAAAAATAGTTTTGAGAGACGTTGTCAGTTTTTGTATGTTGCTTAAATCCTCCAAAGCGGTTGGCAGTAAACATCAGGTCACGGTACGCCACGGTAGGCCACGGAGTCAATGAGCTCGAGTTGAAAAAGAAAAAGCTTACAGCACCTGGTATTCCCAGGCGGTCTCCCATCCAAGTACTAACCAGGCCCGACCCTGCTTAGCTTCCGAGATCAGACGAGATCGGGCGTGTTCAGGGTGGTATGGCCGTAAGCAATTAGTGCAGGCGCAAAACCAGGTTTTATACAGTAGCACATAAGGAGTGAGAAAGCTGCTGAGGCTCGACGTTACACTTTTACAAAAACAATCATTAGTTAGATATAAACGGCAGTAATTGATTCAGTAGGACTCCTTATCCATGTAAACGATCATTGTGACATCTGAATTCATTAATTATCTGAAATACACTGCGTGTGCGTGTGATGTTAAATGTTTGAACCAAGGTTAACGGTTAAAGTGTCAGAGAATGGGTGGTGATTTTTTGACGTCCTCCCATGATCTGAAGTGAGCGTGCGTGTTTGTGTTGGTGAAAGTTTAAGAAATGTACAACTGTCGGTTCAGCTCTCTGGTGCTCCCTGCTGGCAGTATCACTATACTGTCCTCATGTTTCACAAAAATAGTTTTGAGAGACGTTGTCAGTTTTGTATGTTGCTTAAATCCTCCAAAGCGGTTGGCAGTAAACATCAGGTCACGGTACGCCACGGTAGGCCACGGAGTCAATGAGCTCGAGTTGAAAAAGAAAAAGCTTACAGCACCTGGTATTCCCAGGCGGTCTCCCATCCAAGTACTAACCAGGCCCGACCCTGCTTAGCTTCCGAGATCAGACGAGATCGGGCGTGTTCAGGGTGGTATGGCCGTAAGCAATTAGTGCAGGCGCAAAACCAGGTTTTATACAGTAGCACATAAGGAGTGAGAAAGCTGCTGAGGCTCGACGTTACACTTTTACAAAAACAATCATTAGTTAGATATAAACGGCAGTAATTGATTCAGTAGGACTCCTTATCCATGTAAACGATCATTGTGACATCTGAATTCATTAATTATCTGAAATACACTGCGTGTGCGTGTGATGTTAAATGTTTGAACCAAGGTTAACGGTTAAAGTGTCAGAGAATGGGTGGTGATTTTTTGACGTCCTCCCATGATCTGAAGTGAGCGTGCGTGTTTGTGTTGGTGAAAGTTTAAGAAATGTACAACTGTCGGTTCAGCTCTCTGGTGCTCCCTGCTGGCAGTATCACTATACTGTCCTCATGTTTCACAAAAATAGTTTTGAGAGACGTTGTCAGTTTTTGTATGTTGCTTAAATCCTCCAAAGCGGTTGGCAGTAAACATCAGGTCACGGTACGCCACGGTAGGCCACGGAGTCAATGAGCTCGAGTTGAAAAAGAAAAAGCTTACAGCACCTGGTATTCCCAGGCGGTCTCCCATCCAAGTACTAACCAGGCCCGACCCTGCTTAGCTTCCGAGATCAGACGAGATCGGGCGTGTTCAGGGTGGTATGGCCGTAAGCAATTAGTGCAGGCGCAAAACCAGGTTTTATACAGTAGCACATAAGGAGTGAGAAAGCTGCTGAGGCTCGACGTTACACTTTACAAAAACAATCATTAGTTAGATATAAACGGCAGTAATTGATTCAGTAGGACTCCTTATCCATGTAAACGATCATTGTGACATCTGAATTCATTAATTATCTGAAATACACTGCGTGTGCGTGTGATGTTAAATGTTTGAACCAAGGTTAACGGTTAAAGTGTCAGAGAATGGGTGGTGATTTTTTGACGTCCTCCCATGATCTGAAGTGAGCGTGCGTGTTTGTGTTGGTGAAAGTTTAAGAAATGTACAACTGTCGGTTCAGCTCTCTGGTGCTCCCTGCTGGCAGTATCACTATACTGTCCTCATGTTTCACAAAAATAGTTTTGAGAGACGTTGTCAGTTTTTGTATGTTGCTTAAATCCTCCAAAGCGGTTGGCAGTAAACATCAGGTCACGGTACGCCACGGTAGGCCACGGAGGCAATGAGCTCGAGTTGAAAAAGAAAAAGCTTACAGCACCTGGTATTCCCAGGCGGTCTCCCATCCAAGTACTAACCAGGCCCGACCCTGCTTAGCTTCCGAGATCAGACGAGATCGGGCGTGTTCAGGGTGGTATGGCCGTAAGCAATTAGTGCAGGCGCAAAACCAGGTTTTATACAGTAGCACATAAGGAGTGAGAAAGCTGCTGAGGCTCGACGTTACACTCTTACAAAAACAATCATTAGTTAGATATAAACGGCAGTAATTGATTCAGTAGGACTCCTTATCCATGTAAACGATCATTGTGACATCTGAATTCATTAATTATCTGAAATACACTGCGTGTGCGTGTGATGTTAAATGTTTGAACCAAGGTTAACGGTTAAAGTGTCAGAGAATGGGTGGTGATTTTTTGACGTCCTCCCATGATCTGAAGTGAGCGTGCGTGTTTGTGTTGGTGAAAGTTTAAGAAATGTACAACTGTCGGTTCAGCTCTCTGGTGCTCCCTGCTGGCAGTATCACTATACTGTCCTCATGTTTCACAAAAATAGTTTTGAGAGACGTTGTCAGTTTTTGTATGTTGCTTAAATCCTCCAAAGCGGTTGGCAGTAAACATCAGGTCACGGTACGCCACGGTAGGCCACGGAGTCAATGAGCTCGAGTTGAAAAAGAAAAAGCTTACAGCACCTGGTATTCCCAGGCGGTCTCCCATCCAAGTACTAACCAGGCCCGACCCTGCTTAGCTTCCGAGATCAGACGAGATCGGGCGTGTTCAGGGTGGTATGGCCGTAAGCAATTAGTGCAGGCGCAAAACCAGGTTTTATACAGTAGCACATAAGGAGTGAGAAAGCTGCTGAGGCTCGACGTTACACTTTTACAAAAACAATCATTAGTTAGATATAAACGGCAGTAATTGATTCAGTAGGACTCCTTATCCATGTAAACGATCATTGTGACATCTGAATTCATTAATTATCTGAAATACACTGCGTGTGCGTGTGATGTTAAATGTTTGAACCAAGGTTAACGGTTAAAGTGTCAGAGAATGGGTGGTGATTTTTTGACGTCCTCCCATGATCTGAAGTGAGCGTGCGTGTTTGTGTTGGTGAAAGTTTAAGAAATGTACAACTGTCGGTTCAGCTCTCTGGTGCTCCCTGCTGGCAGTATCACTATACTGTCCTCATGTTTCACAAAAATAGTTTTGAGAGACGTTGTCAGTTTTTGTATGTTGCTTAAATCCTCCAAAGCGGTTGGCAGTAAACATCAGGTCACGGTACGCCACGGTAGGCCACGGAGTCAATGAGCTCGAGTTGAAAAAGAAAAAGCTTACAGCACCTGGTATTCCCAGGCGGTCTCCCATCCAAGTACTAACCAGGCCCGACCCTGCTTAGCTTCCGAGATCAGACGAGATCGGGCGTGTTCAGGGTGGTATGGCCGTAAGCAATTAGTGCAGGCGCAAAACCAGGTTTTATACAGTAGCACATAAGGAGTGAGAAAGCTGCTGAGGCTCGACGTTACACTTTTACAAAAACAATCATTAGTTAGATATAAACGGCAGTAATTGATTCAGTAGGACTCCTTATCCATGTAAACGATCATTGTGACATCTGAATTCATTAATTATCTGAAATACACTGCGTGTGCGTGTGATGTTAAATGTTTGAACCAAGGTTAACGGTTAAAGTGTCAGAGAATGGGTGGTGATTTTTTGACGTCCTCCCATGATCTGAAGTGAGCGTGCGTGTTTGTGTTGGTGAAAGTTTAAGAAATGTACAACTGTCGGTTCAGCTCTCTGGTGCTCCCTGCTGGCAGTATCACTATACTGTCCTCATGTTTCACAAAAATAGTTTTGAGAGACGTTGTCAGTTTTTGTATGTTGCTTAAATCCTCCAAAGCGGTTGGCAGTAAACATCAGGTCACGGTACGCCCGGTAGCCACGGAGTCAATGAGCTCGAGTTGAAAAAGAAAAAGCTTACAGCACCTGGTATTCCCAGGCGGTCTCCCATCCAAGTACTAACCAGGCCCGACCCTGCTTAGCTTCCGAGATCAGACGAGATCGGGCGTGTTCAGGGTGGTATGGCCGTAAGCAATTAGTGCAGGCGCAAAACCAGGTTTTATACAGTAGCACATAAGGAGTGAGAAAGCTGCTGAGGCTCGACGTTACACTTTTACAAAAACAATCATTAGTTAGATATAAACGGCAGTAATTGATTCAGTAGGACTCCTTATCCATGTAAACGATCATTGTGACATCTGAATTCATTAATTATCTGAAATACACTGCGTGTGCGTGTGATGTTAAATGTTTGAACCAAGGTTAACGGTTAAAGTGTCAGAGAATGGGTGGTGATTTTTTGACGTCCTCCCATGATCTGAAGTGAGCGTGCGTGTTTGTGTTGGTGAAAGTTTAAGAAATGTACAACTGTCGGTTCAGCTCTCTGGTGCTCCCTGCTGGCAGTATCACTATACTGTCCTCATGTTTCACAAAAATAGTTTTGAGAGACGTTGTCAGTTTTTGTATGTTGCTTAAATCCTCCAAAGCGGTTGGCAGTAAACATCAGGTCACGGTACGCCACGGTAGGCCACGGAGTCAATGAGCTCGAGTTGAAAAAGAAAAAGCTTACAGCACCTGGTATTCCCAGGCGGTCTCCCATCCAAGTACTAACCAGGCCCGACCCTGCTTAGCTTCCGAGATCAGACGAGATCGGGCGTGTTCAGGGTGGTATGGCCGTAAGCAATTAGTGCAGGCGCAAAACCAGGTTTTATACAGTAGCACATAAGGAGTGAGAAAGCTGCTGAGGCTCGACGTTACACTTTTACAAAAACAATCATTAGTTAGATATAAACGGCAGTAATTGATTCAGTAGGACTCCTTATCCATGTAAACGATCATTGTGACATCTGAATTCATTAATTATCTGAAATACACTGCGTGTGCGTGTGATGTTAAATGTTTGAACCAAGGTTAACGGTTAAAGTGTCAGAGAATGGGTGGTGATTTTTTGACGTCCTCCCATGATCTGAAGTGAGCGTGCGTGTTTGTGTTGGTGAAAGTTTAAGAAATGTACAACTGTCGGTTCAGCTCTCTGGTGCTCCCTGCTGGCAGTATCACTATACTGTCCTCATGTTTCACAAAAATAGTTTTGAGAGACGTTGTCAGTTTTTGTATGTTGCTTAAATCCTCCAAAGCGGTTGGCAGTAAACATCAGGTCACGGTACGCACGGTAGGCCACGGAGTCAATGAGCTCGAGTTGAAAAAGAAAAAGCTTACAGCACCTGGTATTCCCAGGCGGTCTCCCATCCAAGTACTAACCAGGCCCGACCCTGCTTAGCTTCCGAGATCAGACGAGATCGGGCGTGTTCAGGGTGGTATGGCCGTAAGCAATTAGTGCAGGCGCAAAACCAGGTTTTATACAGTAGCACATAAGGAGTGAGAAAGCTGCTGAGGCTCGACGTTACACTTTACAAAAACAATCATTAGTTAGATATAAACGGCAGTAATTGATTCAGTAGGACTCCTTATCCATGTAAACGATCATTGTGACATCTGAATTCATTAATTATCTGAAATACACTGCGTGTGCGTGTGATGTTAAATGTTTGAACCAAGGTTAACGGTTAAAGTGTCAGAGAATGGGTGGTGATTTTTTGACGTCCTCCCATGATCTGAAGTGAGCGTGCGTGTTTGTGTTGGTGAAAGTTTAAGAAATGTACAACTGTCGGTTCAGCTCTCTGGTGCTCCCTGCTGGCAGTATCACTATACTGTCCTCATGTTTCACAAAAATAGTTTTGAGAGACGTTGTCAGTTTTTGTATGTTGCTTAAATCCTCCAAAGCGGTTGGCAGTAAACATCAGGTCACGGTACGCCACGGTAGGCCACGGAGGCAATGAGCTCGAGTTGAAAAAGAAAAAGCTTACAGCACCTGGTATTCCCAGGCGGTCTCCCATCCAAGTACTAACCAGGCCCGACCCTGCTTAGCTTCCGAGATCAGACGAGATCGGGCGTGTTCAGGGTGGTATGGCCGTAAGCAATTAGTGCAGGCGCAAAACCAGGTTTTATACAGTAGCACATAAGGAGTGAGAAAGCTGCTGAGGCTCGACGTTACACTTTTACAAAAACAATCATTAGTTAGATATAAACGGCAGTAATTGATTCAGTAGGACTCCTTATCCATGTAAACGATCATTGTGACATCTGAATTCATTAATTATCTGAAATACACTGCGTGTGCGTGTGATGTTAAATGTTTGAACCAAGGTTAACGGTTAAAGTGTCAGAGAATGGGTGGTGATTTTTTGACGTCCTCCCATGATCTGAAGTGAGCGTGCGTGTTTGTGTTGGTGAAAGTTTAAGAAATGTACAACTGTCGGTTCAGCTCTCTGGTGCTCCCTGCTGGCAGTATCACTATACTGTCCTCATGTTTCACAAAAATAGTTTTGAGAGACGTTGTCAGTTTTTGTATGTTGCTTAAATCCTCCAAAGCGGTTGGCAGTAAACATCAGGTCACGGTACGCCACGGTAGGCCACGGAGTCAATGAGCTCGAGTTGAAAAAGAAAAAGCTTACAGCACCTGGTATTCCCAGGCGGTCTCCCATCCAAGTACTAACCAGGCCCGACCCTGCTTAGCTTCCGAGATCAGACGAGATCGGGCGTGTTCAGGGTGGTATGGCCGTAAGCAATTAGTGCAGGCGCAAAACCAGGTTTTATACAGTAGCACATAAGGAGTGAGAAAGCTGCTGAGGCTCGACGTTACACTTTTACAAAAACAATCATTAGTTAGATATAAACGGCAGTAATTGATTCAGTAGGACTCCTTATCCATGTAAACGATCATTGTGACATCTGAATTCATTAATTATCTGAAATACACTGCGTGTGCGTGTGATGTTAAATGTTTGAACCAAGGTTAACGGTTAAAGTGTCAGAGAATGGGTGGTGATTTTTTGACGTCCTCCCATGATCTGAAGTGAGCGTGCGTGTTTGTGTTGGTGAAAGTTTAAGAAATGTACAACTGTCGGTTCAGCTCTCTGGTGCTCCCTGCTGGCAGTATCACTATACTGTCCTCATGTTTCACAAAAATAGTTTTGAGAGACGTTGTCAGTTTTTGTATGTTGCTTAAATCCTCCAAAGCGGTTGGCAGTAAACATCAGGTCACGGTACGCCACGGTAGGCCACGGAGTCAATGAGCTCGAGTTGAAAAAGAAAAAGCTTACAGCACCTGGTATTCCCAGGCGGTCTCCCATCCAAGTACTAACCAGGCCCGACCCTGCTTAGCTTCCGAGATCAGACGAGATCGGGCGTGTTCAGGGTGGTATGGCCGTAAGCAATTAGTGCAGGCGCAAAACCAGGTTTTATACAGTAGCACATAAGGAGTGAGAAAGCTGCTGAGGCTCGACGTTACACTTTTACAAAAACAATCATTAGTTAGATATAAACGGCAGTAATTGATTCAGTAGGACTCCTTATCCATGTAAACGATCATTGTGACATCTGAATTCATTAATTATCTGAAATACACTGCGTGTGCGTGTGATGTTAAATGTTTGAACCAAGGTTAACGGTTAAAGTGTCAGAGAATGGGTGGTGATTTTTTGACGTCCTCCCATGATCTGAAGTGAGCGTGCGTGTTTGTGTTGGTGAAAGTTTAAGAAATGTACAACTGTCGGTTCAGCTCTCTGGTGCTCCCTGCTGGCAGTATCACTATACTGTCCTCATGTTTCACAAAAATAGTTTTGAGAGACGTTGTCAGTTTTTGTATGTTGCTTAAATCCTCCAAAGCGGTTGGCAGTAAACATCAGGTCACGGTACGCCACGGTAGGCCACGGAGTCAATGAGCTCGAGTTGAAAAAGAAAAAGCTTACAGCACCTGGTATTCCCAGGCGGTCTCCCATCCAAGTACTAACCAGGCCCGACCCTGCTTAGCTTCCGAGATCAGACGAGATCGGGCGTGTTCAGGGTGGTATGGCCGTAAGCAATTAGTGCAGGCGCAAAACCAGGTTTTATACAGTAGCACATAAGGAGTGAGAAAGCTGCTGAGGCTCGACGTTACACTTTACAAAAACAATCATTAGTTAGATATAAACGGCAGTAATTGATTCAGTAGGACTCCTTATCCATGTAAACGATCATTGTGACATCTGAATTCATTAATTATCTGAAATACACTGCGTGTGCGTGTGATGTTAAATGTTTGAACCAAGGTTAACGGTTAAAGTGTCAGAGAATGGGTGGTGATTTTTTGACGTCCTCCCATGATCTGAAGTGAGCGTGCGTGTTTGTGTTGGTGAAAGTTTAAGAAATGTACAACTGTCGGTTCAGCTCTCTGGTGCTCCCTGCTGGCAGTATCACTATACTGTCCTCATGTTTCACAAAAATAGTTTTGAGAGACGTTGTCAGTTTTTGTATGTTGCTTAAATCCTCCAAAGCGGTTGGCAGTAAACATCAGGTCACGGTACGCCACGGTAGGCCACGGAGGCAATGAGCTCGAGTTGAAAAAGAAAAAGCTTACAGCACCTGGTATTCCCAGGCGGTCTCCCATCCAAGTACTAACCAGGCCCGACCCTGCTTAGCTTCCGAGATCAGACGAGATCGGGCGTGTTCAGGGTGGTATGGCCGTAAGCAATTAGTGCAGGCGCAAAACCAGGTTTTATACAGTAGCACATAAGGAGTGAGAAAGCTGCTGAGGCTCGACGTTACACTCTTACAAAAACAATCATTAGTTAGATATAAACGGCAGTAATTGATTCAGTAGGACTCCTTATCCATGTAAACGATCATTGTGACATCTGAATTCATTAATTATCTGAAATACACTGCGTGTGCGTGTGATGTTAAATGTTTGAACCAAGGTTAACGGTTAAAGTGTCAGAGAATGGGTGGTGATTTTTTGACGTCCTCCCATGATCTGAAGTGAGCGTGCGTGTTTGTGTTGGTGAAAGTTTAAGAAATGTACAACTGTCGGTTCAGCTCTCTGGTGCTCCCTGCTGGCAGTATCACTATACTGTCCTCATGTTTCACAAAAATAGTTTTGAGAGACGTTGTCAGTTTTTGTATGTTGCTTAAATCCTCCAAAGCGGTTGGCAGTAAACATCAGGTCACGGTACGCCACGGTAGGCCACGGAGTCAATGAGCTCGAGTTGAAAAAGAAAAAGCTTACAGCACCTGGTATTCCCAGGCGGTCTCCCATCCAAGTACTAACCAGGCCCGACCCTGCTTAGCTTCCGAGATCAGACGAGATCGGGCGTGTTCAGGGTGGTATGGCCGTAAGCAATTAGTGCAGGCGCAAAACCAGGTTTTATACAGTAGCACATAAGGAGTGAGAAAGCTGCTGAGGCTCGACGTTACACTTTTACAAAAACAATCATTAGTTAGATATAAACGGCAGTAATTGATTCAGTAGGACTCCTTATCCATGTAAACGATCATTGTGACATCTGAATTCATTAATTATCTGAAATACACTGCGTGTGCGTGTGATGTTAAATGTTTGAACCAAGGTTAACGGTTAAAGTGTCAGAGAATGGGTGGTGATTTTTTGACGTCCTCCCATGATCTGAAGTGAGCGTGCGTGTTTGTGTTGGTGAAAGTTTAAGAAATGTACAACTGTCGGTTCAGCTCTCTGGTGCTCCCTGCTGGCAGTATCACTATACTGTCCTCATGTTTCACAAAAATAGTTTTGAGAGACGTTGTCAGTTTTTGTATGTTGCTTAAATCCTCCAAAGCGGTTGGCAGTAAACATCAGGTCACGGTACGCCACGGTAGGCCACGGAGTCAATGAGCTCGAGTTGAAAAAGAAAAAGCTTACAGCACCTGGTATTCCCAGGCGGTCTCCCATCCAAGTACTAACCAGGCCCGACCCTGCTTAGCTTCCGAGATCAGACGAGATCGGGCGTGTTCAGGGTGGTATGGCCGTAAGCAATTAGTGCAGGCGCAAAACCAGGTTTTATACAGTAGCACATAAGGAGTGAGAAAGCTGCTGAGGCTCGACGTTACACTTTTACAAAAACAATCATTAGTTAGATATAAACGGCAGTAATTGATTCAGTAGGACTCCTTATCCATGTAAACGATCATTGTGACATCTGAATTCATTAATTATCTGAAATACACTGCGTGTGCGTGTGATGTTAAATGTTTGAACCAAGGTTAACGGTTAAAGTGTCAGAGAATGGGTGGTGATTTTTTGACGTCCTCCCATGATCTGAAGTGAGCGTGCGTGTTTGTGTTGGTGAAAGTTTAAGAAATGTACAACTGTCGGTTCAGCTCTCTGGTGCTCCCTGCTGGCAGTATCACTATACTGTCCTCATGTTTCACAAAAATAGTTTTGAGAGACGTTGTCAGTTTTTGTATGTTGCTTAAATCCTCCAAAGCGGTTGGCAGTAAACATCAGGTCACGGTACGCCACGGTAGGCCACGGAGTCAATGAGCTCGAGTTGAAAAAGAAACAGCTTACAGCACCTGGTATTCCCAGGCGGTCTCCCATCCAAGTACTAACCAGGCCCGACCCTGCTTAGCTTCCGAGATCAGACGAGATCGGGCGTGTTTTTTTTATCTTTTTTATTATCAAAAATATATTCAATTTTATACAATTACACATTCATTTATACGTATATCAAATAAAAGTAAATGAAAAACAGTCCCACAAAATAAACCACCCTCAGAAACCGCACAAACAATTAGCTAAACACACTTTCTCTTTTAAATTAAAAATAAGAACAACACAGCAAAAGCAGTATCTTTTCCCGAATACACTTACCCTCGAAATTAAACCGCCCCTCAATCCCAAAGCACAAACCGAACAGCCAAACACAGAATCTTTTAGCCTCGACCATTTACCCACAAAATTAAACCACCCCTCATTCGAAAAAACACACAAAACCAAAATCCCACAAAAAACCCCCCACTCTCCCACCTCCAAAAATAAGCCACCCCCTTTAAACCACCCAAATCAACCCCAAACGGTGCCCTGCTCAGTCATCCATACAATTCCATTCTCATTCACACCACATACTCCCGCGCTCTCTACAAACATACTCACAAACAAAGCCTCGTCCACAACATACAGCATTCGTAAGTGTCTTTTCCATTCATTCACAAACAGCCTCCATGCATCCAACTTTCTCCTTTCATACAGCGCAAAATTGCGTCTGTTAAAAATCGCCCTCCTTGCGAATCCAAAGATCATATTGATCATTTTCCAATTTCTATATTTCCTACTCACTCCCAAGAGTACAGACAATTCCCACCCCCGTTCCACCCAGCAGTCTCCCACACTGCACCCTCCCAGCAGCCCCTTGATTTTTCCCCAGAACTCCACTAGCTCGCAACAATACACAAAAATGTGATTCACGTCTTCATCACCACTTTCACACACCATACACGTCCTCCCATACACTCCCCTGTGCATTTGGTGCAGGATGATGCATGTGAAAATCCTCCTGTGCCTTATCTTGAAATCAAGATCAAATATTGCATGCGGTGTGTGCGGTATGTTGATGTACTTCCACAAAATGTTGGGTGTAATGTCCGGATATGTGTCTGCCCATTTACTCTCACATGTGGGTTTTTGCACTCTATGTGTCAATGCATGCTTATACCAAATCTTTGTCTTGACATCAGTAATGGCGTGTGTCTCCCCCCCCAGGCACAGGAAGATTCCCACCCCATCATCCTGCCCAACCCTCCCCTTATTTCTAAACCCGTCCCCCCATTCACTCATCACACACTCTTCCACTCTCTCCAACACTTTCACAATCACTCCCCTCCTATATGTTATCCCCTTCTCTCTCATTATCCTAATCACTCTTTCTTTATCCCATCTCCCTCCCCTGTCCACTAGATCTCCCACCCGCTTCAGCCCCGCCCTCTCAAGAGCCACGCTCTTGATGACCCCTCCGCCCCCCTGTTTAAAATATGGGCTGGAGAGGAACGGCAGCCTCATCACAGACGCTCTTGACTCGCATACGAGTGTAGTCTTATCAAACAGCAGGAACCACGCGTTGAGCACCTCCTGGAAGAACCGCGGCAGATGTGCGTATGCCGCTGCGTTCTGCGTCTGCAACAAATTGTCATTACTTAAGAGACCAAATGTGCTCAGCCACTGGCTGAAGTGGCCCTTCCAGGCCGCCTCCCGACTTGCATCCCTAAATTTGCCTATCAATTTAGTTCGTAACGCAGTTCTTTTTGCGAGTACGTCCATCAATCCTAGCCCACCCTGATCATTGACCCTTATCAGCGTTCTATGCGCTATACTGGCTGCTTTGCTCCTCCAAATAAAGTCTCTAACGACTTTAGCAATCTTCTGCTCAGCCCAAGTCGGAAGCGCACAAGTGCTCAAGGCATGATTCACCTGCGACAACACTAGAGCATTGGTGACGGCCACCCTTCCCCTCAACAGCAGACCCCTAGCCCTCCACATACTCAGGGTCTTTTGCATACGCCCAATAACATCCTTCCACGTCAAATCATCGCATTCATTCTCATCACTACCAACATACACTCCGAGCACTTTTCTTTGATTCTCCACTACTTTGAATCCCCATTTGTTATCTAGGTCTTTGTTCCTACCCATCCCCATTATTTCAGATTTCTCCATATTAATTTTTGCTCCTGAAGCTCTCTCATACGTTTCTATATGTTTCAACACTATATCCACATCACTCTCACTTTTTACCATTACATTAATATCATCCGCATACTGCATTAAACTAATTTTTCCCTTACCTATTCCACACACTCTTTTGTCATTCAAAATTAAAGCCGCCAACGGCTCCGCCACCATGCTATAGAGCAGTGCTGACATTGGGCAGCCCTGCCTCACTGACCTCTTGACATCGAAAGAGTCAGTCAGAGCACCGTTACACTTAATTTTACTCTTAGCCCCCCCATAGAGCAATCCCACCCACCCCCTTAATTTAGTCCCAAATCCAAGTTTCTCCAGTACCCTCCCCAAAAAATCCTGATCCACCCTATCAAACGCTTTGTTTAAATCAATCCCCAGCCACAATCCTCCCTCCCCTTCCATATCTCTAACTACCTGTTTTATTGTTAATATCGAATCCCCAATGTCCCTCCCCGGAATGCTATACGCTTGAGTTGGACCTATTACTGAGCCTATTACCTCCCTCATTCTATTCGCAAGTATCTTAGCAATAATTTTATAGTCAGTGTTGAGTAGACTGATTGGCCTATAGTTATCAAGATTTTTGTTATCACCCTTATTTTTATAAAAAATCGTAATTATGCCTAATCCCATACTCTCCGGGAGCCAGCCTGTTTTCTCCACATACTTGCAGAGTTTTTCAACCACCGGAGCCAGAATTCCCTTAAAGCCGACGTAAAACTCGGCTGTCAGACCATCACTCCCCGGGCTCTTATTCTTGTTTAGTCCATCAATAGCACTATAAATCTCTTGCACAGAAAATTCACAATCGCACCAAGCACTATCCTCCCTACTTAAAGTCCTCTCCAGTGCCTCTAAGGCCTCTCCCACACTATCCTCATCACATGCATCTTTTTTAAATAAACACTCATAATAATCCCTAACTACTTTTAATATCTCTTCCTTATCAGTTATTATTTGACCACCATTATCTAATACCTCCTTTATCTCCGTTTTATTTTGTTTTTGTTTTTCCAAACCCAGGAAAAAGGCTGTGCTCCTTTCCCCTTCGTACATATATTGTATCCTGCTTCTAATAGCAGCCCCTCTACACTTCGCTACCTCTAAGGCACTCAATTTTTCTTTTAAATCCACATATTTTTCCGTACATATATTACCCTCCTCATCTAACAGTTTAATTTCCTCATTTAGTTGTTTTCTCAAATGAACCTCCTCTGCATTTTCCCTTTTCCTTTTTTCTATACCATACCTGACACATTTGTTTTTAATTCTTATTTTCACACTCTCCCACCACACACTCATATTCGCATCATCATTCCATTCATCCATCGTTCTCTTCAAAAAAAAACCCATGCTCTTCATAAACACAGCATCTCCCAAAAAGCTGGCATTAAAGCACCAAGGCCTCTGGTTGACACTCCCTCCCCTCCCTCCCACCTCTAACCTAATCCCCGCGTGGTCACTCCAGGTATTATTGATGTATTCCACACTCTTAATTAATTTAACATTACCACTTTGTACCAACACAAAGTCAATCCTACTCTGTTTCAGAGTATTAGCAACAAGTTGCCTCCTTGAAAAAACCTTTTCCCACGGGTGTAGGACTCTCCATATGTCTACCAATTGATAGTTCTCCATCAAGTCCCTAAGGGTTTGCCTAGTGCTGTCCCCTTTAAACGTATTGTTACTCGATAAATCAGACCGAGTCAAAATAACATTAAAATCCCCCACAATCATACAGTTAGGGTTGCACCACACATTTAAACCAGCCAAAAAAAACCTCCTCTCCTTCTCCCCATTGGGTGCATGTAAATTAATTATTCTAAGTTCCCTCCCCTCATAAACACAATCAACAACTAACAACCTCCCCTCTAAATCTCTATGAACTAAATTAATCCCCGTTATTTTAGCACTATTAAAACATATTGCCACTCCCCTGGCCCTGGGAGTCCCTTCAGAAAAATAAATCTGGCCTTTCCACTGCTTTCTACTCCTATTCAGTAGGTTGTCATCCCACCTAGTTTCCTGTAAACACAAAATATCAGCTCTTATGTCCAATATGGCATTTCTTTTATATTCAGTTCTCATACCGTTCGCATTCAGGGAAAAAATAACCAAAGCCATAAATAATAAAAAATAAAATAAGGAAAAACCAACGAAAAAGAGCCAGCTAGCACAATAACCTTCATCAAAAAAATTAACAGTTCTTATTCTTCTTCCCACTCCCGTCCGTTTTTTGCCTTGCAGACAGCCTTTTTTTAGCCTCCCTTAGCTCCTCCAAGTCCATGTCACTCCCCGAGCTCCCCTCCCTCACAGTTTCAACAACAAAATCCCCACTCTCCCCCACCTCCTCATTGCCCCAAGTCATTTTAAGTGCAGTTAGCCCCGTTCCATCCCCAAACATTCTTACCCCTTCCTGTTTTTCACCTCTGCCTCTCACGCTCCTGTCTCCCTGCCGCCGCGGCAGGCCCTCGCTCAGCTCTCCCCTCAGGTCCGGGTCCGCAGGCTGGCCCGAGGTGAGCTCCTCCTCCAGCAACGTGGGGAATTCCTCCCCCCCAGAGGCACCGTCCCGGTCCATGCTCGCGCCCATGCCCTCCTCCTCGTCCTCACCACCACCGTCGTCCTGCGCCCCCGGTGCGCCACCATCCAGCTCGCCGCCGTCCCCCTCCGCCTCCACCGCCACCGGGCATATGCAGTCCCTCTCCCTCCTCCGGCACGTCAGACACTTTACCACCCCTGTGGCACACTCCCGGGCGTAGTGGCCCTGGCATCCGCAATTGTGGCAGGTGAAATCCGGGCACTCGCGCAGGATATGGCCAGGCTGCATACAGTTCCTACATACCTTCATCTGTCGGTCGTGGATAACTCTAAAGTATTCAACACCCGTGGCCGTGTTGAATCTAGTGGAATACGGCAAGGATTGCACGAGCTCATTAAATTTCACCCGTACAATCCTTGTTCCGTCCGCTATGTTGGTGCCCGGCCACATCCTCCTCTTAATGGACGAAATCGCCCGGACTCCCCACCCTCTTAGTCTCTCCAGGATTTCCTCGTCCGATATGTATGCTGGCAGGGTGAGAAAGGAAACCACCAGCTCGTCATTGCATAGTTCTCTGGCAATTATCCTTGTATTGTGTACCTTAAAGCCGTCCAGTAGACGGTCCTTCCCCCTCTCTCCACACACCGTCACCTCCAGCTTCCCGAGGGCCAGCACCCTACAAGCCCTTATCTCTCCGCACACAACCGCCATAGCCTTCATTAGTTCTCCAATGGGTATAACATCCCCGCACTGCTCCACGCAAACCGTGAGCCTCCTCTCATACTTGCGCTCTGTCTTTTTTAACCCGTCCGCTGTTTCTCCACCAGCCACCTGCTCTTGCCCGCCTCCAGCCGTCTTGCCGTTTCCATCTCCCCCGCTCCCTCCTTCTCTCCTTTCTCCTCCCGACTCCTCCGCAGCACTCCTTCCTCCTCGCAACCCGCCAACTTCTCCCTTTTTCATTCCGTCCTCCTCCACCTCACGTCCTGCACCATTCTCCGTCCCTCCAGCTCGCCGCCCGCCGGCCCTCATTTCACCCGGTGGCTTCGCCGAAGCTAAGCCCCGGATCGTTCTCGCCTCCACAGTAGCACAAGGAACAAAAAAACTGGAAAAATATATAAATATAAACTCAGGGCGATCCCCCAACAGTCTATGACTGCGGGGGACGAAAAAAAACACAAAATACCTAGGTTGTAAGACCAGATAGCAATACTCCAACAAAACTCTCTCCACCAGAACAAACAATTCACCATGCGGCTGTTCAAAAACACTACGTACTCCGACACTGTAGGGGGCGTCAGGGTGGTATGGCCGTAAGCAATTAGTGCAGGCGCAAAACCAGGTTTTATACAGTAGCACATAAGGAGTGAGAAAGCTGCTGAGGCTCGACGTTACACTCTTACAAAAACAATCATTAGTTAGATATAAACGGCAGTAATTGATTCAGTAGGACTCCTTATCCATGTAAACGATCATTGTGACATCTGAATTCATTAATTATCTGAAATACACTGCGTGTGCGTGTGATGTTAAATGTTTGAACCAAGGTTAACGGTTAAAGTGTCAGAGAATGGGTGGTGATTTTTTGACGTCCTCCCATGATCTGAAGTGAGCGTGCGTGTTTGTGTTGGTGAAAGTTTAAGAAATGTACAAGCTGTCGGTTCAGCTCTCTGGTGCTCCCTGCTGGCAGTATCACTATACTGTCCTCATGTTTCACAAAAATAGTTTTGAGAGACGTTGTCAGTTTTTGTATGTTGCTTAAATCCTCCAAAGCGGTTGGCAGTAAACATCAGGTCACGGTACTCCACGGAGTCAATGAGCTCGAGTTGAAAAAGAAAAAGCTTACAGCACCTGGTATTCCCAGGCGGTCTCCCATCCAAGTACTAACCAGGCCCGACCCTGCTTAGCTTCCGAGATCAGACGAGATCGGGCGTGTTCAGGGTGGTATGGCCGTAAGCAATTAGTGCAGGCGCAAAACCAGGTTTTATACAGTAGCACATAAGGAGTGAGAAAGCTGCTGAGGCTCGACGTTACACTCTTACAAAAACAATCATTAGTTAGATATAAACGGCAGTAATTGATTCAGTAGGACTCCTTATCCATGTAAACGATCATTGTGACATCTGAATTCATTAATTATCTGAAATACACTGCGTGTGCGTGTGATGTTAAATGTTTGAACCAAGGTTAACGGTTAAAGTGTCAGAGAATGGGTGGTGATTTTTTGACGTCCTCCCATGATCTGAAGTGAGCGTGCGTGTTTGTGTTGGTGAAAGTTTAAGAAATGTACAACTGTCGGTTCAGCTCTCTGGTGCTCCCTGCTGGCAGTATCACTATACTGTCCTCATGTTTCACAAAAATAGTTTTGAGAGACGTTGTCAGTTTTTGTATGTTGCTTAAATCCTCCAAAGCGGTTGGCAGTAAACATCAGGTCACGGTACGCCACGGTAGGCCACGGAGGCAATGAGCTCGAGTTGAAAAAGAAAAAGCTTACAGCACCTGGTATTCCCAGGCGGTCTCCCATCCAAGTACTAACCAGGCCCGACCCTGCTTAGCTTCCGAGATCAGACGAGATCGGGCGTGTTCAGGGTGGTATGGCCGTAAGCAATTAGTGCAGGCGCAAAACCAGGTTTTATACAGTAGCACATAAGGAGTGAGAAAGCTGCTGAGGCTTCGACGTTACACTTTTACAAAAACAATCATTAGTTAGATATAAACGGCAGTAATTGATTCAGTAGGACTCCTTATCCATGTAAACGATCATTGTGACATCTGAATTCATTAATTATCTGAAATACACTGCGTGTGCGTGTGATGTTAAATGTTTGAACCAAGGTTAACGGTTAAAGTGTCAGAGAATGGGTGGTGATTTTTTGACGTCCTCCCATGATCTGAAGTGAGCGTGCGTGTTTGTGTTGGTGAAAGTTTAAGAAATGTACAACTGTCGGTTCAGCTCTCTGGTGCTCCCTGCTGGCAGTATCACTATACTGTCCTCATGTTTCACAAAAATAGTTTTGAGAGACGTTGTCAGTTTTTGTATGTTGCTTAAATCCTCCAAAGCGGTTGGCAGTAAACATCAGGTCACGGTACGCCACGGTAGGCCACGGAGTCAATGAGCTCGAGTTGAAAAAGAAAATGCTTACAGCACCTGGTATTCCCAGGCGGTCTCCCATCCAAGTACTAACCAGGCCCGACCCTGCTTAGCTTCCGAGATCAGACGAGATCGGGCGTGTTCAGGGTGGTATGGCCGTAAGCAATTAGTGCAGGCGCAAAACCAGGTTTTATACAGTAGCACATAAGGAGTGAGAAAGCTGCTGAGGCTCGACGTTACACTTTTACAAAAACAATCATTAGTTAGATATAAACGGCAGTAATTGATTCAGTAGGACTCCTTATCCATGTAAACGATCATTGTGACATCTGAATTCATTAATTATCTGAAATACACTGCGTGTGCGTGTGATGTTAAATGTTTGAACCAAGGTTAACGGTTAAAGTGTCAGAGAATGGGTGGTGATTTTTTGACGTCCTCCCATGATCTGAAGTGAGCGTGCGTGTTTGTGTTGGTGAAAGTTTAAGAAATGTACAACTGTCGTTTCAGCTCTCTGGTGCTCCCTGCTGGCAGTATCACTATACTGTCCTCATGTTTCACAAAAATAGTTTTGAGAGACGTTGTCAGTTTTTGTATGTTGCTTAAATCCTCCAAAGCGGTTGGCAGTAAACATCAGGTCACGGTACGCCACGGTAGGCCACGGAGGCAATGAGCTCGAGTTGAAAAAGAAAAAGCTTACAGCACCTGGTATTCCCAGGCGGTCTCCCATCCAAGTACTAACCAGGCCCGACCCTGCTTAGCTTCCGAGATCAGACGAGATCGGGCGTGTTCAGGGTGGTATGGCCGTAAGCAATTAGTGCAGGCGCAAAACCAGGTTTTATACAGTAGCACATAAGGAGTGAGAAAGCTGCTGAGGCTTCGACGTTACACTTTTACAAAAACAATCATTAGTTAGATATAAACGGCAGTAATTGATTCAGTAGGACTCCTTATCCATGTAAACGATCATTGTGACATCTGAATTCATTAATTATCTGAAATACACTGCGTGTGCGTGTGATGTTAAATGTTTGAACCAAGGTTAACGGTTAAAGTGTCAGAGAATGGGTGGTGATTTTTTGACGTCCTCCCATGATCTGAAGTGAGCGTGCGTGTTTGTGTTGGTGAAAGTTTAAGAAATGTACAACTGTCGGTTCAGCTCTCTGGTGCTCCCTGCTGGCAGTATCACTATACTGTCCTCATGTTTCACAAAAATAGTTTTGAGAGACGTTGTCAGTTTTTGTATGTTGCTTAAATCCTCCAAAGCGGTTGGCAGTAAACATCAGGTCACGGTACGCCACGGAGTCAATGAGCTCGAGTTGAAAAAGAAAAAGCTTACAGCACCTGGTATTCCCAGGCGGTCTCCCATCCAAGTACTAACCAGGCCCGACCCTGCTTAGCTTCCGAGATCAGACGAGATCGGGCGTGTTCAGGGTGGTATGGCCGTAAGCAATTAGTGCAGGCGCAAAACCAGGTTTTATACAGTAGCACATAAGGAGTGAGAAAGCTGCTGAGGCTCGACGTTACACTCTTACAAAAACAATCATTAGTTAGATATAAACGGCAGTAATTGATTCAGTAGGACTCCTTATCCATGTAAACGATCATTGTGACATCTGAATTCATTAATTATCTGAAATACACTGCGTGTGCGTGTGATGTTAAATGTTTGAACCAAGGTTAACGGTTAAAGTGTCAGAGAATGGGTGGTGATTTTTTGACGTCCTCCCATGATCTGAAGTGAGCGTGCGTGTTTGTGTTGGTGAAAGTTTAAGAAATGTACAACTGTCGGTTCAGCTCTCTGGTGCTCCCTGCTGGCAGTATCACTATACTGTCCTCATGTTTCACAAAAATAGTTTTGAGAGACGTTGTCAGTTTTTGTATGTTGCTTAAATCCTCCAAAGCGGTTGGCAGTAAACATCAGGTCACGGTACGCCACGGTAGGCCACGGAGTCAATGAGCTCGAGTTGAAAAAGAAAAAGCTTACAGCACCTGGTATTCCCAGGCGGTCTCCCATCCAAGTACTAACCAGGCCCGACCCTGCTTAGCTTCCGAGATCAGACGAGATTCGGGCGTGTTCAGGGTGGTATGGCCGTAAGCAATTAGTGCAGGCGCAAAACCAGGTTTTATACAGTAGCACATAAGGAGTGAGAAAGCTGCTGAGGCTCGACGTTACACTTTTACAAAAACAATCATTAGTTAGATATAAACGGCAGTAATTGATTCAGTAGGACTCCTTATCCATGTAAACGATCATTGTGACATCTGAATTCATTAATTATCTGAAATACACTGCGTGTGCGTGTGATGTTAAATGTTTGAACCAAGGTTAACGGTTAAAGTGTCAGAGAATGGGTGGTGATTTTTGACGTCCTCCCATGATCTGAAGTGAGCGTGCGTGTTTGTGTTGGTGAAAGTTTAAGAAATGTACAACTGTCGGTTCAGCTCTCTGGTGCTCCCTGCTGGCAGTATCACTATACTGTCCTCATGTTTCACAAAAATAGTTTTGAGAGACGTTGTCAGTTTTTGTATGTTGCTTAAATCCTCCAAAGCGGTTGGCAGTAAACATCAGGTCACGGTACGCCACGGAGTCAATGAGCTCGAGTTGAAAAAGAAAAAGCTTACAGCACCTGGTATTCCCAGGCGGTCTCCCATCCAAGTACTAACCAGGCCCGACCCTGCATAGCTTCCGAGATCAAACGAGATCGGGCGTGTTCAGGGTGGTATGGCCGTAAGCAATTAGTGTAGGCGCAAAACCAGGTTTTATACAGTAGCACATAAGGAGTGAGAAAGCTGCTGAGGCTCGACGTTACACTTTTACAAAAACAATCATTAGTTAGATATAAACGGCAGTAATTGATTCAGTAGGACTCCTTATCCATGTAAACGATCATTGTGACATCTGAATTCATTAATTATCTGAAATACACTGCGTGTGCGTGTGATGTTAAATGTTTGAACCAAGGTTAACGGTTAAAGTGTCAGAGAATGGGTGGTGATTTTTTGAAGTCCTCCCATGATCTGAAGTGAGCGTGCGTGTTTGTGTTGGTGAAAGTTTAAGAAATGTACAACTGTCGGTTCAGCTCTCTGGTGCTCCCTGCTGGCAGTATCACTATACTGTCCTCATGTTTCACAAAAATAGTTTTGAGAGACGTTGTCAGTTTTTGTATGTTGCTTAAATCCTCCAAAGCGGTTGGCAGTAAACATCAGGTCACGGTACGCCACGGAGTCAATGAGCTCGAGTTGAAAAAGAAAAAGCTTACAGCACCTGGTATTCCCAGGCGGTCTCCCATCCAAGTACTAACCAGGCCCGACCCTGCTTAGCTTCCGAGATCAGACGAGATCGGGCGTGTTCAGGGTGGTATGGCCGTAAGCAATTAGTGCAGGCGCAAAACCAGGTTTTATACAGTAGCACATAAGGAGTGAGAAAGCTGCTGAGGCTCGACGTTACACTCTTACAAAAACAATCATTAGTTAGATATAAACGGCAGTAATTGATTCAGTAGGACTCCTTATCCATGTAAACGATCATTGTGACATCTGAATTCATTAATTATCTGAAATACACTGCGTGTGCGTGTGATGTTAAATGTTTGAACCAAGGTTAACGGTTAAAGTGTCAGAGAATGGGTGGTGATTTTTTGACGTCCTCCCATGATCTGAAGTGAGCGTGCGTGTTTGTGTTGGTGAAAGTTTAAGAAATGTACAACTGTCGGTTCAGCTCTCTGGTGCTCCCTGCTGGCAGTATCACTATACTGTCCTCATGTTTCACAAAAATAGTTTTGAGAGACGTTGTCAGTTTTTGTATGTTGCTTAAATCCTCCAAAGCGGTTGGCAGTAAACATCAGGTCACGGTACGCCACGGTAGGCCACGGAGGCAATGAGCTCGAGTTGAAAAAGAAAAAGCTTCCAGCACCTGGTATTCCCAGGCGGTCTCCCATCCAAGTACTAACCAGGCCCGACCCTGCTTAGCTTCCGAGATCAGACGAGATCGGGCGTGTTCAGGGTGGTATGGCCGTAAGCAATTATTGCAGGCGCAAAACCAGGTTTTATACAGTAGCACATAAGGAGTGAGAAAGCTGCTGAGGCTTGACGTTACACTTTTACAAAAACAATCATTAGTTAGATATAAACGGCAGTAATTGATTCAGTAGGACTCCTTATCCATGTAAACGATCATTGTGACATCTGAATTCATTAATTATCTGAAATACACTGCGTGAGCGTGTGATGTTAAATGTTTGAACCAAGGTTAACGGTTAAAGTGTCAGAGAATGGGTGGTGATTTTTTGACGTCCTCCCATGATCTGAAGTGAGCGTGCGTGTTTGTGTTGTGTGACGACCCTGGTGAGTCTTTGACTCCACCCTTGCGTTGACTCCACCCTGGCTGTTTGGTTTGCCTGTTCTCTCTCTCTCTCTTAATAGGTGATGCAGTTCAGGTGTGCCTGTGTTGGCAGCAGGTTAAAAGCCTGCTTTCACAACAGTCAAGAGGCTCCTTCCTCCCGGCGTGTTGGTTTTCGTTGTCCTTTGTTTTGTTACACACAGACTGACTTTTGCATGACACTTTGGGTTACTTTACATTGAACTGATTTACACCACACTTCTTTATTTTTATTCTAGTTAATTATATACTAAATTATCTTCTTACTATAATAAACTCTTTTATTATTGTAAAACGGCGTGGTCTCCCCCATTTCATGTTGCATGCTAGAGCCAGCATGTGACATATGGGGGCTCGTCCAGGATCAATTTTCCAAAATTTGGTAAGGTAACTTAATTGAAAGTATGCTTTGTTTTGACTTGGCTGTATAGTTGAATTGGCTTTTGGATTGTACTGACGGGAATAACTTGCCTGTGCAGTCAAATTATCGGAAAATGGGGAGACACACGCCAAGTTTGTAGTTGGTAAATGATAATTTAGTGTTTTGGTGTTCATTGAGATTTCGTTGTTAATTTGGTTTGATAGTGGTTTGCTTTGGTTGATTTGCCGAGGAGGAGGAGTGCCATTTGGGAGGCTACCTGCGGTTGCTGACGGTTGCGTTGCAGGTAGGCAAATTGGGTGCAGGTGTAGTGGTAATTGTGGGGGGGTGGTAGGTTAGATTCTACCGGAGCACACGTGAACCCTCGCTAGGAATAGAGCGCTTACCGCTGTTTGTTGTTTTGTTTTTTTATTTTTGTGTTTGTTATTTTTGGTGTGTCGAACGCGCTGGGGTTGCTTGCAACTCAATTGCATGAGGGCACACTGAAGACCAGCTAGGAAAGAGTTAGGGCCGTGGTCTGAAGTTAGATGCGGGGCTGCTCTAGTCTGGGGGGGAAAGGGGTTGGTACACCTGTATTCAGTTGCCGGCTGCGCTATACACTGTCGCGTAATAGCCGTTAGCTTATTGGTCTCCCAACATTGGAAAATAATTGTCAAAATATCCATCCGAGCGCTTGTTAGTCAACATTCCTAGAGTAAAATGGATTTGGATAAGTTTTATGCGTCTCCATCTGAGTCACTGTTTGATAAGTTCACAAAGGAACAGTTAAGGAAAGTGGCTGAACATTATCAATTGACTGATCTGCCGAGAGATCTTAAAAAAGAGGTCCTAAAAAATCGGGTTAGATCTGTGTAAATAGAGAGATCCATTATGGAGGTAATTCCCAGTGGGACAAATCCAAATGGCTCAGATGAAGTGTTCATTTCTGATAAAAATGTGGTTAGTTTTGAGCAACAGATGCAGCTTTTACAATTACAGATGGAGCAAAAGCGGTTTGAGGCAGCAGAACGTGAACATCAACGTGAGAAAGATCGCGAATTGGAACTAAAACGTCTTGAAAGTGTTTTAGAACAGAAGCGTTTAGATATAGAACTAGAAATGGAAAAAATGAAACGACAGGAAAGACAGGAAGAAAGGGAAAGTGAGCTGCAGAGAGAAAAGTTAAGATTGGTGGCAGAGGGAAAGATGCGGGATAGGCCTACTGTAAATGAGGATTCTGGTTCTGGCATAGGGGGAAACATCTCAAGTATGATAAAGTTTTTACCCAAATTTAATGACCGAGACCCTGACATTTTTTTCTCTCTATTTGAGGGCATGGCGGAAGAGCGAAATTGGAGTGATTCGGAGCGCACCTTGCTTCTCCAAACAGTTCTTTCGGGGCGAGCTCAGGACGCCTACGTTGCGTTATCAGTGACCGAGCGAAAATCATACGAGTCTGTTAAAAACGCTGTGTTGAGGGTTTATGAACAAGTGCCGGAGTTTTACAGGCAGCGATTTAGAAACTGGAGGAAAGCTGACAGACAAACATACTCTGAGGTTGCCCGAGATCTGGTTAGTTATTTTGTTCGCTGGTGCTCCGCTGTTAATGTAGAAACATTTGAACAATTAGGTGAGTTGGTAGTCTTGGAGCAGTTCAAGAACATTGTCCCAGAACATCTTGCTATTTTTATCAATGACCACAAGGTTAAAACGGCCGCAGAGGCTGCCATTCTCTCGGACGAATATGCGTTGACTCATAAGGGGAAAAGTAAGGACTATGTCCAGAACAGGCATGTTAATCACGCTCGAGATGACCGGACAGATGGGTACAATAGTGGGCCTGCGGCTAAACAAGATTTCTCAAATCGAAATCAAACTGACCCTGAGAAGTGTAATTATTGCCTGGAACATGGTCACTGGAAAATAAATTGTCCGTCGCTTCTGAGTAAAAATAGAAGTAAGTCCAACTTCAGCAAACCGAACTTCGCGAAGGGGCAGGGCTGCGCGGCACCTGTCCACCAGGTTAACCGTAAGATTTCTCAGGTGAACAGAGACCAACCAGAGGGCACGGCTTCTGAAGGAGGTAAAGGCTGTGAGGGGCCTGGCCATCCCGTAGAAGGCCCGTGTTTCCCGGACTCTGCTGTGGGGGACGTGGGTGAAGGCTATGACCCATTTATTACGGATGGTTTTATTTCGTTTGTGGGTAGCTTGGATAAAAAGCCAGTAAAGATTCTGCGAGATACGGGTGCTACCGAAACATTTGTGTTAGAGTCCGTCTTGCCATTCTCGGCTCAGACAAGCACTGGGATGGTTGTCCTAATTAGAGGAATGGGAATGCATACCATGTCTGTTCCCCTCCACAAGATCGAACTTAGTTCTGAGCTTGTGCAGGGTGAAGTAATTGTAGGCGTGCGCCCTGCGTTGCCTGTACCAGGAGTGCATGTCATTTTGGGGAACGTATTGGCAAGAGATCGTGTCTGGCCGAGTGGGCCAGCATTACCGGTAGTGACAGCCGCACCGACCAGGTCTGTTGAACAAGACGAGTGCGCTGCAGAATTTCCGGAAGTGTTCACTGCTTGCGCGGTGACACGGGCAAACAGTCGTGCACAGGCCGTGGATGGTTCAAGTGCAAATAAACGTGGGGGTCCACAGATACCAAATTTGCCATCAGCTTTAGATCGTGATGAGTTTATTCGGGCTCAGGAAGAGGATGATGGGTTAACAGAATTACGGGATGGGGTTTTGACAGGGGAAAAGCTGGAAAGCGCAGACAGCGGATATTTTAAGCATGATGGGTTGCTTGTGCGTAAATTTGTGTCTTTTAAGGAGGATCTAATTGAAACTTTATTGCAAATTGTTGTGCCAATGAAGTACAGGGAGCAAGTGTTGCAAACAGCACATGGGGAGGGGGCTGGGCACTTCGGGGTGAGTAAGACGTATGATCGGCTACTACAGCATTTCTATTGGCCTCGATTGAAGCGTGACGTGGCAGCTTTTGTCAAAACATGTCATACTTGTCAAATAGTTGGTAAGCCAAATCAGTATCAAGCCAGCGCCCCTACATCCAATTCCTGCAGTGGGTCAGCCATTCGAATGTCTATTGATAGATTGTGTTGGTCCACTGCCTCCATCGAAGTCTGGTTCAATGCATTTGTTAACCGTAATGTGTCAAACGACGAGATATCCGGCGGCTTTTCCGATGAGGAGTATTAATACGAAGTCCATTGTTAAAGCTCTTTCTCAATTTATTTCAGTATTTGGTATTCCTCAAGTAATCCAATCGGATCGTGGCAGCAATTTCACCTCGAAAATGTTTGCAGAGGTTTTGACACAGCTTCGAGTGAAGCATAAAACGAGTAGCGCATACCATCCTCAAAGTCAAGGTGCTCTCGAGCGATTTCACTCGACCTTAAAGTCTTTGCTGCGCACATATTGTTCAGAGCTACAGCGAGATTGGGAGGAAGGCCTCCCGTGGTTGCTGTTAGCAGCATGGGAAGTGTCACAGGACAGTTTGGGTTTTAGCCCAAATGAATTGGTCTTTGCACACAAGGTTCGCGGTCCATTGTCCGTGTTAAAGGATGGCTTGCAGGGGGCAGCTCCACCGGTTAATCTTATTGATTACGTGCATGGGTTCCGTCGCAGGTTATTTTTGGCCGGGCGGTGCGCAAAGAAAAACATGGCTAAAGCTCAGACTCGCATGAAGGAGATTTTTGATCGACACGCAGAGAGTAGACTGTTTAGTCCGGGGGATCAGGTATTGGCGTTGTTACCAATCCCTGGCTCACCGTTTCGTGCAAAATTTTCTGGCCCGTATGATATTGTTCGCCAAGTCACGGAACAAGACTATGTAATAGCAACATCAAATCGTAGGAAGTCTTCTCAACTTTGTCACGTCAATTTGTTAAAACCATATTATTCTCCATCATCCAGGAGTGACGTGACTGTGGATAACGTGGGGTCTGCTGTGCTGGCAGTAGGGGGTGCAGTGTCGTCTTCTCCTATGGTGGCAGCTGATGGGGAGGATGAAGGTGCCCCTGATGACTGTGTGTTATTGCCACGACTAAAAAATTCCGAAATGTTAAACAATCTTGATGGCCTGTTGGGCCATATGTCTGAGAAGCAGAGGGAGGAGCTAAAATCATTGATTTTATCTTTTTCGTCTTTATTTTCCGATGTTCCAACATGCACCAATGTGATGGAGCACGACATAGACATTGGGGATGCTGCGCCGATTAGGCAGCGTTTCTACCGCGTCCCACCAGCCAAACAGAAACTTCTGGAGACGGAGGTCCAGTATTTGATCGATAATGGGCTGGCAAAACCGTCGTACTCCAGTTGGGCGTCACCGTGCTTGTTGGTAGCAAAACCCGACAACACCTTTAGATTCTGCACTGATTACCGCAAGGTCAATACGGTAACTAAGCCTGACTCCTTTCCACTTCCTCGGTTAGAAGACTGTATAGACCGTGTGGGGGCTGCGAAGTACGTTACAAAACTAGATCTTCTTAAAGGGTATTATCAGATCCCACTAACCGCGCGCGCACAGGAGGTATCTGCTTTTGTCACTCCGTCTGGCTTATACACATATAATGTGATGAGTTTTGGGTTGCGTAATGCGCCCTCTAGTTTCCAGCGTCTTATGAATTATGTAACGTCTGGGCTGGAGGGGTGTGCAGTTTATCTGGACGATGTCGTGACAGTGGGTGATACCTGGGCCTTACATTTGTCAAGATTGGCGGCGTTGTTTGAGAGGCTCCAGGCAGCTAACTTAACGGTCAATTTAGCTAAATGTGAATTTGCGAAGGCTACAGTGACCTATCTGGGGAAGGTGGTAGGACAAGGAGAGATACGGCCAGTGCGGGCCAAGGTAATGGCAATAGACAATTTTCCACCGCCTGTAACAAAAAAGGAGTTGATGCGCTTTTTAGGCATGATGGGATATTATCGAAGTTTCTGTTTTAATTTTTCGACAGTGGTTGCACCCCTCACAAATTTGTTAAAAGGGAAAGCTCAGTTCGTCTGGACTGATGAGTGCCAAGGGGCTTTTGATAATGTAAAATTGTTGCTTAGCACTGCACCGGTCCTGGCGGCTCCCCAGCTTGACCGTCCATTTAAAATCCAGGTGGATGCCAGCCAGGTCGGGGCTGGCGCAGTGCTTTTACAAACAGATGATCAGGAAGTCGATCGTCCAGTGTCTTATTTTTCAAGAAAATTCAATCAACATCAGTTGAATTACTCAACGATTGAAAAAGAGGCGCTGGCCCTTGTGTGGGCTCTGCAGCACTTCAATGTGTATGTAGGGGGAGGGGTGGTTCCTGTGGTTGTCTTTTCGGATCACAATCCATTGACTTTTCTGCACCAATTACAGAATCCAAATCAGCGCCTGATGCGTTGGGCGTTGTTTTTACAACCCTACGATCTACAAATTCGCCACATTAAAGGCGTGGACAATGTAATGGCAGATGCTTTGTCTCGCGCTCCGGATGGGGTGCGATAAGTGATTATGTGCATACCTTCACTAATTTCTCTCCTCTCTTGTCTCTATGCCCCTGTCCCTTTTAGATTACTTTTTCAGGGCCCGGAATTGCTGTGGGTCAGGAGGTTGGGTGACTGATTGTGCGTGAGGAGTGGTGAGAGTGTGTGTATGGGGGGGGGGGGTTCTAGTTGATCCGGTAGCAGTGTTGATGTAACTGGTGTTGGTTGAGGGGAAGGGTAGTGCTGATGTGGTTGGGTTTTGTTTTTTTGAATACCATAAGTGCAGAATCCCACTTAGGTGGGCTTCTGTCTTAAGGGGGGGGATGTGACGACCCTGGTGAGTCTTTGACTCCACCCTTGCGTTGACTCCACCCTGGCTGTTTGGTTTGCCTGTTCTCTCTCTCTCTCTTAATAGGTGATGCAGTTCAGGTGTGCCTGTGTTGGCAGCAGGTTAAAAGCCTGCTTTCACAACAGTCAAGAGGCTCCTTCCTCCCGGCGTGTTGGTTTTCGTTGTCCTTTGTTTTGTTACACACAGACTGACTTTTGCATGACACTTTGGGTTACTTTACATTGAACTGATTTACACCACACTTCTTTATCTTTATTCTAGTTAATTATATACTAAATTATCTTCTTACTATAATAAACTCTTTTATTATTGTAAAACGGCGTGGTCTCCCCCATTTCATGTTGCATGCTAGAGCCAGCATGTGACAGTTGGTGAAAGTTTAAGAAATGTACAACTGTCGTTTCAGCTCTCTGGTGCTCCCTGCTGGCAGTATCACTATACTGTCCTCATGTTTCACAAAAATAGTTTTGAGAGACGTTGTCAGTCTTTGTATGTTGCTTAAATCCTCCAAAGCGGTTGGCAGTAAACATCAGGTCACGGTAGGTCACGGTAGGCCACGGAGGCAATGAGCTCGAGTTGAAAAAGGAAACTCTTACAGCACCTGGTATTCCCAGGCGGTCTCCCATCCAAGTACTAACCAGGCCCGACCTTGCTTAGCTTCCGAGATCAGACGAGATCGGGCGTGTTTTTTTTTTCTTTTTTATTATCAAAATTAGATTCAATTTTATACAATTACACATTCATTTATACGTATATCAAATAAAAGTAAATGAAAAACAGTCCCACAAATTAAACCACCCTCAGAAACCGCACAAACAATTAACTAAGCACACTTTCTCTTTTAAATTAAAATAAGAACAACACAGCAAAAGCAGTATCTTTTCCCGAATACACTTACCCTCGAAATTAAACCGCCCCTCAATCCCAAAGCACAAACCGAATAGCCAAACACAGATTATTTTAACCTCGACCATTTACCCACAAAATTAAACCACCCCTCATTCGAAAAAACCACACAAAACCAAAATCCCACAAAAAACCCCCCACTCTCCCACCTCCAAAAATAAGCCACCCCCTTTAAACCATCCAAATCAACCCCAAACGGTGCCCTGCTCAGTCATCCATACAATTCCATTCTCATTCACACCACATACTCCCGCGCTCTCTACAAACATACTCACAAACAAAGCCTCGTCCACAACATACAGCATTCGTAAGTGTCTTTTCCATTCATTCACAAACAGCCTCCATGCATCCAACTTTCTCCTTTCATACAGCGCAAAATCGCGTCTGTTAAAAATTGCCCTCCTTGCGAATCCAAAGATCATATTGATCATTTTCCAATTTCTATATTTCCTACTCACTCCCAAGAGTACAGACAATTCCCACCCCCGTTCCACCCAGCAGTCTCCCACACTGCACCCTCCCAGCAGCCCCTTGATTTTTCCCCAGAACTCCACTAGCTCGCAACTCTTTCCAATATGGCATTTCTTTTATATTCAGTTCTCATAACGTTCGCACAATAACCTTCATCAAAAAAATTAACAATTCTTATTCTTCTTCCCACTCCCCTCCGTTTTTTGCTTTGCGGACAGCCTTTTTTTCGCCTCCCTTAGCTCCTCCATGTCCATATCACTCCCCGAGCTCCCCTCCCTCACAGTATTATCAACAAAATCCCCACTCTCACCCACCTCATCATTGCCCCAAGTCATATTAAGTACAGTTTTCCCCGTCCCATCCCCAAACATTCTTACCCCTTCCCGTCTTTCACCTCTGCCTCTCACGCTCCTGTCTCCCTGCCGCCGCGGCAGGCCCTCGCTCCGCTCTCCCCTCAGGTCCGCAGGCTGGCCCGGGGTGAGCTCCTCCTCCAGCAACGTGGGGAATTCCTCCCCCCCAGAGACACCGTCCCGGTCCATGCTCGCGCCCATGCCCTCCTCCTCGTCCTCACCACCACCGTCATCCGGCGCCCCCGGTTCGTCACCATCCAGCTCGCCGCCGTCCTCCTCCGCCTCCTTCTCCACCGGGCATATACAGTCTCTCTCTCTCCTCCGGCATGTCAGACACTTTGCCACCCCAGTGGCACACTCCCGAGCGTAGTGGCCCTGGCATCCACAATTATGGCAGGTAAAATCCGGGCATTCACGCAGGATGTGGCCCGGCTGCATACAGCTCCTGCAAACCTTCATCTGGCGGTCGTGGATTACTCTAAAGTATTCAACACCCGTTGCGGTATTGAATTTAGTGGAATATGGCAAGGATTGCACGAGCTCATTAAATTTGACCCGTACAATCCTTGTACCATCGGCAATATTGGTGCCCGGCCACATCCTCCTCTTGTTGGACGAAAGCGCCCGGACTCCCCACCCACTTAGTTTATCCAGGATTTCCGCATCAGAAATGTATGCTGGCAGGGTAAGAAAGGAAACCACCAGCTCGTCATTACATAGTTCTCTGGCAATAATCCTAGTGTTGTGTATTTTAAACCCATCGAGCAGACGGTCCTTCCCCCTCTCTCCGCACACCGTCACCTCCAGCTTCCCGAGGGCCAGCACCCTACAGGCCCTGATTTCTCCGCACACGACCGCCATAGCCTTCATTAATTCTCCTATGGGTATAACGTCCCCGCACTGCTCCACGCAAACCGTGAGCCTCCTCTTATACATGCGCTCTACCTTCTTAATCCCGTCCACTGTTTCTCCACCAGCCACCTGCTCTTGCCCGCCTCCAGCCGCCTTGCCGTTCCCATCTCCCCCGCTCTCTCCTTCTCTCCTTTCTCCTCCCGACTCCTCCGCAACACTCCTTCCTCCTCGCAACCCGCCAACTTTTCCGTCCTCCTCCACCTCAAGTCCTGCTCCATTCACCGTCCCTCCAGCTCGCTGCCCGGCGGCACTCATTTCGCCCGGTGGCTTCGCCGAAGCTAGGCCCCGGATCATTCTCGCCTCCACCGTTGCAAACAAACAAAAACAATCATTAGTTAGATATAAACGGCAGTAATTGATTCAGTAGAACTCCTTATCCATGTAAACGATCATTGTGACATCTGAATTCATTAATTATCTGAAATACACTGCGTGTGCGTGTGATGTTAAATGTTTGAACCAAGGTTAACGGTTAAAGTGTCAGAGAATGGGTGGTGATTTTTTGACGTCCTCCCATGATCTGAAGTGAGCGTGCGTGTTTGTGTTGGTGAAAGTTTAAGAAATGTACAACTGTCGGTTCAGCTCTCTGGTGCTCCCTGCTGGCAGTATCACTATACTGTCCTCATGTTTCACAAAAACAGTTTTGAGAGACGTTGTCAGTTTTTGTATGTTGCTTAAATCCTCCAAAGCGGTTGGCATTAAACATCAGGTCACGGTAGGTCACGGTAGGCCACGGAGGCAATGAGCTCGAGTTGAAAAAGGAAATTCTTACAGCACCTGGTATTCCTAGGCGGTCTCCCATCCAAGTACTAACCAGGCCCGACCCTGCTTAGCTTCCAAGATCAGACGAGATCGGGCGTGTTCAGGGTGGTATGGCCGTAAGCAATTAGTGCAGGCGCAAAACCAGGTTTTATACAGTAGCACATAAGGAGTGAGAAAGCTGCTGAGGCTCGACGTTACACTTTTAAAAAAACAATCATTAGTTAGATATAAACGGCAGTAATTGATTCAGTAGGACTCCTTATCCATGTAAACGATCATTGTGACATCTGAATTCATTAATTATCTGAAATACACTGCGTGTGCGTGTGATGTTAAATGTTTGAACCAAGGTTAACGGTTAAAGTGTCAGAGAATGGGTGGTGATTTTTTGACGTCCTCCCATGATCTGAAGTGAGCGTGCGTGTTTGTGTTGGTGAAAGTTTAAGAAATGTACAACTGTCGGTTCAGCTCTCTGGTGCTCCCTGCTGGCAGTATCACTATACTGTCCTCATGTTTCACAAAAATAGTTTTGAGAGACGTTGTCAGTTTTTGTATGTTGCTTAAATCCTCCAAAGCGGTTGGCAGTAAACATCAGGTCACGGTACGCCACGGAGTCAATGAGCTCGAGTTGAAAAAGAAAAAGCTTACAGCACCTGGTATTCCCAGGCGGTCTCCCATCCAAGTACTAACCAGGCCCGACCCTGCTTAGCTTCCGAGATCAGACGAGATCGGGCGTGTTCAGGGTGGTATGGCCGTAAGCAATTAGTGCAGGCGCAAAACCAGGTTTTATACAGTAGCACATAAGGAGTGAGAAAGCTGCAGAGGCTCGACGTTACACTTTTACAAAAACAATCATTAGTTAGATATAAACGGCAGTAATTGATTCAGTAGAACTCCTTATCCATGTAAACGATCATTGTGACATCTGAATTCATTAATTATCTGAAATACACTGCGTGTGCGTGTGATGTTAAATGTTTGAACCAAGGTTAACGGTTAAAGTGTCAGAGAATGGGTGGTGATTTTTTGACGTCCTCCCATGATCTGAAGTGAGCGTGCGTGTTTGTGTTGGTGAAAGTTTAAGAAATGTACAACTGTCGGTTCAGCTCTCTGGTGCTCCCTGCTGGCAGTATCACTATACTGTCCTCATGTTTCACAAAAACAGTTTTGAGAGACGTTGTCAGTTTTTGTATGTTGCTTAAATCCTCCAAAGCGGTTGGCAGTAAACATCAGGTCACGGTAGTTCACGGTAGGCCACGGAGGCAATGAGCTCGAGTTGAAAAAGGAAAAGCTTACAGCACCTGGTATTCCCAGGCGGTCTCCCATCCTAGTACTAACCAGGCCCGACCCTGCTTAGCTTCCGAGATCAGACGAGATCGGGCGTGTTCAGGGTGGTATGGCCGTAAGCAATTAGTGCAGGCGCAAAACCAGGTTTTATACAGTAGCACATAAGGAGTGAGAAAGCTGCTGAGGCTCGACGTTACACTTTTACAAAAACAATCATTAGTTAGATATAAACGGCAGTAATTGATTCAGTAGGACTCCTTGGCCCCGTTTCCCGAAAGCGTCGTTAGCCTAAGTGGATCGTGAAGTGCGTCGAAAGGGCATCGTAGAGTTTTCACCGCGTTTCCCGAAAGCATCGTGGGGAACGAACGTCTTGAAAACGCTCGTAGCTAACGAGTACTCCAGGGGTGCTCGTAGGTACTCGTAGGACGCTAAGAGCATCGTCAGCTATAGCCTCAGTGGCGACACCATCGGACATTCCGTCTATTGGATGCGTTTTATTAAAACGCATTGCGCCTTTATGTTCTTAGTTTGGTAATTAATAAAGATTATTAATTAATTTATAAATAAAGATGTTCAAATGGCCAAAATAAAACGGGACAGTCCAGAAAATGTTTGCGCAGGCAGGGCACTCAAAATGTGTGAGAGACAGTGGGGGGATTTGTGCAGACTGACATAGGCTACTCATAAAACGTAGCATAAAATAATGTAAAAAATAAATTAAATTAAACAAATTAAAACAAATAAAAAATAACGAAATAAAAGAAATTTAAAAAAATAAGAAAATAAAGAAATACAATTTTTTATAAAAAACAAGCAAAGGAGCAGGCAAAAGGCTGGGATATGGTGGGGATTGGTCACGTTGACGGGAATGTTTAGTGACATGAGGGAGGGTGGAGGGGGTTAAAAAAAAGTCTCAATCACTATTCGACGCGCATGAAAACCAGCCGCGTAGCTATGAGGGAGGCCGTCCTCACACCGATCTTCCTCATCGTCATCGTCCTCAACGTCCTCCGGTTCAAGCAATGCCACCCCAGCCTTAGCTGCAATGTTGTGCAACATAGCCGTCACACATATCACGGCGCATGACTTGCTCGGAGAAAACTGGAGCCCTCCGCCTGACTTGTGAAGGCATCTAAAGCGCCACTTCCACCTCCCGATCGTGCGCTCAACGATGCACCGGGCCAGACGGTGGGCTTCGTTGTATTCCTCATCATGGACGTCTCCCGGGTTATTCACAGGTGTGAAGAGGAATTATTTAAGGGGGGAAAATGCCGTGAAACGCACAGTGCATTCAGGATTAGGACTGATATATGTCGGTTTAAGCCTAATCAATTGTGTTTTAATGTCTTTAGCATTCATATAATTGCAGTCTATTTTTTTCGTAGGATACTCTGCTGTTGTCCTTGATGGGGATATATTTTAACCCTTTTTAACACAATTTTCCTGCGACATTCCTGCGTCTCCCCCTCCTACGGAGCCCATTTCAGCACCGTGTCAGTAGACAGTTACAATCCTACGACGTCGTGAGTGCAGCGAATGCGCGTTCACGTTAAGAGGAGTTTCGGGAAACGCTCCAAAGAAATTGACGATGGATCGCAAGATCCATCGTGAGAATGATCGTACGAGCGTGGATCCATCGTTATCGGGAAACGGGGCCCAGATCCATGTAAACGATCATTGTGACATCTGAATTCATTAATTATCTGAAATACACTGCGTGTGCGTGTGATGTTAAATGTTTGAACCAAGGTTAACGGTTAAAGTGTCAGAGAATGGGTGGTGATTTTTTGACGTCCTCCCATGATCTGAAGTGAGCGTGCGTGTTTGTGTTGGTGAAAGTTTAAGAAATGTACAACTGTCGGTTCAGCTCTCTGGTGCTCCCTGCTGGCAGTATCACTATACTGTCCTCATGTTTCACAAAAATAGTTTTGAGAGATGTTGTCAGTTTTTGTATGTTGCTTAAATCCTCCAAAGCGGTTGGCAGTAAACATCAGGTCACGGTACGCCACGGAGTCAATGAGCTCGAGTTGAAAAAGAAATAGCTTACAGCACCTGGTATTCCCAGGTGGTCTCCCATCCAAGTACTAACCAGGCCCGACCCTGCTTAGCTTCCGAGATCAGACGAGATCGGGCGTGTTCAGGGTGGTATGGCCGTAAGCAATTAGTGCCGGCGCAAAACCAGGTTTTATACAGTAGCACATAAGGAGTGAGAAAGCTGCAGAGGCTCGACGTTACACTTTTACAAAAACAATCATTAGTTAGATATAAACGGCAGTAATTGATTCAGTAGAACTCCTTATCCATGTAAACGATCATTGTGACATCTGAATTCATTAATTATCTGAAATACACTGCGTGTGCGTGTGATGTTAAATGTTTGAACCAAGGTTAACGGTTAAAGTGTCAGAGAATGGGTGGTGATTTTTGGACGTCCTCCCATGATCTGAAGTGAGCGTGCGTGTTTGTGTTGGTGAAAGTTTAAGTAATGTACAACTGTCGTTTCAGCTCTCTGGTGCTCCCTGCTGGCAGTATCACTATACTGTCCTCATGTTTCACAAAAATAGTTTTGAGAGATGTTGTCAGTTTTTGTATGTTGCTTAAATCCTCCAAAGCGGTTGGCAGTAAACATCAGGTCACGGTACGCAACGGTAGGCCACGGAGTCAATGAGCTCGAGTTGAAAAAGAAATAGCTTACAGCACCTGGTATTCCCAGGCGGTCTCCCATCCAAGTACTAACCAGGCCCGACCCTGCTTAGCTTCCGAGATCAGACGAGATCGGGCGTGTTCAGGGTGGTATACCCGTAAGCATTTAGTGCAGGCGCAAAACCAGGTTTTATACAGTAGCACATAAGGAGTGAGAAAGCTGCTGAGGCTCGACGTTACACTCTTACAAAAACAATCATTAGTTAGATATAAACGGCAGTAATTGATTCAGTAGGGCTCCTTATCCATGTAAACGATCATTGTGACATCTGAATTCATTAATTATCTGAAATACACTGCGTGTGCGTGTGATGTTAAATGTTTGAACCAAGGTTAACGGTTAAAGTGTCAGAGAATGGGTGGTGATTTTTGGACGTCCTCCCATGATCTGAAGTGAGCGTGCGTGTTTGTGTTGGTGAAAGTTTAAGTAATGTACAACTGTCGTTTCAGCTCTCTGGTGCTCCCTGCTGGCAGTATCACTATACTGTCCTCATGTTTCACAAAAATAGTTTTGAGAGACGTTGTAAGTCTTTGTATGTTGCTTAAATCCTCCAAAGCGGTTGGCAGTAAACATCAGGTCACGGTAGGCCACGGAGGCAATGAGCTGGAGTTAAAAAAGAAACAGCTTACAGCACCTGGTATTCCCAGGCGGTCTCCCATCCAAGTACTAACCAGGCCCGACCCTGCTGAGCTTCCGAGATCAGACGAGATCGGGCGTGTTCAGGATGGTATGGCCGTAAGCAAATAGTGCTGGCGCAAAACCAGGTTTTATACAGTAGCACATAAGGAGTGAGAAACCTGCTGAGGCTCGACGTTACACTTTTACAAAAACAATCATTAGTTAGATATAAACGGCAGTAATTGATTCAGTAGGGCTCCTTATCCATGTAAACGATCATTGTGACATCTGAATTCATTAATTATCTGAAATACACTGCGTGTGCGTGTGATGTTAAATGTTTGAACCAAGGTTAACGGTTAAAGTGTCAGAGAATGGGTGGTGATTTTTGGACATCCTCCCATGATTTGAATTGAGCGTGCGTGTTTGTGTTGGTGAAAGTTTAAGAAATGTACAACTGTCGTTTCAGCTCTCTGGTGCTCCCTGCTGGCAGTATCACTATACTGTCCTCATGTTTCACAAAAATAGTTTTGAGAGACGTTGTCAGTCTTTGTATGTTGCTTAAATCCTCCAAAGCGGTTGGCAGTAAACATCAGGGGCCTCATGTACTAAGACTTGCGTGGATTTCATACTGAAACTTGGCGTACGCCAAAACCCAGAAACTGTCTTACGCACAAATAAATTCAGATGTATCAAAGTGTGCGAACGCATGGATCCAAGCACGTTTCTTTTGTACATCTCGATCAACGTGGAATTGAGCGCACATGCCGAGGTGCCAAACTCCTCCCTGTCCACGCCCTCATTTAAATATGCAATTTCATTTAAATAGGCCTCTGGACCTGAGATTCACCTCTTAATCCGATCACCTGGCACTATGAACAGAGGCAAAAAAGGAAACTTCACGGAGTCTGAGCTCGAGATTTTGCTCCACGAGGTAGAAATGCTCAAGCATATGCTATTGGAACCCTGTCAACAGGGATAAATGCAAAACAAAAGAGAAGTGAGTGGGAGTGTGTTTGCGAGGCCGTCAATGCAGTGGGGTCTCAGCAGCGCACACACTCTGAAATTAAAAAAAAGTGGTCAGACCTCAAGGTGGAGGTGAAGCGGAGGGTTTCTGCCCACCGCCGAAGCGTGACCGCAACAGGTGGGGGGACGGGAGTGGGGGAACTCTCCCCCTTCGATTTGAGAGTGGCCGCTTTGATCGGTGACACCAGTGGCGTAGCCAGAAACTAGTGGTGTTCCTGTTTTTTTTCCCAAATTTATTAACTCCAAAATAATACATTAACCATGTGTTTTAACAGAGAACAAATGCAACCGCTGCAAAACATAAAGGGACGCAGTGCCCAGAGATGAAGAACACATAGAACGTGTGCGCATACTCATGGAGCCATACTATTATGGTTAACAAACATGGTTAACAAACCCATTTAATCAGTATCTGAACAACACCGCTGCTGGGTTAAGAATGTAACGTATTTGCTGCTATATTTGCGCTGCAACTGAATTCACAGGGCAAGGCGGCGTGGCTCGGCTTTGAATGCATTAATTATCTCATATTAATGCATTAATGCATATGAGGCCGGTCTGGACTCATATTAATCTCATATGATGATTCCGTCCCACACAGCTGGCATGGCTCGGCTCAGGGTGGACTGGCACACTCCTGACCGATCGGCCAGCTCCCGCTGGAAGGCCCCTGTTGCCAGGAACCCCAGCGTAGTCAGCACCTGTGTGGGCACGGACAACCCCTGGCTCCTGGCTGTGTGGCGCTCTAGGGCCGGCCGCAGCTCTGCGCACAGCTCCAGTAATACTGGCCTGGGGAAACGAAATCGGCTCATGAGCTAATCATCATCATTTGCGAGTAAGTCCTCGCGTTCCCTAAATATACGTTCCCTTCGGATTTGACCATTTGCGATGTCCTCTAACAACGCTAACGCAGCCATTTTTAAAACAATTTTCTTCATCCATTGCGCATGCTTTTATAGCCACCCATATAATTGCGAGGTGTGTTAATCGTTCATTAGTGTGTCTCTGATGTGCAAATCACTCTGATGAGTCATGGTTTTCACCTTTTTTCCCAGTTTCCCAGCGTCACCTCTAAGTGTCGCCAAAGGAACAATAGCTGTAGAAACGTGCGTACGACAGCTCTGGAGCTGGCGTGGGGACCGCACATTTTTACGGTCATTTCACGTTTTGTACATCTGAACGTGAGCGTGGAAAAGGACGTACGCCACGTTTTTGTGCGTACGCAACCTTAGTACATGAGGCCCCAGGTCACGGTAGGCCACGGAGGCAATGAGCTCGAGTTGAAAAAGAAAAAGCTTACAGCACCTGGTATTCCCATGCGGTCTCCCATCCAAGTACTAACCAGGCCCGACCCTGCTGAGCTTCCGAGATCAGACGAGATCGGGCGTGTTCAGGATGGTATGGCCGTAAGCAATTAGTGCTGGCGCAAAACCAGGTTTTATACAGTAGCACATAAGGAGTGAGAAACCTGCGGATGCTCGACGTTACACTTTTACAAAAACAATCATTAGTTAGATATAAACGGCAGTAATTGATTCAGAAGGACTCCTTATCCATGTAAACGATCATTGTGACATCTGAATTCATTAATTATCTGCAATACACTGCGTGTGCGTGTGATGTTAAATGTTTGAACCAAGGTTAACGGTTAAAGGGTCAGAGAATGGGTGGTGATTTTTTGACGTCCTCCCATGATCTGAAGTGAGCGTGCGTGTTTGTGTTGGTGAAAGTTTAAGAAATGTACAACTGTCGTTTCAGCTCTCTGGTGCTCCCTGCTGGCAGTATCACTATAGGCAAGGCAAGGCAAGGCAACTTTATTTATATAGCACTTTTCATACACAAGGCAGACTCAAAGTGCTTCACATATAAACATTGTCATACAATAAAATTAAATAATAGATAAGTAAAAGAAAAACATATGCAAAGAAATGGGTAGAATAGAAAAAGGCATTTTAGTATTAAAATAGAAAATAAAGGCAAAGTTAAAAAAGCTTTTTAGAAAGTGCAATGTATTTAAGATTTTAGCAGAAAGCTATAGCAAACATAAAAGTCTTCAGTCTTGTTTTAAAGGTGCTCAGAGTTGGGGCAAGTCTTAAATCCTCTGGGAGTTTATTCCAGCTATTTGTTGCATAGTAACTAAATCCTGCTTTCCCATGTTTTGTGTTTACTCTGGGGATAATTAACAGATTGGTCTCAGAGGATCTTAGTGGTCTAGAAGGCTGATGTAGTGGAAGCATATCAGTTAAGTATTTTGGGCCTAAACCATGTAGGGATTTATAGGTTAGCAACATGATTTTAAAATCAATTCTCTGACCTACAGGAAGCCAATGTAACGATTTCAGAATTGGTGTAATATGATCAAATTTTTTGGTCTTTGTTAGAACTCTAGCAGCAGCATTCTGAACAAGCTGAAGCTTCCTCAGAGTTTGTTTTGGGAGACCTGTGAGGAGACCATTGCAGTAATCAAGCTTACTAGTGATAAAGGCATGTACAAGTTTTTGTAAGTCTTCGGTGGACATGAGCCCTCTAAGTCTTGCTATATTTTTAAGGTGATAATATGCCGATTTTGTAACTGATTTGATGTGACTGTCAAAATGTAAATCTGAATCCATGATAACCCCTAGATTTCTGGCTTTGATTGAGGTTTTCAGGGACAGAGAGTGAAGGTGTTGGGTTACTTTAAGCCTTTCCGTTTTAGAACCAAATACAATTATCTCTGTTTTGTCCTCATTTAGTTGAAGGAAATTTCGGCACATCCATTCCTTCACTTGCTCAATGCACTGGCACAGCAGATCTATGGGCCGATAGTCATTTGGTGATAGCGATACATAGATTTGCGTGTCATCAGCATAGCAATGATGGTCAATATTGTTATTTTGCATGATTTGCCCTAGTGGGAGCATGTAGATGTTGAATAAAGAGGGTCCTAAGATCGAACCTTGTGGGACTCCACATGTCACATTGGTTGATTCTGATACAAAGTCGCCAATGGAAACAAAGTAGTTCCTATTTTGTAGGTAGGACCTGAACCAATTTAAGACAGTGCCTGAAAGCCCCACCCAGTTTTCTAACCTTTCCAGAAGTAATGTACTTTTCAAGTAGCCAACCTCCCGAGATCTACCAGCAAACCTACCTTCAAGCCGGGGGGGGGGGGGGGTAGAGAACAATTGTTGACGGGGGGGGGGGGGGGGGGGGGGGGTTGTATCGTGAACCTACGGACTTCAGTGGGGGTTTCATTCCGTCTGCGCACGGCACCTTCTCAACGATAATCAATAATCTTCCTCCCACTCAGGGTGAAAATGGTAGGTCTTAGCTTGTTTCCCCTCAGCCATGCCAACGTTTAGGAGTGTGTAACTACTGTTGACGGCTTTCAACTGCTGTTAACAGCACATGCGCTACCGCGCGTATATGTCCCGCGCAAATTTAATTTCATTAAAAAAAAAAAAAAAAAAAAAGATTTTTTTTTTTTTTTTTTTTTTCTTCACCCCTCGCGATCGACTTGGGATCTGTCGGCGATCTACTGGTAGACCGCGATCGACTGGTTGGGCACCCCTGGTCTACAGTGTCGAATGCAGCACTGAGGTCAAGTAGCATTAGTATTGAGGTTTTGCCAGAGTCTGTGTTAAGACGGATGTCGTTTACAACTTTAATAAGGGCGGTCTCAGTGCTGTGCAGGGGTCGAAATCCTGATTGGAAGGTGTCATAGCAACCAGTTGATGCCAGGAAGTGATTTAGTTGCTGGAGGACAACTTTCTCAATGATTTTACTTATGAAGGGTAGATTTGATATTGGTCTGTAGTTGTTAATAATAGAGGCATCTAGGATCCGCTTTTTTAAAAGGGGTTTAATAACTGCAGTTTTCAAAGCTTTTGGGAACTTGCCTGACTGGAGAGAGTTGTTAACTATCTGCAATATGTCTACTGCTAGGCAGTCGAAAACATTCTTAAAGAGGTTGGTAGGTATAGTATCAAGGCAACAGGTGGATGGCTTTAGTTGTGTCACAGTTTCCACAAGATTTTGAGAGTCTATAACATTAAAGCATGCCATCCTTGCCACGTAATTTTTGCCTGAACAGGGTGGTAGTCCAACATTTTTGTTTGACGTGGAGATATTGATGGCTCGTCTGATACCTTCAATTTTATCAATATAAAAAGCTGCAAACTCATTGCATTTCTGCGTGGAATGGAGATCAGGTGGAATTTCTATTGGGGGGTTGGTCAGTCTGTCAACAGTTGCAAATAGGGTTTTTGCATTATTAGTGTTGGTTTTAATGATATTGGAGAAAAATGTTTCTCTAGCATTTTTTAAGTCTAAATTGTAGGCACGGAGGCTCTCTTTATAGATATCATGGTGAATATGAAGTTTTGTTTTACGCCAGATGCGTTCAACCTTCCTGCATTCCTTTTTCTGTGCTGTTACAGAAGCAGCTTTTCTCCAGGGTGCCTTTTGCTTTCCAGAAATCGTTTTAACCTTATAAGGTGCAATGACATCTATGACTTTCAAAATTTTCAAATTAAAGTTTTCTACAAGATCATCAGCAGAACATGGGTTTAGAGGTGGTAGCAAGGAGATGGCCTTTTTAAAAAGTACATTAGAATCTTCATTGATATACCGTTTTTTGACAGTGTTTGATTTTTTCTGTATGTCGGGAATAAAAGATATGTTAAAGAAAACACAAAAGTGGTCAGACAAGGAAGGATCAGTCACAGAGAGATCAGAAACATTGAGGCCCTTTGTGATAACCAGGTCTAGAGTGTGCCCCTTACAATGAGTAGCCTCTTTCACATGTTGAGACAGTTCAAATGTGTCCAAAATGGTAAAAAGTTTTTTTGCACACTTGTCATTCAAATCATCAGTATGAAAATTGAAGTCACCAGTTATAACTAGACAGTCAAATTCTGTGGAGATGCTAGACAATAATTCTGTGAATTCATCGAAAAAATTTGCAGAATATGTGGGTGGCCTGTAAATAATTAATAGGAGAACTCTGGGGGAGCATTTCAATACAGCACTAAGGTATTCGAACGATGGAAAATCACCAAATAACATCTGTTTCCCCTGAAATACATTTTTAAATATAGCAGCAACCCCTCCACCTCTTTTTCCAGATCTACATGCATCAAAAAAGTTATAGTCGGGAGGAGCTGTCTCTATCAGAACGGTTGCACTGTTATTTTGTTCCAGCCATGTTTCAGTTAAAAACATAAAATCCAGTTTGGAAGTGTTAATAAAATCATTAACTAAAAATGATTTGTTATTAAGAGACCTCACATTAAGTAGAGCCATCCTGATGGTGCTGTTGATAGGCTTTAAGGTTGTTTTTGGTTTGGAGGCAATAGATATGAGATTTGTGAGGTTAGCAGTGTGTCTAAGTTTCCCTTTGTTTACTCTCTTAGTGGTTACAGCATGAATGTGAAAGTTGCCCTGCTTTGACGTAGGCAACCTTGGGTTCAGCAGATTATGAGAAACTTCCTTTATACTGTGTCTACGGCTGAACCCTTTTTTGTCTCAGTAATACTCAGGACTACTATCAGTACGGTGGTGGGGGTGGGGCGCCATCCTCCTGGGTGATAGCAGCCTGCGGCCATGACGTGGCGATGCTATCATTGACACAGATGCAAGTTTGATGCCAGCATATTCCAGTTTCTTAAATTCGGCTGGAAAATCGCAAAGGGAGACATCGGAGACTCTATCCCAGCTGGAGTTGTTGTTGTGGCTATGGGAGAGATGAGGCTGGAGGTCATCGTCGATGGGGGAGTGCAGAGGAGGGGGGTGGCCGTTCCTCGCCAAGCCAGCATCAGCGATGGGGGAGGGCACATTGTTGATGACGTTGGGCGGGCTGTTGTCTCTCTTCAAGGTCTGTGGGCTGTCTGCTATCTGTGTGTCAGATAGTGGCAGAGTAGTTGTGTGGGGGAGGCTGTAGTCTCGCTTCTTCTCAACCTGTGCTCTGATTGTGGCCTGTGCGTCAGACCATGGCAAGATTGTGGCCTGTGCGTAAAGCGAGAAGAGAAGATTGTCCCTCAACAGTTTTGAGCCTAACCTGTTTGGGTGTAGGCCATCTGCTCTGAAAAGATATTTGCGCCCCCAGAATAAGTTGAAATTGTCAATAAAGTCCCTTCCTCTTTCATTGCAGACTCTGGAAAGCCATGTATTCAGTGCAAGTAGACGACTGAATCTGTTTATTCCCCTGTCAACTGTTGGTATGGGTCCACTGATGGAAGACTTGATGTGTATTTTGTCCAGTGTATCCAATAGATCAGTGTAATCCCTCTTCAGAAGTTCTGACTGTTCTCTTTGAATATCATTAAATCCTGCATGCACAATAATCTGTGAGATTTTGGGGTTTTCCAATATGATTTTGGCTAGTTTATGGTTGATATTACTAACCTTTCCATATGGGAAGATGCATGTTTTGATCTTCTTACCGGTTATATCCTTGATAGTTGAGTCTCCTATAATCAGAGTGTCTGGTTCATCTGCTTTCTCTGAGATGGGCCCTTGTTGGACGGTGGCAGACACATGCGCAGCCCGCCTCCGTGGCGACTGGTTGTTCCGTCTCTGTCCACACTGTCCGTCCGGACGCATCTCGGGGCTCAGGGGTGCATCGGTGGCAGGCGCGTTTGTGGACTCTTGAAGTGGCAGGAACCGGTTCTTCAGTGGCAGGGTTGATTTGAGTGACGGGCTAATCGGGCTGATAACTTTAGCTTTGGGTAGCTTAGCATTTGGTGTTGAGTGAACTTGTTGATTCACTTTGGTATGTTGCTTTGGCTTAGCGCCGACTCTGTTCCAGTGAGACGCAGCTGGAACTGTCTCTCTCTTGTCCAGCTTCGGGAAGGATACAGTGTAGCTTTGATCATCTTGCTGTATCTGAGTGAGCTCAGCAAACTCACCCATCGGCACTGTATCCTGTGATAGTCCTTTGCATTTTTCTACTGCTGCTAGTCTCGTTTAAATTAAAGCCACCCTCTGTTGCATTTTGGTGCAGTCTGTGCATTTCCCAGTCTCCGTGCCTGAGATATCCGAATACAGAGGCATGTTGTCGATAGGAAAGTCCAAGGCTTTTTCTGCGGTCTGATCCGGGAGTAAAAAGTGCCAAAATGTATTGTTGAATCGAGCGATTGAGGACGACGGAAACAAACTATATACTGTTAGGTAAATAAAATAAGATAAAGTAGAAATGAACGATGAATTAAGTAGTTCTTTCCAATGCCCAGCGGAGCTTCGGGAAACATGACCTCTCTCTCTCCTCTCTCTCCCCCTATACTGTCCTCATGTTTCACAAAAATAGTTTTGAGAGACGTTGTCAGTCTTTGTATGTTGCTTAAATCCTCCAAAGCGGTTGGCAGTAAACATTAGGTCACGGTAGGCCACGGAGGCAATGAGCTTGAGTTGAAAAAGAAAAAGCTTACATCACCTGGTATTCCCAAGCAGTCTCCCATCCATGTACTAACCAGGCCCGACCCTGCTTAGCTACCGAGATCAGACGAGATCGGGCGTGTTCAGGGTGGTATGGCCGTGAGCAATTAGTGCTGGCGCAAAACCAGGTTTTATACAGTAGCACATAAGGAGTGAGAAAGCTGCTGAGGCTCGACGTTACACTTTTACAAAAACAATCATTAGTTAGATATAAACGGCAGTAATTGATTCAGTAGGACTCCTTATCCATGTAAACGATCATTGTGACATCTGAATTCATTAATTATCTGAAATACACTGCGTGTGCGTGTGATGTTAAATGTTTGAACCAAGGTTAACGGTTAAAGTGTCAGAGAATGGGTGGTGATTTTTGGACGTCCTCCCATGATCTGAAGTGAGCGTGCGTGTTTGTGTTGGTGAAAGTTTAAGAAATGTACAACTGTCGTTTCAGCTCTCTGGTGCTCCCTGCTGGCAGTATCACTATACTGTCCTCGTGTTTCACAAAAATAGTTTTGAGAGACGTTGTCAGTCTTTGTATGTTGCTTAAATCCTCCAAAGCGGTTGGCAGTAAACATCAGGTCACGGTAGGCCACGGAGGCAATGAGCTCGAGTTGAAAAAGAAGAAGCTTACAGCACCTGGTATTCCCAGGCGGTCTCCCATCCAAGTACTAACCAGGCCCGACCCTGCTTAGCTTCCGAGATCAGACGAGATCGGGCGTGTTCAGGGTGGTATGGCCGTAAGCAAATAGTGCTGGCGCAAAACCAGGTTTTATACAGTAGCACATAAGGAGTGAGAAACCTGCTGAGGCTCGACGTTACACTTTTACAAAAACAATCATTAGTTAGATATAAACGGCAGTAATTGATTCAGTAGGACTCCTTATCCAAGTAAACGATCATTGTGACATCTGAATTCATTAATTATCTGAAATACACTGCGTGTGCGTGTGATGTTAAATGTTTGAACCAAGGTTAACGGTTAAAGGGTCAGAAAATGGGTGGTGATTTTTTGACGTCCTCCCATGATCTGAAGTGAGCGTGCGTGTTTGTGTTGGTGAAAGTTTAAGAAATGTACAACTGTCGTTTCAGCTCTCTGGTGCTCCCTGCTGGCAGTATCACTATACTGTCCTCGTGTTTCACAAAAATAGTTTTGAGAGACGTTGTCAGTCTTTGTATGTTGCTTAAATCCTCCAAAGCGGTTGGCAGTAAACATCAGGTCACGGTAGGCCACGGAGGCAATGAGCTCGAGTTGAAAAAGAAAAAGCGTACTGCACCTGGTATTCCCAGGCGGCCGCCCATCCAAGTACTAACCAGGCCCTACCCTGCTTAGCTTCCGAGATCAGACGAGATCGGGCGTGTTCAGGGTGGTATGGCCGTAAGCAATTAGTGCTGGCGCAAAACCAGGTTTTATACAGTAGCACATAAGGAGTGAGAAAGCTGCTGAGGCTCGACGTTACACTTTTACAAAAACAATCATTAGTTAGATATAAACGGCAGTAATTGATTCAGTAGGACTCCTTATCCAAGTAAACGATCATTGTGACATCTGAATTCATTAATTATCTGAAATACACTGCGTGTGCGTGTGATGTTAAATGTTTGAACCAAGGTTAACGGTTAAAGTGTCAGAGAATGGGTGGTGATTTTTGGACGTCCTCCCATGATCTGAAGTGAGCGTGCGTGTTTGTGTTGGTGAAAGTTTAAGAAATGTACAACTGTCGTTTCAGCTCTCTGGTGCTCCCTGCTGGCAGTATCACTATACTGTCCTCATGTTTCACAAAAATAGTTTTGAGAGATGTTGTCAGTCTTTGTATGTTGCTTAAATCCTCCAAAGCGGTTGGCAGTAAACATCAGGTCACGGTAGGCCACGGAGGCAATGAGCTCGAGTTGAAAAAGAAAAAGCTTACAGCACCTGGTATTCCCAGGCGGTCTCCTATCCAAGTACAAACCAGGCCCGACCCTGCTTAGCTTCCGAGATCAGACAAGATCGGGCATGTTCAGGGTGGTATGGCCGTAAGCAATTAGTGCTGGCGCAAAACCAGGTTTTATACAGTAGCACATAAGGAGTGAGAAACCTGCTGAGGCTCGACGTTACACTTTTACAAAAACAATCATTAGTTAGATATAAACGGCAGTAATTGATTCAGTAGGACTCCTTATCCAAGTAAACGATCATTGTGACATCTGAATTCATTAATTATCTGAAATACACTGCGTGTGCGTGTGATGTTAAATGTTTGAACCAAGGTTAACGGTTAAAGTGTCAGAGAATGGGTGGTGATTTTTGGACGTCCTCCCATGATCTGAAGTGAGCGTGCGTGTTTGTGTTGGTGAAAGTTTAAGAAATGTACAACTGTCGTTTCAGCTCTCTGGTGCTCCCTGCTGGCAGTATCACTATACTGTCCTCGTGTTTCACAAAAATAGTTTTGAGAGACGTTGTCAGTCTTTGTATGTTGCTTAAATCCTCCAAAGCGGTTGGCAGTAAACATCAGGTCACGGTAGGCCACGGAGGCAATGAGCTCGAGTTGAAAAAGAAAAAGCTTACTACACCTGGTATTTCCAGGCAGTCTCCCATCCAAGTACTAACCAGGCCCGACCCTGCTTAGCTTCCGAGATCAGATGAGATCGGGCATGTTCAGGGTGGTATGGCCGTAATTAAACAGTGCTGGCGCAAATCCAGGTTTTATACAGTAGCACATAAGGAGTGAGAAACCTGCTGAGGCTCGACGTTACACTTTTACAAAAACAATCATTAGTTAGATATAAACGGCAGTAATTGATTCAGTAGGACTCCTTATCCATGTAAACGATCATTGTGACATCTGAATTCATTAATTATCTGAAATACACTGCGTGTGCGTGTGATGTTAAATGTTTGAACCAAGGTTAACGGTTAAAGTGTCAGAGAATGGGTGGTGATTTTTGGACGTCCTCCCATGATCTGAAGTGAGCGTGCGTGTTTGTGTTGGTGAAAGTTTAAGAAATGTACAACTGTCGTTTCAGCTCTCAGGTGCTCCCTGCTGGCAGTATCACTATACTGTCCTCATGTTTCACAAAAATAGTTTTGAGAGAAGTTGTCAGTCTTTGTATGTTGCTTAAATCCTCCAAAGCGGTTGGCAGTAAACATCAGGTCACGGTAGGCCACGGAGGCAATGAGCTCGAGTTGAAAAAGAAAAAGCTTACAGCACCTGGTATTCCCAGGCGGTCTCCCATCCAAGTACTAACCAGGCCCGACCCTGCTTAGCTTCCGAGATCAGACGAGATCGGGCGTGTTCAGGATGGTATGGCCGTAAGCAATTAGTGCTGGCGCAAAACCAGGTTTTATACAGTAGCACATAAGGAGTGAGAAACCTGCTGAGGCTCGACGTTACACTTTTACAAAAACAATCATTAGTTAGATATAAACGGCAGTAATTGATTCAGTAGGACTCCTTATCCATGTAAACGATCATTGTGACATCTGAATTCATTAATTATCTGAAATACACTGCGTGTGCGTGTGATGTTAAATGTTTGAACCAAGGTTAACGGTTAAAGTGTCAGAGAATGGGTGGTGATTTTTTGACGTCCTCCCATGATCTGAAGTGAGCGTGCGTGTTTGTGTTGGTGAAAGTTTAAGAAATGTACAACTGTCGTTTCAGCTCTCTGGTGCTCCCTGCTGGCAGTATCACTATACTGTCCTCATGTTTCACAAAAATAGTTTTGAGAGACGTTGTCAGTCTTTGTATGTTGCTTAAATCCTCCAAAGCGGTTGGCAGTAAACATCAGGTCACGGTAGGCCACGGAGGCAATGAGCTCGAGTTGAAAAAGAAAAAGCTTACAGCACCTGGTATTCCCAGGCGGTCTCCCATCCAAGTACTAACCAGGCCCGACCCTGCTTAGCTTCCGAGATCAGACGAGATCGGGCGTGTTCAGGGTGGTATGGCCGTAAGCAATTAGTGCTGGCGCAAAACCAGGTTTTATACAGTAGCACATAAGGAGTGAGAAAGCTGCTGAGGCTCGACGTTACACTTTTACAAAAACAATCATTAGTTAGATATAAACGGCAGTAATTGATTCAGTAGGACTCCTTATCCATGTAAACGATCATTGTGACATCTGAATTCATTAATTATCTGAAATACACTGCGTGTGCGTGTGATGTTAAATGTTTGAACCAAGGTTAACGGTTAAAGTGTCAGAGAATGGGTGGTGATTTTTTGACGTCCTCCCATGATCTGAAGTGAGCGTGCGTGTTTGTGTTGGTGAAAGTTTAAGAAATGTACAACTGTCGTTTCAGCTCTCTGGTGCTCCCTGCTGGCAGTATCACTATACTGTCCTCAGTGTTTCACAAAAATAGTTTTGAGAGACGTTGTCAGTCTTTGTATGTTGCTTAAATCCTCCAAAGCGGTTGGCAGTAAACATCAGGTCACGGTAGGCCACGGAGGCAATGAGCTCGAGTTGAAAAAGAAAAAGCTTACAGCACCTGGTATTCCCAGGCGGTCTCCCATCCAAGTACTAACCAGGCCCGACCCTGCTTAGCTTCCGAGATCAGACGAGATCGGGCGTGTTCAGGGTGGTATGGCCGTAAGCAATTAGTGCTGGCGCAAAACCAGGTTTTATACAGTAGCACATAAGGAGTGAGAAAGCTGCTGAGGCTCGACGTTACACTTTTACAAAAACAATCATTAGTTAGATATAAACGGCAGTAATTGATTCAGTAGGACTCCTTATCCATGTAAACGATCATTGTGACATCTGAATTCATTAATTATCTGAAATACACTGCGTGTGCGTGTGATGTTAAATGTTTGAACCAAGGTTAACGGTTAAAGTGTCAGAGAATGGGTGGTGATTTTTTGACGTCCTCCCATGATCTGAAGTGAGCGTGCGTGTTTGTGTTGGTGAAAGTTTAAGAAATGTACAACTGTCGTTTCAGCTCTCTGGTGCTCCCTGCTGGCAGTATCACTATACTGTCCTCATGTTTCACAAAAATAGTTTTGAGAGACGTTGTCAGTCTTTGTATGTTGCTTAAATCCTCCAAAGCGGTTGGCAGTAAACATCAGGTCACGGTAGGCCACGGAGGCAATGAGCTCGAGTTGAAAAAGAAAAGCTTACTGCACCTGGTATTCCCAGGCGGTCTCCCATCCAAGTACTAACCAGGCCCGACCCTGCTTAGCTTCCGAGATCAGACGAGATCGGGCGTGTTCAGGGTGGTATGGCCGTAAGCAATTAGTGCTGGCGCAAAACCAGGTTTTATACAGTAGCACATAAGGAGTGAGAAAGCTGCTGAGGCTCGACGTTACACTTTTACAAAAACAATCATTAGTTAGATATAAACGGCAGTAATTGATTCAGTAGGACTCCTTATCCATGTAAACGATCATTGTGACATCTGAATTCATTAATTATCTGAAATACACTGCGTGTGCGTGTGATGTTAAATGTTTGAACCAAGGTTAACGGTTAAAGTGTCAGAGAATGGGTGGTGATTTTTTGACGTCCTCCCATGATCTGAAGTGAGCGTGCGTGTTTGTGTTGGTGAAAGTTTAAGAAATGTACAACTGTCGTTTCAGCTCTCTGGTGCTCCCTGCTGGCAGTATCACTATACTGTCCTCATGTTTCACAAAAATAGTTTTGAGAGACGTTGTCAGTCTTTGTATGTTGCTTAAATCCTCCAAAGCGGTTGGCAGTAAACATCAGGTCACGGTAGGCCACGGAGGCAATGAGCTCGAGTTGAAAAAGAAAAAGCTTACAGCACCTGGTATTCCCAGGCGGTCTCCCATCCAAGTACTAACCAGGCCCGACCCTGCTTAGCTTCCGAGATCAGACGAGATCGGGCGTGTTCAGGGTGGTATGGCCGTAAGCAATTAGTGCATGGCGCAAAACCAGGTTTTATACAGTAGCACATAAGGAGTGAGAAAGCTGCTGAGGCTCGACGTTACACTTTTACAAAAACAATCATTAGTTAGATATAAACGGCAGTAATTGATTCAGTAGGACTCCTTATCCATGTAAACGATCATTGTGACATCTGAATTCATTAATTATCTGAAATACACTGCGTGTGCGTGTGATGTTAAATGTTTGAACCAAGGTTAACGGTTAAAGTGTCAGAGAATGGGTGGTGATTTTTGGACGTCCTCCCATGATCTGAAGTGAGCGTGCGTGTTTGTGTTGGTGAAAGTTTAAGAAATGTACAACTGTCGGTTCAGCTCTCTGGTGCTCCCTGCTGGCAGTATCACTATACTGTCCTCATGTTTCACAAAAATAGTTTTGAGAGACGTTGTCAGTCTTTGTATGTTGCTTAAATCCTCCAAAGCGGTTGGCAGTAAACATCAGGTCACGGTACGGCCACGGAGGCAATGAGCTCGAGTTGAAAAAGAAAAAGCTTACAGCACCTGGTATTCCCAGGCGGTCTCCCATCCAAGTACTAACCAGGCCCGACCCTGCTTAGCTTCCGAGATCAGACGAGATCGGGCGTGTTCAGGGTGGTATGGCCGTAAGCAATTAGTGCAGGCGCAAAACCAGGTTTTATACAGTAGCACATAAGGAGTGAGAAAGCTGCTGAGGCTCGACGTTACACTTTTACAAAAACAATCATTAGTTAGATATAAACGGCAGTAATTGATTCAGTAGGACTCCTTATCCATGTAAACGATCATTGTGACATCTGAATTCATTAATTATCTGAAATACACTGCGTGTGCGTGTGATGTTAAATGTTTGAACCAAGGTTAACGGTTAAAGTGTCAGAGAATGGGTGGTGATTTTTTGACGTCCTCCCATGATCTGAAGTGAGCGTGCGTGTTTGTGTTGGTGAAAGTTTAAGAAATGTACAACTGTCGGTTCAGCTCTCTGGTGCTCCCTGCTGGCAGTATCACTATACTGTCCTCATGTTTCACAAAAATAGTTTTGAGAGACGTTGTCAGTTTTTGTATGTTGCTTAAATCCTCCAAAGCGGTTGGCAGTAAACATCAGGTCACGGTACGCCACGGTAGGCCACGGAGTCAATGAGCTCGAGTTGAAAAAGAAATAGCTTACAGCACCTGGTATTCCCAGGCGGTCTCCCATCCAAGTACTAACCAGGCCCGACCCTGCTTAGCTTCCGAGATCAGACGAAGATCGGGCGTGTTCAGGGTGGTATGGCCGTAAGCAATTAGTGCAGGCGCAAAACCAGGTTTTATACAGTAGCACATAAGGAGTGAGAAAGCTGCTGAGGCTCGACGTTACACTTTTACAAAAACAATCATTAGTTAGATATAAACGGCAGTAATTGATTCAGTAGGACTCCTTATCCATGTAAACGATCATTGTGACATCTGAATTCATTAATTATCTGAAATACACTGCGTGTGCGTGTGATGTTAAATGTTTGAACCAAGGTTAACGGTTAAAGTGTCAGAGAATGGGTGGTGATTTTTTGACGTCCTCCCATGATCTGAAGTGAGCGTGCGTGTTTGTGTTGGTGAAAGTTTAAGAAATGTACAACTGTCGGTTCAGCTCTCTGGTGCTCCCTGCTGGCAGTATCACTATACTGTCCTCATGTTTCACAAAAATAGTTTTGAGAGACGTTGTCAGTTTTTGTATGTTGCTTAAATCCTCCAAAGCGGTTGGCAGTAAACATCAGGTCACGGTACGCCACGGTAGGCCACGGAGTCAATGAGCTCGAGTTGAAAAAGAAAAAGCTTACAGCACCTGGTATTCCCAGGCGGTCTCCCATCCAAGTACTAACCAGGCCCGACCCTGCTTAGCTTCCGAGATCAGACGAGATCGGGCGTGTTCAGGGTGGTATGGCCGTAAGCAATTAGTGCAGGCGCAAAACCAGGTTTTATACAGTAGCACATAAGGAGTGAGAAAGCTGCTGAGGCTCGACGTTACACTCTTACAAAAACAATCATTAGTTAGATATAAACGGCAGTAATTGATTCAGTAGGACTCCTTATCCATGTAAACGATCATTGTGACATCTGAATTCATTAATTATCTGAAATACACTGCGTGTGCGTGTGATGTTAAATGTTTGAACCAAGGTTAACGGTTAAAGTGTCAGAGAATGGGTGGTGATTTTTTGACGTCCTCCCATGATCTGAAGTGAGCGTGCGTGTTTGTGTTGGTGAAAGTTTAAGAAATGTACAACTGTCGGTTCAGCTCTCTGGTGCTCCCTGCTGGCAGTATCACTATACTGTCCTCATGTTTCACAAAAATAGTTTTGAGAGACGTTGTCAGTTTTTGTATGTTGCTTAAATCCTCCAAAGCGGTTGGCAGTAAACATCAGGTCACGGTACGCCACGGAGTCAATGAGCTCGAGTTGAAAAAGAAAAAGCTTACAGCACCTGGTATTCCCAGGCGGTCTCCCATCCAAGTACTAACCAGGCCCGACCCTGCTTAGCTTCCGAGATCAGACGAGATCGGGCGTGTTCAGGGTGGTATGGCCGTAAGCAATTAGTGCAGGCGCAAAACCAGGTTTTATACAGTAGCACATAAGGAGTGAGAAAGCTGCTGAGGCTCGACGTTACACTTTACAAAAACAATCATTAGTTAGATATAAACGGCAGTAATTGATTCAGTAGGACTCCTTATCCATGTAAACGATCATTGTGACATCTGAATTCATTAATTATCTGAAATACACTGCGTGTGCGTGTGATGTTAAATGTTTGAACCAAGGTTAACGGTTAAAGTGTCAGAGAATGGGTGGTGATTTTTTGACGTCCTCCCATGATCTGAAGTGAGCGTGCGTGTTTGTGTTGGTGAAAGTTTAAGAAATGTACAACTGTCGGTTCAGCTCTCTGGTGCTCCCTGCTGGCAGTATCACTATACTGTCCTCATGTTTCACAAAAATAGTTTTGAGAGACGTTGTCAGTTTTTGTATGTTGCTTAAATCCTCCAAAGCGGTTGGCAGTAAACATCAGGTCACGGTACGCCACGGTAGGCCACGGAGTCAATGAGCTCGAGTTGAAAAAGAAAAAGCTTACAGCACCTGGTATTCCCAGGCGGTCTCCCATCCAAGTACTAACCAGGCCCGACCCTGCTTAGCTTCCGAGATCAGACGAGATCGGGCGTGTTCAGGGTGGTATGGCCGTAAGCAATTAGTGCAGGCGCAAAACCAGGTTTTATACAGTAGCACATAAGGAGTGAGAAAGCTGCTGAGGCTCGACGTTACACTTTTACAAAAACAATCATTAGTTAGATATAAACGGCAGTAATTGATTCAGTAGGACTCCTTATCCATGTAAACGATCATTGTGACATCTGAATTCATTAATTATCTGAAATACACTGCGTGTGCGTGTGATGTTAAATGTTTGAACCAAGGTTAACGGTTAAAGTGTCAGAGAATGGGTGGTGATTTTTTGACGTCCTCCCATGATCTGAAGTGAGCGTGCGTGTTTGTGTTGGTGAAAGTTTAAGAAATGTACAACTGTCGGTTCAGCTCTCTGGTGCTCCCTGCTGGCAGTATCACTATACTGTCCTCATGTTTCACAAAAATAGTTTTGAGAGACGTTGTCAGTTTTTGTATGTTGCTTAAATCCTCCAAAGCGGTTGGCAGTAAACATCAGGTCACGGTACGCCACGGTAGGCCACGGAGGCAATGAGCTCGAGTTGAAAAAGAAAAAGCTTACAGCACCTGGTATTCCCAGGCGGTCTCCCATCCAAGTACTAACCAGGCCCGACCCTGCTTAGCTTCCGAGATCAGACGAGATCGGGCGTGTTCAGGGTGGTATGGCCGTAAGCAATTAGTGCAGGCGCAAAACCAGGTTTTATACAGTAGCACATAAGGAGTGAGAAAGCTGCTGAGGCTCGACGTTACACTTTTACAAAAACAATCATTAGTTAGATATAAACGGCAGTAATTGATTCAGTAGGACTCCTTATCCATGTAAACGATCATTGTGACATCTGAATTCATTAATTATCTGAAATACACTGCGTGTGCGTGTGATGTTAAATGTTTGAACCAAGGTTAACGGTTAAAGTGTCAGAGAATGGGTGGTGATTTTTTGACGTCCTCCCATGATCTGAAGTGAGCGTGCGTGTTTGTGTTGGTGAAAGTTTAAGAAATGTACAACTGTCGGTTCAGCTCTCTGGTGCTCCCTGCTGGCAGTATCACTATACTGTCCTCATGTTTCACAAAAATAGTTTTGAGAGACGTTGTCAGTTTTTGTATGTTGCTTAAATCCTCCAAAGCGGTTGGCAGTAAACATCAGGTCACGGTACGCCACGGTAGGCCACGGAGTCAATGAGCTCGAGTTGAAAAAGAAAAAGCTTACAGCACCTGGTATTCCCAGGCGGTCTCCCATCCAAGTACTAACCAGGCCCGACCCTGCTTAGCTTCCGAGATCAGACGAGATCGGGCGTGTTCAGGGTGGTATGGCCGTAAGCAATTAGTGCAGGCGCAAAACCAGGTTTTATACAGTAGCACATAAGGAGTGAGAAAGCTGCTGAGGCTCGACGTTACACTTTTACAAAAACAATCATTAGTTAGATATAAACGGCAGTAATTGATTCAGTAGGACTCCTTATCCATGTAAACGATCATTGTGACATCTGAATTCATTAATTATCTGAAATACACTGCGTGTGCGTGTGATGTTAAATGTTTGAACCAAGGTTAACGGTTAAAGTGTCAGAGAATGGGTGGTGATTTTTTGACGTCCTCCCATGATCTGAAGTGAGCGTGCGTGTTTGTGTTGGTGAAAGTTTAAGAAATGTACAACTGTCGGTTCAGCTCTCTGGTGCTCCCTGCTGGCAGTATCACTATACTGTCCTCATGTTTCACAAAAATAGTTTTGAGAGACGTTGTCAGTTTTTGTATGTTGCTTAAATCCTCCAAAGCGGTTGGCAGTAAACATCAGGTCACGGTACGCCACGGTAGGCCACGGAGTCAATGAGCTCGAGTTGAAAAAGAAAAGCTTACAGCACCTGGTATTCCCAGGCGGTCTCCCATCCAAGTACTAACCAGGCCCGACCCTGCTTAGCTTCCGAGATCAGACGAGATCGGGCGTGTTCAGGGTGGTATGGCCGTAAGCAATTAGTGCAGGCGCAAAACCAGGTTTTATACAGTAGCACATAAGGAGTGAGAAAGCTGCTGAGGCTCGACGTTACACTTTTACAAAAACAATCATTAGTTAGATATAAACGGCAGTAATTGATTCAGTAGGACTCCTTATCCATGTAAACGATCATTGTGACATCTGAATTCATTAATTATCTGAAATACACTGCGTGTGCGTGTGATGTTAAATGTTTGAACCAAGGTTAACGGTTAAAGTGTCAGAGAATGGGTGGTGATTTTTTGACGTCCTCCCATGATCTGAAGTGAGCGTGCGTGTTTGTGTTGGTGAAAGTTTAAGAAATGTACAACTGTCGGTTCAGCTCTCTGGTGCTCCCTGCTGGCAGTATCACTATACTGTCCTCATGTTTCACAAAAATAGTTTTGAGAGACGTTGTCAGTTTTTGTATGTTGCTTAAATCCTCCAAAGCGGTTGGCAGTAAACATCAGGTCACGGTACGCCACGGTAGGCCACGGAGTCAATGAGCTCGAGTTGAAAAAGAAAAAGCTTACAGCACCTGGTATTCCCAGGCGGTCTCCCATCCAAGTACTAACCAGGCCCGACCCTGCTTAGCTTCCGAGATCAGACGAGATCGGGCGTGTTCAGGGTGGTATGGCCGTAAGCAATTAGTGCAGGCGCAAAACCAGGTTTTATACAGTAGCACATAAGGAGTGAGAAAGCTGCTGAGGCTCGACGTTACACTTTTACAAAAACAATCATTAGTTAGATATAAACGGCAGTAATTGATTCAGTAGGACTCCTTATCCATGTAAACGATCATTGTGACATCTGAATTCATTAATTATCTGAAATACACTGCGTGTGCGTGTGATGTTAAATGTTTGAACCAAGGTTAACGGTTAAAGTGTCAGAGAATGGGTGGTGATTTTTTGACGTCCTCCCATGATCTGAAGTGAGCGTGCGTGTTTGTGTTGGTGAAAGTTTAAGAAATGTACAACTGTCGGTTCAGCTCTCTGGTGCTCCCTGCTGGCAGTATCACTATACTGTCCTCATGTTTCACAAAAATAGTTTTGAGAGACGTTGTCAGTTTTTGTATGTTGCTTAAATCCTCCAAAGCGGTTGGCAGTAAACATCAGGTCACGGTACGCCACGGTAGGCCACGGAGTCAATGAGCTCGAGTTGAAAAAGAAAAAGCTTACAGCACCTGGTATTCCCAGGCGGTCTCCCATCCAAGTACTAACCAGGCCCGACCCTGCTTAGCTTCCGAGATCAGACGAGATCGGGCGTGTTCAGGGTGGTATGGCCGTAAGCAATTAGTGCAGGCGCAAAACCAGGTTTTATACAGTAGCACATAAGGAGTGAGAAAGCTGCTGAGGCTCGACGTTACACTTTTACAAAAACAATCATTAGTTAGATATAAACGGCAGTAATTGATTCAGTAGGACTCCTTATCCATGTAAACGATCATTGTGACATCTGAATTCATTAATTATCTGAAATACACTGCGTGTGCGTGTGATGTTAAATGTTTGAACCAAGGTTAACGGTTAAAGTGTCAGAGAATGGGTGGTGATTTTTTGACGTCCTCCCATGATCTGAAGTGAGCGTGCGTGTTTGTGTTGGTGAAAGTTTAAGAAATGTACAACTGTCGGTTCAGCTCTCTGGTGCTCCCTGCTGGCAGTATCACTATACTGTCCTCATGTTTCACAAAAATAGTTTTGAGAGACGTTGTCAGTTTTTGTATGTTGCTTAAATCCTCCAAAGCGGTTGGCAGTAAACATCAGGTCACGGTACGCCACGGTAGGCCACGGAGTCAATGAGCTCGAGTTGAAAAAGAAAAAGCTTACAGCACCTGGTATTCCCAGGCGGTCTCCCATCCAAGTACTAACCAGGCCCGACCCTGCTTAGCTTCCGAGATCAGACGAGATCGGGCGTGTTCAGGGTGGTATGGCCGTAAGCAATTAGTGCAGGCGCAAAACCAGGTTTTATACAGTAGCACATAAGGAGTGAGAAAGCTGCTGAGGCTCGACGTTACACTCTTACAAAAACAATCATTAGTTAGATATAAACGGCAGTAATTGATTCAGTAGGACTCCTTATCCATGTAAACGATCATTGTGACATCTGAATTCATTAATTATCTGAAATACACTGCGTGTGCGTGTGATGTTAAATGTTTGAACCAAGGTTAACGGTTAAAGTGTCAGAGAATGGGTGGTGATTTTTTGACGTCCTCCCATGATCTGAAGTGAGCGTGCGTGTTTGTGTTGGTGAAAGTTTAAGAAATGTACAACTGTCGGTTCAGCTCTCTGGTGCTCCCTGCTGGCAGTATCACTATACTGTCCTCATGTTTCACAAAAATAGTTTTGAGAGACGTTGTCAGTTTTTGTATGTTGCTTAAATCCTCCAAAGCGGTTGGCAGTAAACATCAGGTCACGGTACGCCACGGAGTCAATGAGCTCGAGTTGAAAAAGAAAAAGCTTACAGCACCTGGTATTCCCAGGCGGTCTCCCATCCAAGTACTAACCAGGCCCGACCCTGCTTAGCTTCCGAGATCAGACGAGATCGGGCGTGTTCAGGGTGGTATGGCCGTAAGCAATTAGTGCAGGCGCAAAACCAGGTTTTATACAGTAGCACATAAGGAGTGAGAAAGCTGCTGAGGCTCGACGTTACACTCTTACAAAAACAATCATTAGTTAGATATAAACGGCAGTAATTGATTCAGTAGGACTCCTTATCCATGTAAACGATCATTGTGACATCTGAATTCATTAATTATCTGAAATACACTGCGTGTGCGTGTGATGTTAAATGTTTGAACCAAGGTTAACGGTTAAAGTGTCAGAGAATGGGTGGTGATTTTTTGACGTCCTCCCATGATCTGAAGTGAGCGTGCGTGTTTGTGTTGGTGAAAGTTTAAGAAATGTACAACTGTCGGTTCAGCTCTCTGGTGCTCCCTGCTGGCAGTATCACTATACTGTCCTCATGTTTCACAAAAATAGTTTTGAGAGACGTTGTCAGTTTTTGTATGTTGCTTAAATCCTCCAAAGCGGTTGGCAGTAAACATCAGGTCACGGTACGCCACGGTAGGCCACGGAGTCAATGAGCTCGAGTTGAAAAAGAAAAAGCTTACAGCACCTGGTATTCCCAGGCGGTCTCCCATCCAAGTACTAACCAGGCCCGACCCTGCTTAGCTTCCGAGATCAGACGAGATCGGGCGTGTTCAGGGTGGTATGGCCGTAAGCAATTAGTGCAGGCGCAAAACCAGGTTTTATACAGTAGCACATAAGGAGTGAGAAAGCTGCTGAGGCTCGACGTTACACTTTTACAAAAACAATCATTAGTTAGATATAAACGGCAGTAATTGATTCAGTAGGACTCCTTATCCATGTAAACGATCATTGTGACATCTGAATTCATTAATTATCTGAAATACACTGCGTGTGCGTGTGATGTTAAATGTTTGAACCAAGGTTAACGGTTAAAGTGTCAGAGAATGGGTGGTGATTTTTTGACGTCCTCCCATGATCTGAAGTGAGCGTGCGTGTTTGTGTTGGTGAAAGTTTAAGAAATGTACAACTGTCGGTTCAGCTCTCTGGTGCTCCCTGCTGGCAGTATCACTATACTGTCCTCATGTTTCACAAAAATAGTTTTGAGAGACGTTGTCAGTTTTTGTATGTTGCTTAAATCCTCCAAAGCGGTTGGCAGTAAACATCAGGTCACGGTACGCCACGGTAGGCCACGGAGTCAATGAGCTCGAGTTGAAAAAGAAAAAGCTTACAGCACCTGGTATTCCCAGGCGGTCTCCCATCCAAGTACTAACCAGGCCCGACCCTGCTTAGCTTCCGAGATCAGACGAGATCGGGCGTGTTCAGGGTGGTATGGCCGTAAGCAATTAGTGCAGGCGCAAAACCAGGTTTTATACAGTAGCACATAAGGAGTGAGAAAGCTGCTGAGGCTCGACGTTACACTTTTACAAAAACAATCATTAGTTAGATATAAACGGCAGTAATTGATTCAGTAGGACTCCTTATCCATGTAAACGATCATTGTGACATCTGAATTCATTAATTATCTGAAATACACTGCGTGTGCGTGTGATGTTAAATGTTTGAACCAAGGTTAACGGTTAAAGTGTCAGAGAATGGGTGGTGATTTTTTGACGTCCTCCCATGATCTGAAGTGAGCGTGCGTGTTTGTGTTGGTGAAAGTTTAAGAAATGTACAACTGTCGGTTCAGCTCTCTGGTGCTCCCTGCTGGCAGTATCACTATACTGTCCTCATGTTTCACAAAAATAGTTTTGAGAGACGTTGTCAGTTTTTGTATGTTGCTTAAATCCTCCAAAGCGGTTGGCAGTAAACATCAGGTCACGGTACGCCACGGTAGGCCACGGAGGCAATGAGCTCGAGTTGAAAAAGAAAAAGCTTACAGCACCTGGTATTCCCAGGCGGTCTCCCATCCAAGTACTAACCAGGCCCGACCCTGCTTAGCTTCCGAGATCAGACGAGATCGGGCGTGTTCAGGGTGGTATGGCCGTAAGCAATTAGTGCAGGCGCAAAACCAGGTTTTATACAGTAGCACATAAGGAGTGAGAAAGCTGCTGAGGCTCGACGTTACACTTTTACAAAAACAATCATTAGTTAGATATAAACGGCAGTAATTGATTCAGTAGGACTCCTTATCCATGTAAACGATCATTGTGACATCTGAATTCATTAATTATCTGAAATACACTGCGTGTGCGTGTGATGTTAAATGTTTGAACCAAGGTTAACGGTTAAAGTGTCAGAGAATGGGTGGTGATTTTTTGACGTCCTCCCATGATCTGAAGTGAGCGTGCGTGTTTGTGTTGGTGAAAGTTTAAGAAATGTACAACTGTCGGTTCAGCTCTCTGGTGCTCCCTGCTGGCAGTATCACTATACTGTCCTCATGTTTCACAAAAATAGTTTTGAGAGACGTTGTCAGTTTTTGTATGTTGCTTAAATCCTCCAAAGCGGTTGGCAGTAAACATCAGGTCACGGTACGCCACGGAGTCAATGAGCTCGAGTTGAAAAAGAAAAAGCTTACAGCACCTGGTATTCCCAGGCGGTCTCCCATCCAAGTACTAACCAGGCCCGACCCTGCTTAGCTTCCGAGATCAGACGAGATCGGGCGTCAGGCTAACCAGGCCCGACCCTGCTTAGCTTCCGAGATCAGACGAGATCGGGCGTGTTCAGGGTGGTATGGCCGTAAGCAATTAGTGCAGGCGCAAAACCAGGTTTTATACAGTAGCACATAAGGAGTGAGAAAGCTGCTGAGGCTCGACGTTACACTTTTACAAAAACAATCATTAGTTAGATATAAACGGCAGTAATTGATTCAGTAGGACTCCTTATCCATGTAAACGATCATTGTGACATCTGAATTCATTAATTATCTGAAATACACTGCGTGTGCGTGTGATGTTAAATGTTTGAACCAAGGTTAACGGTTAAAGTGTCAGAGAATGGGTGGTGATTTTTTGACGTCCTCCCATGATCTGAAGTGAGCGTGCGTGTTTGTGTTGGTGAAAGTTTAAGAAATGTACAACTGTCGGTTCAGCTCTCTGGTGCTCCCTGCTGGCAGTATCACTATACTGTCCTCATGTTTCACAAAAATAGTTTTGAGAGACGTTGTCAGTTTTTGTATGTTGCTTAAATCCTCCAAAGCGGTTGGCAGTAAACATCAGGTCACGGTACGCCACGGAGCCGGAGTCAATGAGCTCGAGTTGAAAAAGAAAAAGCTTACAGCACCTGGTATTCCCAGGCGGTCTCCCATCCAAGTACTAACCAGGCCCGACCCTGCTTAGCTTCCGAGATCAGACGAGATCGGGCGTGTTCAGGGTGGTATGGCCGTAAGCAATTAGTGCAGGCGCAAAACCAGGTTTTATACAGTAGCACATAAGGAGTGAGAAAGCTGCTGAGGCTCGACGTTACACTTTTACAAAAACAATCATTAGTTAGATATAAACGGCAGTAATTGATTCAGTAGGACTCCTTATCCATGTAAACGATCATTGTGACATCTGAATTCATTAATTATCTGAAATACACTGCGTGTGCGTGTGATGTTAAATGTTTGAACCAAGGTTAACGGTTAAAGTGTCAGAGAATGGGTGGTGATTTTTTGACGTCCTCCCATGATCTGAAGTGAGCGTGCGTGTTTGTGTTGGTGAAAGTTTAAGAAATGTACAACTGTCGGTTCAGCTCTCTGGTGCTCCCTGCTGGCAGTATCACTATACTGTCCTCATGTTTCACAAAAATAGTTTTGAGAGACGTTGTCAGTTTTTGTATGTTGCTTAAATCCTCCAAAGCGGTTGGCAGTAAACATCAGGTCACGGTACGCCACGGAGTCAATGAGCTCGAGTTGAAAAAGAAAAAGCTTACAGCACCTGGTATTCCCAGGCGGTCTCCCATCCAAGTACTAACCAGGCCCGACCCTGCTTAGCTTCCGAGATCAGACGAGATCGGGCGTGTTCAGGGTGGTATGGCCGTAAGCAATTAGTGCAGGCGCAAAACCAGGTTTTATACAGTAGCACATAAGGAGTGAGAAAGCTGCTGAGGCTCGACGTTACACTCTTACAAAAACAATCATTAGTTAGATATAAACGGCAGTAATTGATTCAGTAGGACTCCTTATCCATGTAAACGATCATTGTGACATCTGAATTCATTAATTATCTGAAATACACTGCGTGTGCGTGTGATGTTAAATGTTTGAACCAAGGTTAACGGTTAAAGTGTCAGAGAATGGGTGGTGATTTTTTGACGTCCTCCCATGATCTGAAGTGAGCGTGCGTGTTTGTGTTGGTGAAAGTTTAAGAAATGTACAACTGTCGGTTCAGCTCTCTGGTGCTCCCTGCTGGCAGTATCACTATACTGTCCTCATGTTTCACAAAAATAGTTTTGAGAGACGTTGTCAGTTTTTGTATGTTGCTTAAATCCTCCAAAGCGGTTGGCAGTAAACATCAGGTCACGGTACGCCACGGTAGGCCACGGAGTCAATGAGCTCGAGTTGAAAAAGAAAAAGCTTACAGCACCTGGTATTCCCAGGCGGTCTCCCATCCAAGTACTAACCAGGCCCGACCCTGCTTAGCTTCCGAGATCAGACGAGATCGGGCGTGTTCAGGGTGGTATGGCCGTAAGCAATTAGTGCAGGCGCAAAACCAGGTTTTATACAGTAGCACATAAGGAGTGAGAAAGCTGCTGAGGCTCGACGTTACACTTTTACAAAAACAATCATTAGTTAGATATAAACGGCAGTAATTGATTCAGTAGGACTCCTTATCCATGTAAACGATCATTGTGACATCTGAATTCATTAATTATCTGAAATACACTGCGTGTGCGTGTGATGTTAAATGTTTGAACCAAGGTTAACGGTTAAAGTGTCAGAGAATGGGTGGTGATTTTTTGACGTCCTCCCATGATCTGAAGTGAGCGTGCGTGTTTGTGTTGGTGAAAGTTTAAGAAATGTACAACTGTCGGTTCAGCTCTCTGGTGCTCCCTGCTGGCAGTATCACTATACTGTCCTCATGTTTCACAAAAATAGTTTTGAGAGACGTTGTCAGTTTTTGTATGTTGCTTAAATCCTCCAAAGCGGTTGGCAGTAAACATCAGGTCACGGTACGCCACGGAGTCAATGAGCTCGAGTTGAAAAAGAAAAAGCTTACAGCACCTGGTATTCCCAGGCGGTCTCCCATCCAAGTACTAACCAGGCCCGACCCTGCTTAGCTTCCGAGATCAGACGAGATCGGGCGTGTTCAGGGTGGTATGGCCGTAAGCAATTAGTGCAGGCGCAAAACCAGGTTTTATACAGTAGCACATAAGGAGTGAGAAAGCTGCTGAGGCTCGACGTTACACTTTTACAAAAACAATCATTAGTTAGATATAAACGGCAGTAATTGATTCAGTAGGACTCCTTATCCATGTAAACGATCATTGTGACATCTGAATTCATTAATTATCTGAAATACACTGCGTGTGCGTGTGATGTTAAATGTTTGAACCAAGGTTAACGGTTAAAGTGTCAGAGAATGGGTGGTGATTTTTTGACGTCCTCCCATGATCTGAAGTGAGCGTGCGTGTTTGTGTTGGTGAAAGTTTAAGAAATGTACAACTGTCGGTTCAGCTCTCTGGTGCTCCCTGCTGGCAGTATCACTATACTGTCCTCATGTTTCACAAAAATAGTTTTGAGAGACGTTGTCAGTTTTTGTATGTTGCTTAAATCCTCCAAAGCGGTTGGCAGTAAACATCAGGTCACGGTACGCCACGGAGTCAATGAGCTCGAGTTGAAAAAGAAAAAGCTTACAGCACCTGGTATTCCCAGGCGGTCTCCCATCCAAGTACTAACCAGGCCCGACCCTGCTTAGCTTCCGAGATCAGACGAGATCGGGCGTGTTCAGGGTGGTATGGCCGTAAGCAATTAGTGCAGGCGCAAAACCAGGTTTTATACAGTAGCACATAAGGAGTGAGAAAGCTGCTGAGGCTCGACGTTACACTTTTACAAAAACAATCATTAGTTAGATATAAACGGCAGTAATTGATTCAGTAGGACTCCTTATCCATGTAAACGATCATTGTGACATCTGAATTCATTAATTATCTGAAATACACTGCGTGTGCGTGTGATGTTAAATGTTTGAACCAAGGTTAACGGTTAAAGTGTCAGAGAATGGGTGGTGATTTTTTGACGTCCTCCCATGATCTGAAGTGAGCGTGCGTGTTTGTGTTGGTGAAAGTTTAAGAAATGTACAACTGTCGGTTCAGCTCTCTGGTGCTCCCTGCTGGCAGTATCACTATACTGTCCTCATGTTTCACAAAAATAGTTTTGAGAGACGTTGTCAGTTTTTGTATGTTGCTTAAATCCTCCAAAGCGGTTGGCAGTAAACATCAGGTCACGGTACGCCACGGTAGGCCACGAGTCAATGAGCTCGAGTTGAAAAAGAAAAAGCTTACAGCACCTGGTATTCCCAGGCGGTCTCCCATCCAAGTACTAACCAGGCCCGACCCTGCTTAGCTTCCGAGATCAGACGAGATCGGGCGTGTTCAGGGTGGTATGGCCGTAAGCAATTAGTGCAGGCGCAAAACCAGGTTTTATACAGTAGCACATAAGGAGTGAGAAAGCTGCTGAGGCTCGACGTTACACTTTACAAAAACAATCATTAGTTAGATATAAACGGCAGTAATTGATTCAGTAGGACTCCTTATCCATGTAAACGATCATTGTGACATCTGAATTCATTAATTATCTGAAATACACTGCGTGTGCGTGTGATGTTAAATGTTTGAACCAAGGTTAACGGTTAAAGTGTCAGAGAATGGGTGGTGATTTTTTGACGTCCTCCCATGATCTGAAGTGAGCGTGCGTGTTTGTGTTGGTGAAAGTTTAAGAAATGTACAACTGTCGGTTCAGCTCTCTGGTGCTCCCTGCTGGCAGTATCACTATACTGTCCTCATGTTTCACAAAAATAGTTTTGAGAGACGTTGTCAGTTTTTGTATGTTGCTTAAATCCTCCAAAGCGGTTGGCAGTAAACATCAGGTCACGGTACGCCACGGTAGGCCACGGAGTCAATGAGCTCGAGTTGAAAAAGAAAAAGCTTACAGCACCTGGTATTCCCAGGCGGTCTCCCATCCAAGTACTAACCAGGCCCGACCCTGCTTAGCTTCCGAGATCAGACGAGATCGGGCGTGTTCAGGGTGGTATGGCCGTAAGCAATTAGTGCAGGCGCAAAACCAGGTTTTATACAGTAGCACATAAGGAGTGAGAAAGCTGCTGAGGCTCGACGTTACACTTTACAAAAACAATCATTAGTTAGATATAAACGGCAGTAATTGATTCAGTAGGACTCCTTATCCATGTAAACGATCATTGTGACATCTGAATTCATTAATTATCTGAAATACACTGCGTGTGCGTGTGATGTTAAATGTTTGAACCAAGGTTAACGGTTAAAGTGTCAGAGAATGGGTGGTGATTTTTTGACGTCCTCCCATGATCTGAAGTGAGCGTGCGTGTTTGTGTTGGTGAAAGTTTAAGAAATGTACAACTGTCGGTTCAGCTCTCTGGTGCTCCCTGCTGGCAGTATCACTATACTGTCCTCATGTTTCACAAAAATAGTTTTGAGAGACGTTGTCAGTTTTGTATGTTGCTTAAATCCTCCAAAGCGGTTGGCAGTAAACATCAGGTCACGGTACGCCACGGTAGGCCACGGAGTCAATGAGCTCGAGTTGAAAAAGAAAAGCTTACAGCACCTGGTATTCCCAGGCGGTCTCCCATCCAAGTACTAACCAGGCCCGACCCTGCTTAGCTTCCGAGATCAGACGAGATCGGGCGTGTTCAGGGTGGTATGGCCGTAAGCAATTAGTGCAGGCGCAAAACCAGGTTTTATACAGTAGCACATAAGGAGTGAGAAAGCTGCTGAGGCTCGACGTTACACTTTTACAAAAACAATCATTAGTTAGATATAAACGGCAGTAATTGATTCAGTAGGACTCCTTATCCATGTAAACGATCATTGTGACATCTGAATTCATTAATTATCTGAAATACACTGCGTGTGCGTGTGATGTTAAATGTTTGAACCAAGGTTAACGGTTAAAGTGTCAGAGAATGGGTGGTGATTTTTTGACGTCCTCCCATGATCTGAAGTGAGCGTGCGTGTTTGTGTTGGTGAAAGTTTAAGAAATGTACAACTGTCGGTTCAGCTCTCTGGTGCTCCCTGCTGGCAGTATCACTATACTGTCCTCATGTTTCACAAAAATAGTTTTGAGAGACGTTGTCAGTTTTTGTATGTTGCTTAAATCCTCCAAAGCGGTTGGCAGTAAACATCAGGTCATGGTACGCCACGGAGTCAATGAGCTCGAGTTGAAAAAGAAAAAGCTTACAGCACCTGGTATTCCCAGGCGGTCTCCCATCCAAGTACTAACCAGGCCCGACCCTGCTTAGCTTCCGAGATCAGACGAGATCGGGCGTGTTCAGGGTGGTATGGCCGTAAGCAATTAGTGCATGGCGCAAAACCAGGTTTTATACAGTAGCACATAAGGAGTGAGAAAGCTGCTGAGGCTCGACGTTACACTTTTACAAAAACAATCATTAGTTAGATATAAACGGCAGTAATTGATTCAGTAGGACTCCTTATCCATGTAAACGATCATTGTGACATCTGAATTCATTAATTATCTGAAATACACTGCGTGTGCGTGTGATGTTAAATGTTTGAACCAAGGTTAACGGTTAAAGTGTCAGAGAATGGGTGGTGATTTTTGGACGTCCTCCCATGATCTGAAGTGAGCGTTGTGATGGAAAATCTACCTGTTGTATTGTTTTGGTCTATATGAATTTAAGTTTTGTTGCTATTTTGTGTAATTTTATATAGTGTCTGCCTTCTGGGCTCCTTTTGGGTCATTTAAAGTGTAAACCGTCAGGGGTAGAGAGATGCATTTTTTATTGCCTGCCCTTTCCTATGTTTCTTGTCTTGTAAATCACCTTCCATGCAATCCTTTGATGTGTGGGCCTGATTTCTCGACCCCCTGGCTAGCGTCAACAAAGCTAGGGGGTCGATGGCACGGCCGCTACCCCCTCCAATGCATTCCCCACAGCTGCAGTTGTAAAGATAACCATCTGGTACACAAAGGCTTTTGGTATTGGGAGACCACCCCCTAATAAACCCAAACGAATAAGAACTCATGGACTTTAGCTACTCGGTGGACTTGTCTGAGCGTACCTTCAGAGAATGAAGTAACACGCAAAGAGAAGCTCCCATCTGGGGCCCCAGATTATTGTAATGTATGCCTGTTATGTTGTTTGTTGATGCATGTTGTGATGTATCTTTGTTCGAACTTTTAATACAAATATATATAACCACTAATTGTCAACAGTATTGTGTGCTTTTTGCATCTAAATATCTCATCTGCTTAGACGCAATATCTGATACAGAAATTGCCACGACAGTTTGGGGGCTCGTCCGGGATATCTAACCTGAAGATTCTATGAAATATCAGCTTCCAATACAGGTCTGAGGATTCGTTCTCAGTCCCAAAGCTCTGCTTCGCCTCCAAGTGGTAACCAAACCAGAGGTCGAGGAAAGGGTGCCTGTGGGGATAAACTAGTGGTTCTTCAGTACGATATCCAAAGGAAAAAAGAATTCGAGCAGGTGAGATCACAATACTGTTAAAGCTTCAAAATAAAATCCGTTACAGAAACGGTAAACTTATATCTGAACTTAGGCCTCGTTCAAAGAAACTCTGTTATAGGAACATGCGGTAGCTCCGTTTCGCTTCCGTCAATATATATATAGCTATATAGGTAACAGAAAGGGCAGCTAGGGTCTGTCAGTGACGGTAAAGGGAAACCCCGTTGAAGCGCGGTTGGTGTTATATATATATATAAATAATAATAATAGGTATTCATTAATAAATATATGTATATGTGTGTAGTAACAAGGAGGTTTCGGCGATATTAGATAATTTGTTAAATAATAACTAGTGTAAAAGGATAAATAATAACTAGTGTAAAAGGATCTAAAATATGGGGAACAAATCTGGAAAAACTGAGATAACGGGACCTGCGAAGGTGATGTTGGAGAAGCATGGTGAATCGGCTCTGGAGGGTTTAAAATATTGGTGCAAACTGGGTTTTCCTGAAATGGGGAGTTTTAGCTTAAAACGATTACAGGAGTTAGAGAAACGATTGTTGGAGTCAGAAATGAAAAAGAAAAGTTCCAAACTATGTTGGTGTGCATTTTATTTGTGGGAAAGAGAGGGCCAAGATAGAAAAAAAAATCAGCCAGGGACAGAGAGCGTAGAGAGTGTAGGGATTTTTAATCTCAATGTCACCCGAGATATAGACCCGGACCTGGACTGCACCGGCGGACCGCGTGCGAATCCCCCTTCTCCTCCCCCGTATGACAACGCCCATGAAGCCGCCTCATCGGACAATCTCTACCCTGACCCCGAAGAAGAGGAGAAAGCCCCCGCTCGCAGCGCGAGAGAAGATAGGCCTGCAACTCGTAGCCAGAGGAAAGCTCCACAGCAGGCGACGGCCACACCGACCAAGCGGGAGCCCGTCGCCAGCCACTTGAGGAACCAGGGAATGGCGTTCTCCCCAACTCCTCAACATGGGGACGTGATGGATGGACAATTCCCCATGATCGAAGTACTGAACCCCCAGGATGGCAGTCCAGCATACGTTTTCCGTGCATGGAGACCCAGTGACATTAAGGACATAGCGGAATGGCTCCCAGACCCATCTGCAGTGGGAGGGGCTGCCTTCGCCACAGCCCTTCAAGAGTTGGTCCAACAACACAAGGCCTCCATCAGCAAAGTTCGCCAACTCTGTACGTACAGCCAAGGCGACATGCCCGGGAGGGACGAAGCCAAGAAGCTCCAGCTCACCCGACTGGAGGCCCTGGAGAATCCTAAGCCCACCCGTCGCACTCGCAACAGAAACCAAAGAGGCGACCGGCCGAAAGAAAAGAGAAAGGAGAACGCCGGACGATGGAACTGTCATTGTTGTGGAGCCAAGGATCATTGGGTCAAAGACTGTCCGAAAGAAAAGAGAAAGGAGAACGCCGGACGATGGAACTGTCATAATTGTGGAGCCGAGGATCATTGGATCAAAGACTGTCCCAAGAAAAAAGAATTGACAAAGACAATGGAAGGGCCGGCCGGCAGTTCGCACCTTCCCGTGAAGTGACTGTGAATCATCCAAGAGGCGGAGGTGGAAGGGGGCATTCGCATTTACGGGACGCAGGAGCAGACCAGGTCCAAGGAGCAGGTATGAGCACCATAACACATAACACAACCAACCAAATGATTGTTATATGGTTCTCACCAGCATTACGCGACCTGATCAGCTAAATGTAATATTATATATGGTTATTATATATAGTTATTATATCAATGGGCTATTGTAGACAGTGGATACTCGATTTTTACAATCTATCACAACCATTTTAATGGTCAACCATATCACACAACCATGACATGACTCCAACTGACCCAGACTAACCCCGACTGACCCCCACTGACAACAGAAGTGTATTGCCTAATATTGAAATGCAGATTTTTATATTATGATATTTTGTTAATGTTTTATGGCCAAAATGGCAACAAGGTGAATTAATGAACTTATGAGAGAGATTGGAAGAAGTATGTGTTATGGAAGGAGAAGAGATAGATGAGAACGGAAGGCAAGACAAGATAAGGAAAGGGGTGGGGAGAAAGATAACCCATCTGCATCAAGTTTTGTTCAAATAGATCCGGACCTGGACAACGCTCCTCCTCCTCCTGCTTTCAGCCCGACCAGTGGCCCAATACAGTGCAAATACCCCACGTCACAACTCCTCTGCATCAGACTTTATGAAGTTACAGACCATGGGAGGCCCACCTGAAGAGCTACGGAACGGTCTGCTGGACGACACAAGGAGACAGTCCAGCAGGACCAACAGCACCAGAGTGGTGGCCTCCATGGTGCCTGTGTAGCCACAAGGAAGTGGCCTGAACATTGAGACAAAGGAGGGTCTCAGAGACGGGAGAGACGTGGGGACAGGCACTTCAAATGAGAGGCAGAAAGCTGAGAGAGAGGTGGAGGCGTGTCCAGGCGGATGGAGAGAAGAGCAGTGTCCAGGCGGATGTAAAGTATCGCACTAGACACAGCATTCACACATATTACAAGAGAAAGATCTAATGTGTAACTAGGACTGTGTATAAATTGTGTGATCATTTCTTACATCTGAAAGGTTTGAAAGTCATCAGGAAAAGTGGTTTGAAGAAACATAGACAAGTAGAAAAGTTGAAGGTTAAAGAAATGTGTTAGACAGAGTTCAAATGTACGACAGCGGTAGAATTCATTAAGGCAGAAAACGTTAAAATTGAACCCCAAAAAAGCATAACCATGATGTATGCTACAATGTTTTTCAGAATTAAAATAGGTTTTTGGTGCGCTCGCAAATGTAAGCTTGCTGGTAGTTCTACCAGGAGGACTCAAATCACGCGCGGCTGGCCGCCAATCACCAATCACCAGCTACCAATCACCTGCCTACACCTGCTCTATAAAGAGTAGTCTAACATATGTCTTTGCTGCTCAGGTCTTCGTTCGACGCATACTGCTGCTTTACTGTGCTTCTGATTATCTCGTCGCTTAGTTGCTACGTCGGTTAATACACACCAAGAGGTTATAACTTCGGATTCGTGCTGGTCGGCCTACTACTTCTGGTCCCGGCAAGCGAGCGCAGAAGCGTTTTTTTCGGTCCCCGGGTATCCTCAACAACACCACCAACAAGTTCCCAACACGGACATCCGCCTGGTTCTACAAACCCTCGCCGAGTTGGTGCAAAGCATTGGCGCCAGGATGGACGCCGTCAATACGCCATGCGGAACTCCCGGACGGGTCCAGGCCCCCAACCCGCTGTCGTCGGTCGCCACGGCGCCTTTCTACTTCCAGCAACCATCAGGCTCGGCTTCCTCCGCCTTCACAGGCTACGCACCTGGCACGTGCCCTGCTACCATGGCTACTGCAGTCCCCGCGTTAGCCCCCGCAGCGTATTTTCTCTCACAGCTCTACAGTCCAGCTTCAGGTTGCGGCTCCCTCGGTTGGGTTAGGGGGTTTATTCCAAGGGCAATGGTTTGCTGAGGGATGGCCAGTCGAAGCTGGTACGTTCGCCCTCGGGTCAGAGTCGTCTGCGCTGTTCGAGCTTTACGCTATCGTAGCAGCTAGCGTTCTGTGGGGCAAAGCATGGCGGCGTTAACGTATAACCATGTTTTGCGATAACAAAGCAGCGTCAAAACGGCTGGGAAGGTGGTCTTCCACAGCATACGGATTTTACATCCGGTTGAATTCGTTGAGTTCGTTGCACACGTCGGTGTGGTACAACACAGAACTCTACGTTCGCAATCAAAGGTTCATAATTATCTTTATACCGTGCACTGTTCGGTTAACTCCTTGTGTCTGAGGTTTTCCCTTCACTTAACATGAATGAAGTTGATGGGTTTTAGGCACTGTGGTAACTGATTATTATTAAAAGGTTTTATTGACGAAGGGCCTTTTAGATTGGTTCAGCTGCTGCTCACTAACTCTCACGTTCCTCTGCTCGCAATGCGATTCACATATCGTTCAATTTATTCAAAAGATCCAAAGACAAAGAACGGGTACATTATGGTATCATTTATATTATTTATAGTCTTATTGTTAATAGTTTCAGTCGCGTTGGTATTTAATTTTCATTTGCTCGTTTAGCTACGTATGACAGTTAACAATGTTGGTGTAGGCTTATTACAATTATTTACGCGTGTAGGCCACTCCAACTCACTTGATATCTCAAAAAGATTAGTGTGCTCTCTCAGAGCTGGGAGATTTCATTCTTATTTTAACATATTACTCGAGACGGTGTTTTCTCACAGTTCTACGGGTTCATGCGTTCCCGGGTTCATGCGTTCATGCGTACACGTCTCTTACTCAGACTTTTTCCCCTACACGGGGTATTTAATTTTTCATTTGCTTGTTTAGCCATGTATGTCAGTTAACAATTTTGGTGTATTACAATTATTTATGTGTGTTGGCCACTCCAACTCACTCGATATTTTGAATAGATTAGTGTGCTCTTTCTGGAGTTTTCATCCTTATTTTAACATATTACTCGAGTCAGTGTTTCTCACAGCGTTCTACGGGTTCATGTGTTCTACGGGTTCATGTGTTCTACGGGTTCATGTGTTCTACGGGTTCATGTGTTCTACGGGTTCATGTGTTCTACGGGTTCATGTGTTCTACGGGTTCATGTGTTTCTACGGGTTCATGCGTTTTACGGGTTCATGCGTTCTCGGGTTTATGCGTTCTTGGGTTTATGCGCAAATGCGTACACGTCTCCTACTCAGACTTTTTCCCCTACACGGGGCCTAACTTTCGCTGATGTCACCTTCTCTGCAAGGCATTTTTCATCTAAAAAGCTGAACAAGGGTTGCCGGTCGTGTCTATCAAACGGCTGGGAAGGCGGTCTTCCACAGCTTACGAATCCTACATCCGGTCGAATTCATGGTTCTTCCTTCAAGCGCACACGATGCTCTAACGTCGGTTAAGGCAGGTTTATCACGTTTGCTACTACAGCTGTTTTTGGCGGCCTGTTTCCATTCTAGTCTTAGTCTTTGTGTCAAGGTGTCACTTTTGTTTTTATTAGTTTAGACACGTTCATACTCTTTCTTGTGATATGTGATAAGTATTTTAAGAAGCTGCATTTCCCTCACATAGCCACAAGGGGAGCAAAACCTTATAGAAGGCTGCTCCACCACAGAAGGAGCCGAAGCCTTTACGTCACCCCGGCCACGCCCACTAGGCCACGCCCACTTGACGTCCTCTCTAGCGGGTGGTTTCGAACTCGAGAGGCCAGAGATCAATAGGTAGACGGCAGAGAGCCACCCCGGGCCTATGCCCGGGGGCTTGAAGTAGATCACGGTATTTCCCTCTCTCACAGCGTTAGATACAATTCCCTCCGTTAAGCTTCAGTTACCATACCGAAACAGGCCGACTTTATAATAAATGAAGTCAGTTAAAAGCATCCCGGGATTGGACAACTTTCTTCAAGAATATGCAACATATTGAAATTCCGTTTAGGTATCATCAAAGATACAAGTGCGTAGATTTGTTAAATAAGGTAAACGGTCGAAAATTGATGTTATGTCAGTTGAAGTTCCGTTTGGACAAAACGTTATTACAGTTTATCGCCTAGTTTAGGTCAACGGAAATGAAGACATTTTAGCAGTCTTATTTTGTAAAAACACTTTCAGTCTCGTTCGTATTCGCCAACAACATTGCACTACGCATTTAATTATAGTATTGTCATATGACCAGCATTGTTTTCCTCACGCGATAAAGGTTTGTTGATGACGACATTTAGTCATAATTTTCGGTGTCAAAAGCAACACTATTTGCAACTACTGGTGGTGGTGGTTATCAGGTACTAAACTCATAAAGCAAAATCGGCTATATAACTCAAGGTTAACCTGCAGCAACCCCGGCAAGTTCGACCACGTCGGTGGATCATCTAGAAAACACCCTTTGAGTTCGGTGTCACGTTGGTGGCATATCATGGAAAAAATAAAACTCAAGGTTCGCAGCGGCGACCCCGGTGAGTGCGTTGACCAAAGCGCAGCGGTAACAACTCGGGCACTCGTGACTATGACCACGTCGGCGGCACGTTATCTATTACTCATGGTTGACTGCAGTAACCCCGGTGAGTGCGTTGACTATGTCAACGCACAACTGGGGCACAACTCAGGCACTAGTCGTGAGTTCGTTGCACACGTCTGTGCGGTACAACACAGAACTCGACGTCCTACATCCGGTAGAATTCAAGGTTCTTTCTTCAAGCGCACACGATGCTCTCTAACGTCAGTTAAGACAGGTTTCACACGTTTGCAACCATAGCTGTTTTTGGTGGCCTGTTTCCTTTCTAGTGTTGGTCTAGTCTTGTGTCAAGCTGTCATTTTAGTTTTTATTAGTTTTAGTTACATTCATACTCTTTCCAGTGTTATCGTAATTCCATTTAGATATTATCGAAGTTACAAGTGCGTAGTTTTGTTAAATAAGGTAAATGGTTGAAAATTGATGTTATGTCTGGAACAGTTGAAGTTCCAGTCGAACAAAATAACGTTTTTAAGTCTATAAGTCTAAGTTTTTAAGTATAAGTCTTTATCGCCTAGTTTAGGTCAACGAAAATGAAGAGACATTTTAGCGGTCTTATTTTCGTAAACACTTTTTAGTCTTGTTTTATTCGCCAACTATATTGTACTATGCATTTAATCACTGCTATTGTCACATGCCCAGCATCCACGTTGCGTCCAGTCTCGTTTTTCTCACGCGATAAAGGTTTGTTGATGACGACTCATAATTTTCATTGCCAAAAGCAACACTATTTGCAACTACCGGCGGTGGTGGTTATCGGGTACTAAATTCATAAAGCAAAATTCGGTTTCATAACTCAGGTTAACCTGCAGCAACCCCGGCGAGTGTGACCACGTCGGTGGATCATCTAGAAAACACTCTTGAGTTCGCTGTCACGTCGGTGGCGTACATAGGAAAATAAAACTCAAGGTTGCAGCGGCAACCCCGGTGAGTGCGTTGACCACGTCGGTGGTAACAACTCGGGCACTCGTGAGTATGACCACGTCGGTGGCACGTTATCTAATACTCATGGTTTGACTGCAGTAACCCCGGTGAGTGCGTTGCTCACGTCGGTGGGAACAACTCAAGCACTCGTGAGTTCGTTGCGCACGTCGGTGCGGTACAACTCAGAACTCTAGTTTGTTGCAGCAACCCCGGTGAGTGCGTTGCCCACGTCGGTGGGAACAACCCAAGCACTCGTGAGTTCGTTGCGCACGTCGGTGCGGTACAACTCAGAACTCCACGTTCGCTGCAGCAACCCTGGTAGTGCGTTGACCACGTCGGTGGGCACAACTCGGGCACATGCAAATTTAATTACCACGTCGGTGGCATAATATCAAACACTCAAGTGCAGGGCACGTCGGAGTTCATTGAACACGTCGGTGTTTAACACGGAAGTACACAATATTTGCTGCAGCAACACCGGTGAGTGCGTGACCACGTCGGTGGCACATCAAGGGCACTCGTGATTTCCTTGACCACGTCGGTGTTCAACATGAAAGTTCACAATACTTGCTGCAACAACACCGGTGAGTGCGTGACCACGTCGGTGGCACATCAAGGGCACTCGTGAGTTCGTTGACCACATCGGTGGTTCAACGCGAAAGCACTCAGGTCACGCAGCGACCCCGGAGAGTGAATCGACCACGGCAGTTGGTACAGCACGAAAGCACTCGTGGCTCGCTGCGTAACAGCTGCAGAGTGCTCTAAATTTTAATTGATCTCGCTGAGGTATTTCAAGTCAACTGCTTTTACGTGATTCATCGATCTCGCTGACGGTTTTAAGCTTATCGTTTTACGGTATGTATGATTGACTCTTAATATGTCGTATATTGGGTATGCCTTTTATCTTCCAGAAGCAGTATAGATCCTTGTCCACTTCTTCTACGCGGGTATGTATGGTCTCATTACCTCCTTTCGCTATTCTATTTTTGGGGTCGGCTCCGCCCCTGCCAGTCCCGGCAGGACATGCCGAGTTATCACCTATTTCCGGCGTAGGCCTACGTCCTCTCTTTTGGGGAAGGCTCCGCCCCTGCTAGTCCTGGCAGGATACGCCGAGTCCGCACGTCACCCTGGATCAGTGACGGGGCTCATGCCAAAGATTTACCATGCAAAATATTCCCATGTCGTTATTTAAATAAATCCTGTTCATACTTATCAGTGATCGAGTCTTTATGGGAGAAATGTAAGCTTGCTGGTAGTTCTACCAGGAGGACTCAAATCACGCGCGGCTGGCCGCCAATCACCAATCACCAGCTACCAATCACCTGCCTACACCTGCTCTATAAAGAGTAGTCTAACATATGTCTTTGCTGCTCAGGTCTTCGTTCGACGCACCTCCATCCACCCCACCACCACCAGGTCGGCCTCAGTCTACTTGTCCAGGGGAAGGCTCCGCCCCTGCTAGTCCTGGCAGGATACGCCGAGTCCGCACGTCACCCTGGATCAGTGACGGGGCTCATGCCAAAGATTTACCATGCAAAATATTCCCATGTCGTTATTTAAATAAATCCTGTTCATACTTATCAGTGATCGAGTCTTTATGGGAGAACAGCAAGCCATGCTTACAGGCCTGGGCTTTCCCTTATTATGGTAAATTGACGCATGGGAAAATTCATGCGTCAAAAGGGGGGATGGGGAGCCCACAACAACAACCTTGGGTATACGACCAAAGCAAACCAAAGGAAATAATTACAAAAAAAAAATTAAACAAACCCCATGTAGGTCCCTCAGAGACATCATGAAGGACAATGGGAAAGAGAAGAGGAATACCGTTTAAATGTTGGGTTATAATGTGTGTTATTAATGCTGACTGGATTGACAATTAATGTTTAGAGTAGTAAACATTAAGTGCTTGCCAACTACTCATGTGTTTGTATCACGGAAGCAGCATTAAGGACACATCAAATAAGAATATTTTTGTTTAGAAATGTTTTTAAAAGGTAGCCTTGTTTCTTTGTTTTGGTTTTCTTTTCTGTTTTTATGTTTATGACTTTTGAATATATGGAAACAGATGACTTGATTGGGATGTTAGGTGATTTTATGCTACCTTCTGTAAAAGCGAACGGTGGTATAAATAGTCTGAACAACCTCCTATAAAAGCGGAGAAGTGCTGATGGTCGGACATGATAGATTTTTGAATTTGTGATTATAAAATAATCAAAGGGGGGATTGTGATGGAAAATCTACATGTTGTATTGTTTTGGTCTATATGAATTTAAGTTTTGTTGCTATTCTGTGTAATTTTATATAGTGTCTGCCTTCTGGGCTCCTTTTGGGTCATTTAAAGTGTAAACCGTCAGGGGTAGAGAGATGCATTTTTTATTGCCTGCCCTTTCCTATGTTTCTTGTCTTGTAAATCACCTTCCATGCAATCCTTTGATGTGTGGGCCTGATTTCTCGACCCCCTGGCTAGCGTCAACAAAGCTAGGGGGTCGATGGCACGGCCGCTACCCCCTCCAATGCATTCCCCACAGCTGCAGTTGTAAAGATAACCATCTGGTACACAAAGGCTTTTGGTATTGGGAGACCACCCCCTAATAAACCCAAACGAATAAGAACTCATGGACTTTAGCTACTCGGTGGACTTGTCTGAGCGTACCTTCAGAGAATGAAGTAACACGCAAAGAGAAGCTCCCATCTGGGGCCCCAGATTATTGTAATGTATGCCTGTTATGTTGTTTGTTGATGCATGTTGTGATGTATCTTTGTTCGAACTTTTAATACAAATATATATAACCACTAATTGTCAACAGTATTGTGTGCTTTTTGCATCTAAATATCTCATCTGCTTAGACGCAATATCTGATACAGAAATTGCCACGACAGTTTGGGGGCTCGTCCGGGATATCTAACCTGAAGATTCTATGAAATATCAGCTTCCAATACAGGTCTGAGGATTCGTTCTCAGTCCCAAAGCTCTGCTTCGCCTCCAAGTGGTAACCAAACCAGAGGTCGAGGAAAGGGTGCCTGTGGGGATAAACTAGTGGTTCTTCAGTACGATATCCAAAGGAAAAAAGAATTCGAGCAGGTGAGATCACAATACTGTTAAAGCTTCAAAATAAATCCGTTACAGAAACGGTATATAAATGTTTCGGTAAACGTAAACTTATATCTGAACTTAGGCCTCGTTCAAAGAAACTCTGTTATAGGAACATGCGGTAGCTCCGTTTCGCTTCCGTCAATATATATATAGCTATATAGGTAACAGAAAGGGCAGCTAGGGTCTGTCAGTGACGGTAAAGGGAAACCCGTTGAAGCGCGGTTGGTGTTATATATATATATAAATAATAATAATAGGTATTCATTAATAAATATATGTATATGTGTGTAGTAACAAGGAGGTTTCGGCGATATTAGATAATTTGTTAAATAATAACTAGTGTAAAAGGATAAATAATAACTAGTGTAAAAGGATCTAAAATATGGGGAACAAATCTGGAAAAACTGAGATAACGGGACCTGCGAAGGTGATGTTGGAGAAGCATGGTGAATCGGCTCTGGAGGGTTTAAAATATTGGTGCAAACTGGGTTTTCCTGAAATGGGGAGTTTTAGCTTAAAACGATTACAGGAGTTAGAGAAACGATTGTTGGAGTCAGAAATGAAAAAGAAAAGTTCCAAACTATGTTGGTGTGCATTTTATTTGTGGGAAAGAGAGGGCCAAGATAGAAAAAAAAATCAGCCAGGGACAGAGAGCGTAGAGAGTGTAGGGATTTTTAATCTCAATGTCACCCGAGATATAGACCCGGACCTGGACTGCACCGGCGGACCGCGTGCGAATCCCCCTTCTCCTCCCCCGTATGACAACGCCCATGAAGCCGCCTCATCGGACAATCTCTACCCTGACCCCGAAGAAGAGGAGAAAGCCCCCGCTCGCAGCGCGAGAGAAGATAGGCCTGCAACTCGTAGCCAGAGGAAAGCTCCACAGCAGGCGACGGCCACACCGACCAAGCGGGAGCCCGTCGCCAGCCACTTGAGGAACCAGGGAATGGCGTTCTCCCCAACTCCTCAACATGGGGACGTGATGGATGGACAATTCCCCATGATCGAAGTACTGAACCCCCAGGATGGCAGTCCAGCATACGTTTTCCGTGCATGGAGACCCAGTGACATTAAGGACATAGCGGAATGGCTCCCAGACCCATCTGCAGTGGGAGGGGCTGCCTTCGCCACAGCCCTTCAAGAGTTGGTCCAACAACACAAGGCCTCCATCAGCAAAGTTCGCCAACTCTGTACGTACAGCCAAGGCGACATGCCCGGGAGGGACGAAGCCAAGAAGCTCCAGCTCACCCGACTGGAGGCCCTGGAGAATCCTAAGCCCACCCGTCGCACTCGCAACAGAAACCAAAGAGGCGACCGGCCGAAAGAAAAGAGAAAGGAGAACGCCGGACGATGGAACTGTCATTGTTGTGGAGCCAAGGATCATTGGGTCAAAGACTGTCCGAAAGAAAAGAGAAAGGAGAACGCCGGACGATGGAACTGTCATAATTGTGGAGCCGAGGATCATTGGATCAAAGACTGTCCCAAGAAAAAAGAATTGACAAAGACAATGGAAGGGCCGGCCGGCAGTTCGCACCTTCCCGTGAAGTGACTGTGAATCATCCAAGAGGCGGAGGTGGAAGGGGGCATTCGCATTTACGGGACGCAGGAGCAGACCAGGTCCAAGGAGCAGGTATGAGCACCATAACACATAACACAACCAACCAAATGATTGTTATATGGTTCTCACCAGCATTACGCGACCTGATCAGCTAAATGTAATATTATATATGGTTATTATATATAGTTATTATATCAATGGGCTATTGTAGACAGTGGATACTCGATTTTTACAATCTATCACAACCATTTTAATGGTCAACCATATCACACAACCATGACATGACTCCAACTGACCCAGACTAACCCCGACTGACCCCCACTGACAACAGAAGTGTATTGCCTAATATTGAAAATGCAGATTTTTATATTATGATATTTTGTTAATGTTTTATGGCCAAAATGGCAACAAGGTGAATTAATGAACTTATGAGAGAGATTGGAAGAAGTATGTGTTATGGAAGGAGAAGAGATAGATGAGAACGGAAGGCAAGACAAGATAAGGAAAGGGGTGGGGAGAAAGATAACCCATCTGCATCAAGTTTTGTTCAAATAGATCCGGACCTGGACAACGCTCCTCCTCCTCCTGCTTTCAGCCCGACCAGTGGCCCAATACAGTGCAAATACCCCACGTCACAACTCCTCTGCATCAGACTTTATGAAGTTACAGACCATGGGAGGCCCACCTGAAGAGCTACGGAACGGTCTGCTGGACGACACAAGGAGACAGTCCAGCAGGACCAACAGCACCAGAGTGGTGGCCTCCATGGTGCCTGTGTAGCCACAAGGAAGTGGCCTGAACATTGAGACAAAGGAGGGTCTCAGAGACGGGAGAGACGTGGGGACAGGCACTTCAAATGAGAGGCAGAAAGCTGAGAGAGAGGTGGAGGCGTGTCCAGGCGGATGGAGAGAAGAGCAGTGTCCAGGCGGATGTAAAGTATCGCACTAGACACAGCATTCACACATATTACAAGAGAAAGATCTAATGTGTAACTAGGACTGTGTATAAATTGTGTGATCATTTCTTACATCTGAAAGGTTTGAAAGTCATCAGGAAAAGTGGTTTGAAGAAACATAGACAAGTAGAAAAGTTGAAGGTTAAAGAAATGTGTTAGACAGAGTTCAAATGTACGACAGCGGTAGAATTCATTAAGGCAGAAAACGTTAAAATTGAACCCCAAAAAAGCATAACCATGATGTATGCTACAATGTTTTTCAGAATTAAAATAGAAGGTTTTTGGTGCGCTCGCAACAGCAAGCCATGCTTACAGGCCTGGGCTTTCCCTTATTATGGTAAATTGACGCATGGGAAAATTCATGCGTCAAAAGGGGGGATGGGGAGCCCACAACAACAACCTTGGGTATACGACCAAAGCAAACCAAACTTAAAAAACAAAAAAAAATTAAACAAACCCCATGTAGGTCCCTCAGAGACATCATGAAGGACAATGGGAAAGAGAAGAGGAATACCGTTTAAATGTTGGGTTATAATGTGTGTTATTAATGCTGACTGGATTGACAATTAATGTTTAGAGTAGTAAACATTAAGTGCTTGCCAACTACTCATGTGTTTGTATCACGGAAGCAGCATTAAGGACACATCAAATAAGAATATTTTTGTTTAGAAATGTTTTTAAAAGGTAGCCTTGTTTCTTTGTTTTGGTTTTCTTTTCTGTTTTTATGTTTATGACTTTTGAATATATGGAAACAGATGACTTGATTGGGATGTTAGGTGATTTTATGCTACCTTCTGTAAAAGCGAACGGTGGTATAAATAGTCTGAACAACCTCCTATAAAAGCGGAGAAGTGCTGATGGTCGGACATGATAGATTTTTGAATTTGTGATTATAAAATAATCAAAGGGGGGATTGTGATGGAAAATCTACATGTTGTATTGTTTTGGTCTATATGAATTTAAGTTTTGTTGCTATTCTGTGTAATTTTATATAGTGTCTGCCTTCTGGGCTCCTTTTGGGTCATTTAAAGTGTAAACCGTCAGGGGTAGAGAGATGCATTTTTTATTGCCTGCCCTTTCCTATGTTTCTTGTCTTGTAAATCACCTTCCATGCAATCCTTTGATGTGTGGGCCTGATTTCTCGACCCCCTGGCTAGCGTCAACAAAGCTAGGGGGTCGATGGCACGGCCGCTACCCCCTCCAATGCATTCCCCACAGCTGCAGTTGTAAAGATAACCATCTGGTACACAAAGGCTTTTGGTATTGGGAGACCACCCCCTAATAAACCCAAACGAATAAGAACTCATGGACTTTAGCTACTCGGTGGACTTGTCTGAGCGTACCTTCAGAGAATGAAGTAACACGCAAAGAGAAGCTCCCATCTGGGGCCCCAGATTATTGTAATGTATGCCTGTTATGTTGTTTGTTGATGCATGTTGTGATGTATCTTCGTTCGAACTTTTAATACAAATATATATAACCACTAATTGTCAACAGTATTGTGTGCTTTTTGCATCTAAATATCTCATCTGCTTAGACGCAATATCTGATACAGAAATTGCCACGACAGCGTGCGTGTTTGTGTTGGTGAAAGTTTAAGAAATGTACAACTGTCGTTTCAGCTCTCTGGTGCTCCCTGCTGGCAGTATCACTATACTGTCCTCGTGTTTCACAAAAACAGTTTTGAGAGACGTGTCAGTCTTTGTATGTTGCTTAAATCCTCCAAAGCGGTTGGCAGTAAACATCAGGTCACGGTAGGCCACGGAGGCAATGAGCTCGAGTTGAAAAAGAAAAAGCTTACTGCACCTGGTATTCCCAGGCGGTCTCCCATCCAAGTACTAACCAGGCCCGACCCTGCTTAGCTTCCGAGATCAAACGAGATCGGGCGTGTTTTTTTTTTCTTTTTTATTATCAAAAATAGATTCAATTTTATACAATTACACATTCATTTATACGTATATCAAATAAAAGTAAATGAAAAACAGTCCCACAAATTAAACCACCCTCAGAAAACGCACAAACAATTAACTAAGCACACTTTCTCTTTTAAATTAAAATAAGAACAACACAGCAAAAGCAGTATCTTTTCCCGAATACACTTACCCTCGAAATTAAACCGCCCCTCAATCCCAAAGCACAAACCGAATAGCCAAACACAGATTATTTTAACCTCGACCATTTACCCACAAAATTAAACCACCCCTCATTCGAAAAAACCACACAAAACCAAAATCCCACAAAAAACCCCCACTCTCCCACCTCCAAAAATAAGCCACCCCCTTTAAACCACCCAAATCAACCCCAAACGGTGCCCTGCTCAGTCATCCATACAATTCCATTCTCATTCACACCACATACTCCCGCGCTCTCTACAAACATACTCACAAACAAAGCCTCGTCCACAACATACAGCATTCGTAAGTGTCTTTTCCATTCATTCACAAACAGCCTCCATGCATCCAACTTTCTCCTTTCATACAGCGCAAAATCGCGTCTGTTAAAAATCGCCCTCCTTGCGAATCCAAAGATCATATTGATCATTTTCCAATTTCTATATTTCCTACTCACTCCCAAGAGTACAGACAATTCCCACCCCCGTTCCACCCAGCAGTCTCCCACACTGCACCCTCCCAGCAGCCCCTTGATTTTTCCCCAGAACTCCACTAGCTCGCAACTCTTTCCAATATGGCATTTCTTTTATATTCAGTTCTCATAACGTTCGCATTCAGGGAAAAAATAACCAAAGCCATAAATAATAAAAAATAAAATAAGGAAAAACCAACGAAAAAGAGCCAGCTAGCACAATAACCTTCATCAAAAAAATTAACAATTCTTATTCTTCTTCCCACTCCCCTCCGTTTTTTGCTTTGCGGACAGCCTTTTTTTCGCCTCCCTTAGCTCCTCCATGTCCATATCACTCCCCGAGCTCCCCTCCCTCACAGTATTATCAACAAAATCCCCACTCTCACCCACCTCATCATTGCCCCAAGTCATATTAAGTACAGTTTTCCCCGTCCCATCCCCAAACATTCTTACCCCTTCCCGTCTTTCACCTCTGCCTCTCACGCTCCTGTCTCCCTGCCGCCGCGGCAGGCCCTCGCTCCGCTCTCCCCTCAGGTCCGCAGGCTGGCCCGAGGTGAGCTCCTCCTCCAGCAACGTGGGGAATTCCTCCCCCCCAGAGACACCGTCCCGGTCCATGCTCGCGCCCATGCCCTCCTCCTCGTCCTCACCACCACCGTCATCCGGCGCCCCCGGTTCGTCACCATCCAGCTCGCCGCCGTCCTCCTCCCTCCTTCTCCACCGGGCATATACAGTCTCTCTCTCTCCTCCGGCATGTCAGACACTTTGCCACCCCAGTGGCACACTCCCGAGCGTAGTGGCCCTGGCATCCACAATTATGGCAGGTAAAATCCGGGCACTCACGCAGGATGTGGCCCGGCTGCATACAGCTCCTTCAAACCTTCATCTGGCGGTCGTGGATTACTCTAAAGTATTCAACACCCGTTGCGGTATTGAATTTAGTGGAATATGGCAAGGATTGCACGAGCTCATTAAATTTGACCCGTACAATCCTTGTACCATCGGCAATATTGGTGCCCGGCCACATCCTCCTCTTGATGGACGAAAGCGCCCGGACTCCCCACCCACTTAGTTTATCCAGGATTTCCGCATCAGAAATGTATGCTGGAAGGGTAAGAAAGGAAACCACCAGCTCGTCATTACATAGTTCTCTGGCAATAATCCTAGTGTTGTGTATTTTAAACCCATCGAGCAGACGGTCCTTCCCCCTCTCTCCGCACACCGTCACCTCCAGCTTCCCGAGGGCCAGCACCCTACAGGCCCTGATTTCTCCGCACACGACCGCCATAGCCTTCATTAATTCTCCTATGGGTATAACGTCCCCGCACTGCTCCACGCAAACCGTGAGCCTCCTCTCATACATGCGCTCTACCTTCTTAATCCCGTCCACTGTTTCTCCACCAGCCACCTGCTCTTGCCCGCCTCCAGCCGCCTTGCCGTTCCCATCTCCCCCGCTCTCTCCTTCTCTCCTTTCTCCTCCCGACTCCTCCGCAACACTCCTTCCTCCTCGCAACCCGCCAGCTTTTCCGTCCTCCTCCACCTCAAGTCCTGCTCCATTCACCGTCCCTCCAGCTCGCTGCCCGCCGGCACTCATTTCGCCCGGTGGCTTCGCCGAAGCTAGGCCCCGGATCATTCTCGCCTCCACCGTTGCAAACAAACAAAAACGACTGGAAAAGTATATATATAATAACTCAGGGCGATCCCCCAACAGTCTATGACTGCGGGGGACGAAAAAAAACACAAAATAACTGGGTTGTTAGACCAGATAGCAACACTCCAAAATTCTCTCCACCAGAACAAACAATTTACCATGCGGCTGTCCAAAAAAACACTACGTACTCCGACACTGTAGGGGGCGTCAGGGTGGTATGGCCGTAAGCAATTAGTGCTGGCGCAAAACCAGGTTTTATACAGTAGCACATAAGGAGTGAGAAACCTGCTGAGGCTCGACGTTACACTTTTACAAAAACAATCATTAGTTAGATATAAACGGCAGTAATTGATTCAGTAGGACTCCTTATCCAAGTAAACGATCATTGTGACATCTGAATTCATTAATTATCTGAAATACACTGCGTGTGCGTGTGATGTTAAATGTTTGAACCAAGGTTAACGGTTAAAGGGTCAGAGAATGGGTGGTGATTTTTTGACGTCCTCCCATGATCTGAAGTGAGCGTGCGTGTTTGTGTTGGTGAAAGTTTAAGAAATGTACAACTGTCGTTTCAGCTCTCTGGTGCTCCCTGCTGGCAGTATCACTATACTGTCCTCGTGTTTCACAAAAATAGTTTTGAGAGACGTTGTCAGTCTTTGTATGTTGCTTAAATCCTCCAAAGCGGTTGGCAGTAAACATCAGGTCACGGTAGGCCACGGAGGCAATGAGCTCGAGTTGAAAAAGAAAATGCTTACAGCACCTGGTATTCCCAGGCGGTCTCCCATCCAAGTACTAACCAGGCCCGACCCTGCTTAGCTTCCGAGATCAGACGAGATCGGGCGTGTTTTTTTTTTTTTTTTTTTTTTTATTATCAAAAAATATAGTTTACAATTAAAATTCCGTATTTACAGTAATTTACAATCTTTTACGGTCATAACCAAACACAGTATGACACACAGAAGACATACAGACAGTTGATAATCACAAATGTACGCAACAATCATATAGAGAGGTTAACCCTAATCATACACAACAAACATTTGCGTCGGAGTGGTCTGCCAGGTCTTAACAAGCAGGAAAAACAATGCCCACACTACACACTAAATCCTAACGTCCCTGATTCCGTTACCATGACTAAAGTGCTGTTCCTAACAAAATACTTGTGAAAATCCTCCCCTTCCCATCATTCAGAACCTCCTTCACATTCCCAACCACATCCTCCTTTACAAGTATTGCCACACCACACGATCTTGCCGTCCCACAATTGACGAATAACAGTCCCCTCCATTTCTCCTTGATTTCTGGCATTTTAGCCTGTGTCCAGTTTGTTTCCTGCAGCACTAAAATATCGGATTTAAAATTGATTAACACCTCATCAAACTTCGCCATATTGTTAAGACCGTTGATATTAATTGATGTGAGTGTGACCATTGAAATCAAAAGACACAGAGTGGGTATTACTGTTAAAATCTTTTTTTTTTTTTACGTACCCCTTTCTTTTTCAAGTTCCTCTGTTCCTCATCGGAATCAACCCCTCTCCTGCGTCTGACCCTGGGCGCCCTCTCCCTACAAACACCCAACGCCTCATTCCCAGACTTATTCTCCCTCTCCCTTCCATCAGCCAGTGTGGGGGGGGAAATTATAGGCGCCATACCACGCCAATGAGACGCGTCGGCTGTAGCCTCAATAGTCACAGCACAAGACCCCCAGGCTGCATCTTCCTCTACTGTAGGCCACCCGGGCGCCTGTAAAGAGAGGAGCCCCGCTTGAGAGCTCCTGCCCCCCCCCAACCCTGTGCCCCCATCTCCCCCTGATGCCGGGGCCATTGACACAACCAAATCCACTTCTAGGCTAGCCCCCGTGCCATGTCCCGCCTCGTTCCCCAACTGTCCAGACCCCCGCGGCACCTTGGCTACGCCCTCCGCTGGTGTAGGGTGCCCAGATGCCGGTAGAGAGGAAAGCTCTCCTTGAGAGCTTTGCCCCCCGGGCAACCCCATGCCCCCCACACCCGGGTCCTTCAGCACAACCTGTAGCTGACTGTCCAAGACTGTCTCCCCGTCAGACAGCTCCCCGTGCTCCATCTCCTCTTCCGCACTCTCTTCCCCTCCACTTTCCTCACTCTCCAACGATACAGCCCTTGAGTCTGGGTCAACTGAGAGGGCACCCCCTCCCACCTGCTCCTCCTTACACACACAATTTCCCTTTCTATTACCACACTCTCTGCATTTAATCACAGCCACACACTCCCTTGCATAGTGTCCCTGCTTCCCGCACTTCCGACAGAGGAAGTCAGGACAGTCCCTCACTATATGTCCAGGCTGGATGCACAATCTACACACCTTTAATTGTCTGTCATGGATGACTCGGAAATATTCAGCACCCTTTTCAGTGTCAAAACGTGTGGACCAAGGCAAGGACCGTACTTCCTTGTTAAACTTCACCTTAACAAACCGTGTACCCTCACATATGGTCATCCCAGGCCACTTCCTCCTTGCAATCGGCGAAACTGCCTCCACACCCCAGTCCGCAAGCTTCTTCAGAATCTCCTCATCCGTAATGTACACTGGTAGACTCATAAAGGACACCACCATCTCATCTGCAGTCAAGTCTTTTGCGACGACGCTGGTCCCCCTTATCCTAAAACCATCCAACAATCGCCTCTTCCCGTTGGGGTGATTCATCGTTACTTCATATTGGTTCAATGAGAGGTAGCGACATCCCAAGACCAATCCACATACACTCTGCATCGCCCTTAGCATCTCCATCATCGGGATTTTCTCCTCTCCCACAAGCTCCACAGCCACAGACAACTCCCTGCAGTAGCTCGGGCCACCATCCGCAACCTTGTCCTCCTTCTCTCTTGTTGCTCTCTCCGCAGTCACCGGTCTCCCGCCTAGTACGTCCTCCGATGTCCTCTTCGCCACACAACCACCATCCGTCACCGCAGCAGGAGCCGTGTTCCGTTCCATGCCGTCTTCCATTCGAGTTTTCGAAACCGCGTGAGACATCGAAAAAAAACCGAACTAAAGTATACTAATACTCCCCCAAACAGCAAGCTGTCGGGGGAATAAACGACTAGACGCAAAACTAACCAAAAAAATATCTATAAATACTTGATTTACCACCAAAAGAATCCTCGCTCCAACACCGTCCTCCTCTCACCACTCAAGCACACCAAACACTTCCTCAATGGGCGTATCACTTCCTCAATGGGCGTGTTCAGGGTGGTATGGCCGTAAGCAATAGTGCTGGCGCAAAACCAGGTTTTATACAGTAGCACATAAGGAGTGAGAAAGCCTGCTGAGGCTCGACGTTACACTTTTACAAAAACAATCATTAGTTAGATATAAACGGCAGTAATTGATTCAGTAGGACTCCTTATCCATGTAAACGATCATTGTGACATCTGAATTCATTAATTATCTGCAATACACTGCGTGTGCGTGTGATGTTAAATGTTTGAACCAAGGTTAACGGTTAAAGTGTCAGAGAATGGGTGGTGATTTTTTGACGTCCTCCCATGATCTGAAGTGAGCGTGCGTGTTTGTGTTGGTGAAAGTTTAAGAAATGTACAACTGTCGTTTCAGCTCTCTGGTGCTCCCTGCTGGCAGTATCACTATACTGTCCTCATGTTTCACAAAAATAGTTTTGAGAGACGTTGTCAGTCTTTGTATGTTGCTTAAATCCTCCAAAGCGGTTGGCAGTAAACATCAGGTCACGGTAGGCCACGGAGGCAATGAGCTCGAGTTGAAAAAGAAACAGCTTACAGCACCTGGTATTCCCAGGCGGTCTCCCATCCAAGTACTAACCAGGCCCGACCCTGCTTAGCTTCCGAGATCAGACGAGATCGGGCGTGTTCAGGGTGGTATGGCCGTAAGCAATTAGTGCTGGCGCAAAACCAGGTTTTATACAGTAGCACATAAGGAGTGAGAAAGCTGCTGAGGCTCGACGTTACACTTTTACAAAAACAATCATTAGTTAGATATAAACGGCAGTAATTGATTCAGTAGGACTCCTTATCCATGTAAACGATCATTGTGACATCTGAATTCATTAATTATCTGAAATACACTGCGTGTGCGTGTGATGTTAAATGTTTGAACCAAGGTTAACGGTTAAAGTGTCAGAGAATGGGTGGTGATTTTTTGACGTCCTCCCATGATCTGAAGTGAGCGTGCGTGTTTGTGTTGGTGAAAGTTTAAGAAATGTACAACTGTCGGTTCAGCTCTCTGGTGCTCCCTGCTGGCAGTATCACTATACTGTCCTCATGTTTCACAAAAATAGTTTTGAGAGACGTTGTCAGTTTTTGTATGTTGCTTAAATCCTCCAAAGCGGTTGGCAGTAAACATCAGGTCACGGTACGCCACGGAGTCAATGAGCTCGAGTTGAAAAAGAAAAAGCTTACAGCACCTGGTATTCCCAGGCGGTCTCCCATCCAAGTACTAACCAGGCCCGACCCTGCTTAGCTTCCGAGATCAGACGAGATCGGGCGTGTTCAGGGTGGTATGGCCGTAAGCAATTAGTGCAGGCGCAAAACCAGGTTTTATACAGTAGCACATAAGGAGTGAGAAAGCTGCTGAGGCTCGACGTTACACTTTTACAAAAACAATCATTAGTTAGATATAAACGGCAGTAATTGATTCAGTAGGACTCCTTATCCATGTAAACGATCATTGTGACATCTGAATTCATTAATTATCTGAAATACACTGCGTGTGCGTGTGATGTTAAATGTTTGAACCAAGGTTAACGGTTAAAGTGTCAGAGAATGGGTGGTGATTTTTTGACGTCCTCCCATGATCTGAAGTGAGCGTGCGTGTTTGTGTTGGTGAAAGTTTAAGAAATGTACAACTGTCGGTTCAGCTCTCTGGTGCTCCCTGCTGGCAGTATCACTATACTGTCCTCATGTTTCACAAAAACTAGTTTTGAGAGACGTTGTCAGTTTTTGTATGTTGCTTAAATCCTCCAAAGCGGTTGGCAGTAAACATCAGGTCACGTTGGCCGCGGTAGGCCACGGAGGCAATGAGCTCGAGTTGAAAAAGAAAAAGCTTACAGCACCTGGTATTCCCAGGCGGTCTCCCATCCAAGTACTAACCAGGCCCGACCCTGCTTAGCTTCCGAGATCAGACGAGATCGGGCGTGTTCAGGGTGGTATGGCCGTAAGCAATTAGTGCAGGCGCAAAACCAGGTTTTATACAGTAGCACATAAGGAGTGAGAAAGCTGCTGAGGCTCGACGTTACACTTTTACAAAAACAATCATTAGTTAGATATAAACGGCAGTAATTGATTCAGTAGGACTCCTTATCCATGTAAACGATCATTGTGACATCTGAATTCATTAATTATCTGAAATACACTGCGTGTGCGTGTGATGTTAAATGTTTGAACCAAGGTTAACGGTTAAAGTGTCAGAGAATGGGTGGTGATTTTTTGACGTCCTCCCATGATCTGAAGTGAGCGTGCGTGTTTGTGTTGGTGAAAGTTTAAGAAATGTACAACTGTCGGTTCAGCTCTCTGGTGCTCCCTGCTGGCAGTATCACTATACTGTCCTCATGTTTCACAAAAACAGTTTTGAGAGACGTTGTCAGTTTTTGTATGTTGCTTAAATCCTCCAAAGCGGTTGGCAGTAAACATCAGGTCACGGTAGTCACGGTAGGCCACGGAGTCAATGAGCTCGAGTTGAAAAAGAAAAGCTTACAGCACCTGGTATTCCCAGGCGGTCTCCCATCCAAGTACTAACCAGGCCCGACCCTGCTTAGCTTCCGAGATCAGACGAGATCGGGCGTGTTCAGGGTGGTATGGCCGTAAGCAATTAGTGCAGGCGCAAAACCAGGTTTTATACAGTAGCACATAAGGAGTGAGAAAGCTGCTGAGGCTCGACGTTACACTTTTACAAAAACAATCATTAGTTAGATATAAACGGCAGTAATTGATTCAGTAGGACTCCTTATCCATGTAAACGATCATTGTGACATCTGAATTCATTAATTATCTGAAATACACTGCGTGTGCGTGTGATGTTAAATGTTTGAACCAAGGTTAACGGTTAAAGTGTCAGAGAATGGGTGGTGATTTTTTGACGTCCTCCCATGATCTGAAGTGAGCGTGCGTGTTTGTGTTGGTGAAAGTTTAAGAAATGTACAACTGTCGGTTCAGCTCTCTGGTGCTCCCTGCTGGCAGTATCACTATACTGTCCTCATGTTTCACAAAAATAGTTTTGAGAGACGTTGTCAGTTTTTGTATGTTGCTTAAATCCTCCAAAGCGGTTGGCAGTAAACATCAGGTCACGGTACGCCACGGAGTCAATGAGCTCGAGTTGAAAAAGAAAAGCTTACAGCACCTGGTATTCCCAGGCGGTCTCCCATCCAAGTACTAACCAGGCCCGACCCTGCTTAGCTTCCGAGATCAGACGAGATCGGGCGTGTTCAGGGTGGTATGGCCGTAAGCAATTAGTGCAGGCGCAAAACCAGGTTTTATACAGTAGCACATAAGGAGTGAGAAAGCTGCTGAGGCTCGACGTTACACTCTTACAAAAACAATCATTAGTTAGATATAAACGGCAGTAATTGATTCAGTAGGACTCCTTATCCATGTAAACGATCATTGTGACATCTGAATTCATTAATTATCTGAAATACACTGCGTGTGCGTGTGATGTTAAATGTTTGAACCAAGGTTAACGGTTAAAGTGTCAGAGAATGGGTGGTGATTTTTTGACGTCCTCCCATGATCTGAAGTGAGCGTGCGTGTTTGTGTTGGTGAAAGTTTAAGAAATGTACAACTGTCGTTTCAGCTCTCTGGTGCTCCCTGCTGGCAGTATCACTATACTGTCCTCATGTTTCACAAAAATAGTTTTGAGAGACGTTGTCAGTTTTTGTATGTTGCTTAAATCCTCCAAAGCGGTTGGCAGTAAACATCAGGTCACGGTACGCCACGGTAGGCCACGGAGTCAATGAGCTCGAGTTGAAAAAGAAAAAGCTTACAGCACCTGGTATTCCCAGGCGGTCTCCCATCCAAGTACTAACCAGGCCCGACCCTGCTTAGCTTCCGAGATCAGACGAGATCGGGCGTGTTCAGGGTGGTATGGCCGTAAGCAATTAGTGCAGGCGCAAAACCAGGTTTTATACAGTAGCACATAAGGAGTGAGAAAGCTGCTGAGGCTCGACGTTACACTTTTACAAAAACAATCATTAGTTAGATATAAACGGCAGTAATTGATTCAGTAGGACTCCTTATCCATGTAAACGATCATTGTGACATCTGAATTCATTAATTATCTGAAATACACTGCGTGTGCGTGTGATGTTAAATGTTTGAACCAAGGTTAACGGTTAAAGTGTCAGAGAATGGGTGGTGATTTTTTGACGTCCTCCCATGATCTGAAGTGAGCGTGCGTGTTTGTGTTGGTGAAAGTTTAAGAAATGTACAACTGTCGGTTCAGCTCTCTGGTGCTCCCTGCTGGCAGTATCACTATACTGTCCTCATGTTTCACAAAAATAGTTTTGAGAGACGTTGTCAGTTTTTGTATGTTGCTTAAATCCTCCAAAGCGGTTGGCAGTAAACATCAGGTCACGGTACGCCACGGAGTCAATGAGCTCGAGTTGAAAAAGAAAAAGCTTACAGCACCTGGTATTCCCAGGCGGTCTCCCATCCAAGTACTAACCAGGCCCGACCCTGCTTAGCTTCCGAGATCAGACGAGATCGGGCGTGTTCAGGGTGGTATGGCCGTAAGCAATTAGTGCAGGCGCAAAACCAGGTTTTATACAGTAGCACATAAGGAGTGAGAAAGCTGCTGAGGCTCGACGTTACACTTTTACAAAAACAATCATTAGTTAGATATAAACGGCAGTAATTGATTCAGTAGGACTCCTTATCCATGTAAACGATCATTGTGACATCTGAATTCATTAATTATCTGAAATACACTGCGTGTGCGTGTGATGTTAAATGTTTGAACCAAGGTTAACGGTTAAAGTGTCAGAGAATGGGTGGTGATTTTTTGACGTCCTCCCATGATCTGAAGTGAGCGTGCGTGTTTGTGTTGGTGAAAGTTTAAGAAATGTACAACTGTCGGTTCAGCTCTCTGGTGCTCCCTGCTGGCAGTATCACTATACTGTCCTCATGTTTCACAAAAATAGTTTTGAGAGACGTTGTCAGTTTTTGTATGTTGCTTAAATCCTCCAAAGCGGTTGGCAGTAAACATCAGGTCACGGTACGCCACGGTAGGCCACGGAGGCAATGAGCTCGAGTTGAAAAAGAAAAAGCTTACAGCACCTGGTATTCCCAGGCGGTCTCCCATCCAAGTACTAACCAGGCCCGACCCTGCTTAGCTTCCGAGATCAGACGAGATCGGGCGTGTTCAGGGTGGTATGGCCGTAAGCAATTAGTGCAGGCGCAAAACCAGGTTTTATACAGTAGCACATAAGGAGTGAGAAAGCTGCTGAGGCTCGACGTTACACTTTTACAAAAACAATCATTAGTTAGATATAAACGGCAGTAATTGATTCAGTAGGACTCCTTATCCATGTAAACGATCATTGTGACATCTGAATTCATTAATTATCTGAAATACACTGCGTGTGCGTGTGATGTTAAATGTTTGAACCAAGGTTAACGGTTAAAGTGTCAGAGAATGGGTGGTGATTTTTTGACGTCCTCCCATGATCTGAAGTGAGCGTGCGTGTTTGTGTTGGTGAAAGTTTAAGAAATGTACAACTGTCGGTTCAGCTCTCTGGTGCTCCCTGCTGGCAGTATCACTATACTGTCCTCATGTTTCACAAAAATAGTTTTGAGAGACGTTGTCAGTTTTTGTATGTTGCTTAAATCCTCCAAAGCGGTTGGCAGTAAACATCAGGTCACGGTACGCCACGGTAGGCCACGGAGTCAATGAGCTCGAGTTGAAAAAGAAAAATCATTACAGCACCTGGTATTCCCAGGCGGTCTCCCATCCAAGTACTAACCAGGCCCGACCCTGCTTAGCTTCCGAGATCAGACGAGATCGGCGTGTTCAGGGTGGTATGGCCGTAAGCAATTAGTGCAGGCGCAAAACCAGGTTTTATACAGTAGCACATAAGGAGTGAGAAAGCTGCTGAGGCTCGACGTTACACTTTTACAAAAACAATCATTAGTTAGATATAAACGGCAGTAATTGATTCAGTAGGACTCCTTATCCATGTAAACGATCATTGTGACATCTGAATTCATTAATTATCTGAAATACACTGCGTGTGCGTGTGATGTTAAATGTTTGAACCAAGGTTAACGGTTAAAGTGTCAGAGAATGGGTGGTGATTTTTTGACGTCCTCCCATGATCTGAAGTGAGCGTGCGTGTTTGTGTTGGTGAAAGTTTAAGAAATGTACAACTGTCGTTTCAGCTCTCTGGTGCTCCCTGCTGGCAGTATCACTATACTGTCCTCATGTTTCACAAAAATAGTTTTGAGAGACGTTGTCAGTTTTTGTATGTTGCTTAAATCCTCCAAAGCGGTTGGCAGTAAACATCAGGTCACGGTACGCCACGGAGGCAATGAGCTCGAGTTGAAAAAGAAAAAGCTTACAGCACCTGGTATTCCCAGGCGGTCTCCCATCCAAGTACTAACCAGGCCCGACCCTGCTTAGCTTCCGAGATCAGACGAGATCGGGCGTGTTCAGGGTGGTATGGCCGTAAGCAATTAGTGCAGGCGCAAAACCAGGTTTTATACAGTAGCACATAAGGAGTGAGAAAGCTGCTGAGGCTCGACGTTACACTCTTACAAAAACAATCATTAGTTAGATATAAACGGCAGTAATTGATTCAGTAGGACTCCTTATCCATGTAAACGATCATTGTGACATCTGAATTCATTAATTATCTGAAATACACTGCGTGTGCGTGTGATGTTAAATGTTTGAACCAAGGTTAACGGTTAAAGTGTCAGAGAATGGGTGGTGATTTTTTGACGTCCTCCCATGATCTGAAGTGAGCGTGCGTGTTTGTGTTGGTGAAAGTTTAAGAAATGTACAACTGTCGGTTCAGCTCTCTGGTGCTCCCTGCTGGCAGTATCACTATACTGTCCTCATGTTTCACAAAAATAGTTTTGAGAGACGTTGTCAGTTTTTGTATGTTGCTTAAATCCTCCAAAGCGGTTGGCAGTAAACATCAGGTCACGGTACGCCACGGTAGGCCACGGAGGCAATGAGCTCGAGTTGAAAAAGAAAAAGCTTACAGCACCTGGTATTCCCAGGCGGTCTCCCATCCAAGTACTAACCAGGCCCGACCCTGCTTAGCTTCCGAGATCAGACGAGATCGGGCGTGTTCAGGGTGGTATGGCCGTAAGCAATTAGTGCAGGCGCAAAACCAGGTTTTATACAGTAGCACATAAGGAGTGAGAAAGCTGCTGAGGCTCGACGTTACACTTTTACAAAAACAATCATTAGTTAGATATAAACGGCAGTAATTGATTCAGTAGGACTCCTTATCCATGTAAACGATCATTGTGACATCTGAATTCATTAATTATCTGAAATACACTGCGTGTGCGTGTGATGTTAAATGTTTGAACCAAGGTTAACGGTTAAAGTGTCAGAGAATGGGTGGTGATTTTTTGACGTCCTCCCATGATCTGAAGTGAGCGTGCGTGTTTGTGTTGGTGAAAGTTTAAGAAATGTACAACTGTCGGTTCAGCTCTCTGGTGCTCCCTGCTGGCAGTATCACTATACTGTCCTCATGTTTCACAAAAATAGTTTTGAGAGACGTTGTCAGTTTTTGTATGTTGCTTAAATCCTCCAAAGCGGTTGGCAGTAAACATCAGGTCACGGTACGCCACGGAGTCAATGAGCTCGAGTTGAAAAAGAAAAGCTTACAGCACCTGGTATTCCCAGGCGGTCTCCCATCCAAGTACTAACCAGGCCCGACCCTGCTTAGCTTCCGAGATCAGACGAGATCGGGCGTGTTCAGGGTGGTATGGCCGTAAGCAATTACTGCAGGCGCAAAACCAGGTTTTATACAGTAGCACATAAGGAGTGAGAAAGCTGCTGAGGCTCGACGTTACACTTTTACAAAAACAATCATTAGTTAGATATAAACGGCAGTAATTGATTCAGTAGGACTCCTTATCCATGTAAACGATCATTGTGACATCTGAATTCATTAATTATCTGAAATACACTGCGTGTGCGTGTGATGTTAAATGTTTGAACCAAGGTTAACGGTTAAAGTGTCAGAGAATGGGTGGTGATTTTTTGACGTCCTCCCATGATCTGAAGTGAGCGTGCGTGTTTGTGTTGGTGAAAGTTTAAGAAATGTACAACTGTCGGTTCAGCTCTCTGGTGCTCCCTGCTGGCAGTATCACTATACTGTCCTCATGTTTCACAAAAATAGTTTTGAGAGACGTTGTCAGTTTTTGTATGTTGCTTAAATCCTCCAAAGCGGTTGGCAGTAAACATCAGGTCACGGTACGCCACGGTAGGCCACGGAGGCAATGAGCTCGAGTTGAAAAAGAAAAAGCTTACAGCACCTGGTATTCCCAGGCGGTCTCCCATCCAAGTACTAACCAGGCCCGACCCTGCTTAGCTTCCGAGATCAGACGAGATCGGGCGTGTTCAGGGTGGTATGGCCGTAAGCAATTAGTGCAGGCGCAAAACCAGGTTTTATACAGTAGCACATAAGGAGTGAGAAAGCTGCTGAGGCTCGACGTTACACTTTTACAAAAACAATCATTAGTTAGATATAAACGGCAGTAATTGATTCAGTAGGACTCCTTATCCATGTAAACGATCATTGTGACATCTGAATTCATTAATTATCTGAAATACACTGCGTGTGCGTGTGATGTTAAATGTTTGAACCAAGGTTAACGGTTAAAGTGTCAGAGAATGGGTGGTGATTTTTTGACGTCCTCCCATGATCTGAAGTGAGCGTGCGTGTTTGTGTTGGTGAAAGTTTAAGAAATGTACAACTGTCGTTTCAGCTCTCTGGTGCTCCCTGCTGGCAGTATCACTATACTGTCCTCATGTTTCACAAAAATAGTTTTGAGAGACGTTGTCAGTTTTTGTATGTTGCTTAAATCCTCCAAAGCGGTTGGCAGTAAACATCAGGTCACGGTACGCCACGGTAGGCCACGGAGGCAATGAGCTCGAGTTGAAAAAGAAAAGCTTACAGCACCTGGTATTCCCAGGCGGTCTCCCATCCAAGTACTAACCAGGCCCGACCCTGCTTAGCTTCCGAGATCAGACGAGATCGGGCAGTGTTCAGGGTGGTATGGCCGTAAGCAATTAGTGCAGGCGCAAAACCAGGTTTTATACAGTAGCACATAAGGAGTGAGAAAGCTGCTGAGGCTCGACGTTACACTCTTACAAAAACAATCATTAGTTAGATATAAACGGCAGTAATTGATTCAGTAGGACTCCTTATCCATGTAAACGATCATTGTGACATCTGAATTCATTAATTATCTGAAATACACTGCGTGTGCGTGTGATGTTAAATGTTTGAACCAAGGTTAACGGTTAAAGTGTCAGAGAATGGGTGGTGATTTTTTGACGTCCTCCCATGATCTGAAGTGAGCGTGCGTGTTTGTGTTGGTGAAAGTTTAAGAAATGTACAACTGTCGGTTCAGCTCTCTGGTGCTCCCTGCTGGCAGTATCACTATACTGTCCTCATGTTTCACAAAAATAGTTTTGAGAGACGTTGTCAGTCTTTGTATGTTGCTTAAATCCTCCAAAGCGGTTGGCAGTAAACATCAGGTCACGGTAGGCCACGGAGGCAATGAGCTCGAGTTGAAAAAGAAAAAGCTTACAGCACCTGGTATTCCCAGGCGGTCTCCCATCCAAGTACTAACCAGGCCCGACCCTGCTTAGCTTCCGAGATCAGACGAGATCGGGCGTGTTCAGGGTGGTATGGCCGTAAGCAATTAGTGCAGGCGCAAAACCAGGTTTTATACAGTAGCACATAAGGAGTGAGAAAGCTGCTGAGGCTCGACGTTACACTTTTACAAAAACAATCATTAGTTAGATATAAACGGCAGTAATTGATTCAGTAGGACTCCTTATCCATGTAAACGATCATTGTGACATCTGAATTCATTAATTATCTGAAATACACTGCGTGTGCGTGTGATGTTAAATGTTAGAACCAAGGTTAACGGTTAAAGTGTAAGAGAATGGGTGGTGATTTTTTGACGTCCTCCCATGATCTGAAGTGAGCGTGCGTGTTTGTGTTGGTGAAAGTTTAAGAAATGTACAACTGTCGGTTCAGCTCTCTGGTGCTCCCTGCTGGCAGTATCACTATACTGTCCTCATGTTTCACAAAAATAGTTTTGAGAGACGTTGTCAGTTTTTTGT
>NC_079423.1:6226257-6239925 GCF_026213295.1 Gadus chalcogrammus | reverse complement strand
GCGGTTGGCAGTAACATCAGGTCACGGTACGCCACGGTAGGCCACGGAGTCAATGAGCTCGAGTTGAAAAAGAAAAAGCTACAGCACCTGGTAATTCCTAGATCCCAGGCGGTCTCCCATCCACGTACTAACCAGGCCCGACCCTGCTTAGCTTCCGAGATCAGACGAGATCGGGCGTGTTCAGGGTGGTATGGCCGTAAGCAATTAGTGCAGGCGCAAAACCAGGTTTTATACAGTAGCACATAAGGAGTGAGAAAGCTGCTGAGGCTCGACGTTACACTTTTACAAAAACAATCATTAGTTAGATATAAACGGCAGTAATTGATTCAGTAGGACTCCTTATCCATGTAAACGATCATTGTGACATCTGAATTCATTAATTATCTGAAATACACTGCGTGTGCGTGTGATGTTAAATGTTTGAACCAAGGTTAACGGTTAAAGTGTCAGAGAATGGGTGGTGATTTTTTGACGTCCTCCCATGATCTGAAGTGAGCGTGCGTGTTTGTGTTGGTGAAAGTTTAAGAAATGTACAACTGTCGGTTCAGCTCTCTGGTGCTCCCTGCTGGCAGTATCACTATACTGTCCTCATGTTTCACAAAAATAGTTTTGAGAGACGTTGTCAGTTTTTGTATGTTGCTTAAATCCTCCAAAGCGGTTGGCAGTAAACATCAGGTCACGGTACGCCACGGTAGGCCACGGAGTCAATGAGCTCGAGTTGAAAAAGAAAAAGCTTACAGCACCTGGTATTCCCAGGCGGTCTCCCATCCAAGTACTAACCAGGCCCGACCCTGCTTAGCTTCCGAGATCAGACGAGATCGGGCGTGTTCAGGGTGGTATGGCCGTAAGCAATTAGTGCAGGCGCAAAACCAGGTTTTATACAGTAGCACATAAGGAGTGAGAAAGCTGCTGAGGCTCGACGTTACACTTTACAAAAACAATCATTAGTTAGATATAAACGGCAGTAATTGATTCAGTAGGACTCCTTATCCATGTAAACGATCATTGTGACATCTGAATTCATTAATTATCTGAAATACACTGCGTGTGCGTGTGATGTTAAATGTTTGAACCAAGGTTAACGGTTAAAGTGTCAGAGAATGGGTGGTGATTTTTTGACGTCCTCCCATGATCTGAAGTGAGCGTGCGTGTTTGTGTTGGTGAAAGTTTAAGAAATGTACAACTGTCGGTTCAGCTCTCTGGTGCTCCCTGCTGGCAGTATCACTATACTGTCCTCATGTTTCACAAAAATAGTTTTGAGAGACGTTGTCAGTTTTTGTATGTTGCTTAAATCCTCCAAAGCGGTTGGCAGTAAACATCAGGTCACGGTACGCCACGGTAGGCCACGGAGTCAATGAGCTCGAGTTGAAAAAGAAAAAGCTTACAGCACCTGGTATTCCCAGGCGGTCTCCCATCCAAGTACTAACCAGGCCCGACCCTGCTTAGCTTCCGAGATCAGACGAGATCGGGCGTGTTCAGGGTGGTATGGCCGTAAGCAATTAGTGCAGGCGCAAAACCAGGTTTTATACAGTAGCACATAAGGAGTGAGAAAGCTGCTGAGGCTCGACGTTACACTTTTACAAAAACAATCATTAGTTAGATATAAACGGCAGTAATTGATTCAGTAGGACTCCTTATCCATGTAAACGATCATTGTGACATCTGAATTCATTAATTATCTGAAATACACTGCGTGTGCGTGTGATGTTAAATGTTTGAACCAAGGTTAACGGTTAAAGTGTCAGAGAATGGGTGGTGATTTTTTGACGTCCTCCCATGATCTGAAGTGAGCGTGCGTGTTTGTGTTGGTGAAAGTTTAAGAAATGTACAACTGTCGGTTCAGCTCTCTGGTGCTCCCTGCTGGCAGTATCACTATACTGTCCTCATGTTTCACAAAAATAGTTTTGAGAGACGTTGTCAGTTTTTGTATGTTGCTTAAATCCTCCAAAGCGGTTGGCAGTAAACATCAGGTCACGGTACGCCACGGTAGGCCACGGAGTCAATGAGCTCGAGTTGAAAAAGAAAAAGCTTACAGCACCTGGTATTCCCAGGCGGTCTCCCATCCAAGTACTAACCAGGCCCGACCCTGCTTAGCTTCCGAGATCAGACGAGATCGGGCGTGTTCAGGGTGGTATGGCCGTAAGCAATTAGTGCAGGCGCAAAACCAGGTTTTATACAGTAGCACATAAGGAGTGAGAAAGCTGCTGAGGCTCGACGTTACACTCTTACAAAAACAATCATTAGTTAGATATAAACGGCAGTAATTGATTCAGTAGGACTCCTTATCCATGTAAACGATCATTGTGACATCTGAATTCATTAATTATCTGAAATACACTGCGTGTGCGTGTGATGTTAAATGTTTGAACCAAGGTTAACGGTTAAAGTGTCAGAGAATGGGTGGTGATTTTTTGACGTCCTCCCATGATCTGAAGTGAGCGTGCGTGTTTGTGTTGGTGAAAGTTTAAGAAATGTACAACTGTCGGTTCAGCTCTCTGGTGCTCCCTGCTGGCAGTATCACTATACTGTCCTCATGTTTCACAAAAATAGTTTTGAGAGACGTTGTCAGTTTTTGTATGTTGCTTAAATCCTCCAAAGCGGTTGGCAGTAAACATCAGGTCACGGTACGCCACGGTAGGCCACGGAGTCAATGAGCTCGAGTTGAAAAAGAAAAAGCTTACAGCACCTGGTATTCCCAGGCGGTCTCCCATCCAAGTACTAACCAGGCCCGACCCTGCTTAGCTTCCGAGATCAGACGAGATCGGGCGTGTTCAGGGTGGTATGGCCGTAAGCAATTAGTGCAGGCGCAAAACCAGGTTTTATACAGTAGCACATAAGGAGTGAGAAAGCTGCTGAGGCTCGACGTTACACTTTTACAAAAACAATCATTAGTTAGATATAAACGGCAGTAATTGATTCAGTAGGACTCCTTATCCATGTAAACGATCATTGTGACATCTGAATTCATTAATTATCTGAAATACACTGCGTGTGCGTGTGATGTTAAATGTTTGAACCAAGGTTAACGGTTAAAGTGTCAGAGAATGGGTGGTGATTTTTTGACGTCCTCCCATGATCTGAAGTGAGCGTGCGTGTTTGTGTTGGTGAAAGTTTAAGAAATGTACAACTGTCGGTTCAGCTCTCTGGTGCTCCCTGCTGGCAGTATCACTATACTGTCCTCATGTTTCACAAAAATAGTTTTGAGAGACGTTGTCAGTTTTTGTATGTTGCTTAAATCCTCCAAAGCGGTTGGCAGTAAACATCAGGTCACGGTACGCCACGGTAGGCCACGGAGGCAATGAGCTCGAGTTGAAAAAGAAAAAGCTTACAGCACCTGGTATTCCCAGGCGGTCTCCCATCCAAGTACTAACCAGGCCCGACCCTGCTTAGCTTCCGAGATCAGACGAGATCGGGCGTGTTCAGGGTGGTATGGCCGTAAGCAATTAGTGCAGGCGCAAAACCAGGTTTTATACAGTAGCACATAAGGAGTGAGAAAGCTGCTGAGGCTCGACGTTACACTTTTACAAAAACAATCATTAGTTAGATATAAACGGCAGTAATTGATTCAGTAGGACTCCTTATCCATGTAAACGATCATTGTGACATCTGAATTCATTAATTATCTGAAATACACTGCGTGTGCGTGTGATGTTAAATGTTTGAACCAAGGTTAACGGTTAAAGTGTCAGAGAATGGGTGGTGATTTTTTGACGTCCTCCCATGATCTGAAGTGAGCGTGCGTGTTTGTGTTGGTGAAAGTTTAAGAAATGTACAACTGTCGGTTCAGCTCTCTGGTGCTCCCTGCTGGCAGTATCACTATACTGTCCTCATGTTTCACAAAAATAGTTTTGAGAGACGTTGTCAGTTTTTGTATGTTGCTTAAATCCTCCAAAGCGGTTGGCAGTAAACATCAGGTCACGGTACGCCACGGTAGGCCACGGAGTCAATGAGCTCGAGTTGAAAAAGAAAAAGCTTACAGCACCTGGTATTCCCAGGCGGTCTCCCATCCAAGTACTAACCAGGCCCGACCCTGCTTAGCTTCCGAGATCAGACGAGATCGGGCGTGTTCAGGGTGGTATGGCCGTAAGCAATTAGTGCAGGCGCAAAACCAGGTTTTATACAGTAGCACATAAGGAGTGAGAAAGCTGCTGAGGCTCGACGTTACACTTTTACAAAAACAATCATTAGTTAGATATAAACGGCAGTAATTGATTCAGTAGGACTCCTTATCCATGTAAACGATCATTGTGACATCTGAATTCATTAATTATCTGAAATACACTGCGTGTGCGTGTGATGTTAAATGTTTGAACCAAGGTTAACGGTTAAAGTGTCAGAGAATGGGTGGTGATTTTTTGACGTCCTCCCATGATCTGAAGTGAGCGTGCGTGTTTGTGTTGGTGAAAGTTTAAGAAATGTACAACTGTCGGTTCAGCTCTCTGGTGCTCCCTGCTGGCAGTATCACTATACTGTCCTCATGTTTCACAAAAATAGTTTTGAGAGACGTTGTCAGTTTTTGTATGTTGCTTAAATCCTCCAAAGCGGTTGGCAGTAAACATCAGGTCACGGTACGCCACGGTAGGCCACGGAGTCAATGAGCTCGAGTTGAAAAAGAAAAAGCTTACAGCACCTGGTATTCCCAGGCGGTCTCCCATCCAAGTACTAACCAGGCCCGACCCTGCTTAGCTTCCGAGATCAGACGAGATCGGGCGTGTTCAGGGTGGTATGGCCGTAAGCAATTAGTGCAGGCGCAAAACCAGGTTTTATACAGTAGCACATAAGGAGTGAGAAAGCTGCTGAGGCTCGACGTTACACTTTTACAAAAACAATCATTAGTTAGATATAAACGGCAGTAATTGATTCAGTAGGACTCCTTATCCATGTAAACGATCATTGTGACATCTGAATTCATTAATTATCTGAAATACACTGCGTGTGCGTGTGATGTTAAATGTTTGAACCAAGGTTAACGGTTAAAGTGTCAGAGAATGGGTGGTGATTTTTTGACGTCCTCCCATGATCTGAAGTGAGCGTGCGTGTTTGTGTTGGTGAAAGTTTAAGAAATGTACAACTGTCGGTTCAGCTCTCTGGTGCTCCCTGCTGGCAGTATCACTATACTGTCCTCATGTTTCACAAAAATAGTTTTGAGAGACGTTGTCAGTTTTTGTATGTTGCTTAAATCCTCCAAAGCGGTTGGCAGTAAACATCAGGTCACGGTACGCCACGGTAGGCCACGGAGGCAATGAGCTCGAGTTGAAAAAGAAAAAGCTTACAGCACCTGGTATTCCCAGGCGGTCTCCCATCCAAGTACTAACCAGGCCCGACCCTGCTTAGCTTCCGAGATCAGACGAGATCGGGCGTGTTCAGGGTGGTATGGCCGTAAGCAATTAGTGCAGGCGCAAAACCAGGTTTTATACAGTAGCACATAAGGAGTGAGAAAGCTGCTGAGGCTCGACGTTACACTCTTACAAAAACAATCATTAGTTAGATATAAACGGCAGTAATTGATTCAGTAGGACTCCTTATCCATGTAAACGATCATTGTGACATCTGAATTCATTAATTATCTGAAATACACTGCGTGTGCGTGTGATGTTAAATGTTTGAACCAAGGTTAACGGTTAAAGTGTCAGAGAATGGGTGGTGATTTTTTGACGTCCTCCCATGATCTGAAGTGAGCGTGCGTGTTTGTGTTGGTGAAAGTTTAAGAAATGTACAACTGTCGGTTCAGCTCTCTGGTGCTCCCTGCTGGCAGTATCACTATACTGTCCTCATGTTTCACAAAAATAGTTTTGAGAGACGTTGTCAGTTTTTGTATGTTGCTTAAATCCTCCAAAGCGGTTGGCAGTAAACATCAGGTCACGGTACGCCACGGTAGGCCACGGAGGCAATGAGCTCGAGTTGAAAAAGAAAAAGCTTACAGCACCTGGTATTCCCAGGCGGTCTCCCATCCAAGTACTAACCAGGCCCGACCCTGCTTAGCTTCCGAGATCAGACGAGATCGGGCGTGTTCAGGGTGGTATGGCCGTAAGCAATTAGTGCAGGCGCAAAACCAGGTTTTATACAGTAGCACATAAGGAGTGAGAAAGCTGCTGAGGCTCGACGTTACACTTTTACAAAAACAATCATTAGTTAGATATAAACGGCAGTAATTGATTCAGTAGGACTCCTTATCCATGTAAACGATCATTGTGACATCTGAATTCATTAATTATCTGAAATACACTGCGTGTGCGTGTGATGTTAAATGTTTGAACCAAGGTTAACGGTTAAAGTGTCAGAGAATGGGTGGTGATTTTTTGACGTCCTCCCATGATCTGAAGTGAGCGTGCGTGTTTGTGTTGGTGAAAGTTTAAGAAATGTACAACTGTCGGTTCAGCTCTCTGGTGCTCCCTGCTGGCAGTATCACTATACTGTCCTCATGTTTCACAAAAATAGTTTTGAGAGACGTTGTCAGTTTTTGTATGTTGCTTAAATCCTCCAAAGCGGTTGGCAGTAAACATCAGGTCACGGTACGCCACGGTAGGCCACGGAGTCAATGAGCTCGAGTTGAAAAAGAAAAAGCTTACAGCACCTGGTATTCCCAGGCGGTCTCCCATCCAAGTACTAACCAGGCCCGACCCTGCTTAGCTTCCGAGATCAGACGAGATCGGGCGTGTTCAGGGTGGTATGGCCGTAAGCAATTAGTGCAGGCGCAAAACCAGGTTTTATACAGTAGCACATAAGGAGTGAGAAAGCTGCTGAGGCTCGACGTTACACTCTTACAAAAACAATCATTAGTTAGATATAAACGGCAGTAATTGATTCAGTAGGACTCCTTATCCATGTAAACGATCATTGTGACATCTGAATTCATTAATTATCTGAAATACACTGCGTGTGCGTGTGATGTTAAATGTTTGAACCAAGGTTAACGGTTAAAGTGTCAGAGAATGGGTGGTGATTTTTTGACGTCCTCCCATGATCTGAAGTGAGCGTGCGTGTTTGTGTTGGTGAAAGTTTAAGAAATGTACAACTGTCGGTTCAGCTCTCTGGTGCTCCCTGCTGGCAGTATCACTATACTGTCCTCATGTTTCACAAAAATAGTTTTGAGAGACGTTGTCAGTTTTTGTATGTTGCTTAAATCCTCCAAAGCGGTTGGCAGTAAACATCAGGTCACGGTACGCCACGGTAGGCCACGGAGTCAATGAGCTCGAGTTGAAAAAGAAAAAGCTTACAGCACCTGGTATTCCCAGGCGGTCTCCCATCCAAGTACTAACCAGGCCCGACCCTGCTTAGCTTCCGAGATCAGACGAGATCGGGCGTGTTCAGGGTGGTATGGCCGTAAGCAATTAGTGCAGGCGCAAAACCAGGTTTTATACAGTAGCACATAAGGAGTGAGAAAGCTGCTGAGGCTCGACGTTACACTTTTACAAAAACAATCATTAGTTAGATATAAACGGCAGTAATTGATTCAGTAGGACTCCTTATCCATGTAAACGATCATTGTGACATCTGAATTCATTAATTATCTGAAATACACTGCGTGTGCGTGTGATGTTAAATGTTTGAACCAAGGTTAACGGTTAAAGTGTCAGAGAATGGGTGGTGATTTTTTGACGTCCTCCCATGATCTGAAGTGAGCGTGCGTGTTTGTGTTGGTGAAAGTTTAAGAAATGTACAACTGTCGGTTCAGCTCTCTGGTGCTCCCTGCTGGCAGTATCACTATACTGTCCTCATGTTTCACAAAAATAGTTTTGAGAGACGTTGTCAGTTTTTGTATGTTGCTTAAATCCTCCAAAGCGGTTGGCAGTAAACATCAGGTCACGGTACGCCACGGTAGGCCACGGAGGCAATGAGCTCGAGTTGAAAAAGAAAAAGCTTACAGCACCTGGTATTCCCAGGCGGTCTCCCATCCAAGTACTAACCAGGCCCGACCCTGCTTAGCTTCCGAGATCAGACGAGATCGGGCGTGTTCAGGGTGGTATGGCCGTAAGCAATTAGTGCAGGCGCAAAACCAGGTTTTATACAGTAGCACATAAGGAGTGAGAAAGCTGCTGAGGCTCGACGTTACACTCTTACAAAAACAATCATTAGTTAGATATAAACGGCAGTAATTGATTCAGTAGGACTCCTTATCCATGTAAACGATCATTGTGACATCTGAATTCATTAATTATCTGAAATACACTGCGTGTGCGTGTGATGTTAAATGTTTGAACCAAGGTTAACGGTTAAAGTGTCAGAGAATGGGTGGTGATTTTTTGACGTCCTCCCATGATCTGAAGTGAGCGTGCGTGTTTGTGTTGGTGAAAGTTTAAGAAATGTACAACTGTCGGTTCAGCTCTCTGGTGCTCCCTGCTGGCAGTATCACTATACTGTCCTCATGTTTCACAAAAATAGTTTTGAGAGACGTTGTCAGTTTTTGTATGTTGCTTAAATCCTCCAAAGCGGTTGGCAGTAAACATCAGGTCACGGTACGCCACGGTAGGCCACGGAGTCAATGAGCTCGAGTTGAAAAAGAAAAAGCTTACAGCACCTGGTATTCCCAGGCGGTCTCCCATCCAAGTACTAACCAGGCCCGACCCTGCTTAGCTTCCGAGATCAGACGAGATCGGGCGTGTTCAGGGTGGTATGGCCGTAAGCAATTAGTGCAGGCGCAAAACCAGGTTTTATACAGTAGCACATAAGGAGTGAGAAAGCTGCTGAGGCTCGACGTTACACTTTTACAAAAACAATCATTAGTTAGATATAAACGGCAGTAATTGATTCAGTAGGACTCCTTATCCATGTAAACGATCATTGTGACATCTGAATTCATTAATTATCTGAAATACACTGCGTGTGCGTGTGATGTTAAATGTTTGAACCAAGGTTAACGGTTAAAGTGTCAGAGAATGGGTGGTGATTTTTTGACGTCCTCCCATGATCTGAAGTGAGCGTGCGTGTTTGTGTTGGTGAAAGTTTAAGAAATGTACAACTGTCGGTTCAGCTCTCTGGTGCTCCCTGCTGGCAGTATCACTATACTGTCCTCATGTTTCACAAAAATAGTTTTGAGAGACGTTGTCAGTTTTTGTATGTTGCTTAAATCCTCCAAAGCGGTTGGCAGTAAACATCAGGTCACGGTACGCCACGGTAGGCCACGGAGTCAATGAGCTCGAGTTGAAAAAGAAAAAGCTTACAGCACCTGGTATTCCCAGGCGGTCTCCCATCCAAGTACTAACCAGGCCCGACCCTGCTTAGCTTCCGAGATCAGACGAGATCGGGCGTGTTCAGGGTGGTATGGCCGTAAGCAATTAGTGCAGGCGCAAAACCAGGTTTTATACAGTAGCACATAAGGAGTGAGAAAGCTGCTGAGGCTCGACGTTACACTCTTACAAAAACAATCATTAGTTAGATATAAACGGCAGTAATTGATTCAGTAGGACTCCTTATCCATGTAAACGATCATTGTGACATCTGAATTCATTAATTATCTGAAATACACTGCGTGTGCGTGTGATGTTAAATGTTTGAACCAAGGTTAACGGTTAAAGTGTCAGAGAATGGGTGGTGATTTTTTGACGTCCTCCCATGATCTGAAGTGAGCGTGCGTGTTTGTGTTGGTGAAAGTTTAAGAAATGTACAACTGTCGGTTCAGCTCTCTGGTGCTCCCTGCTGGCAGTATCACTATACTGTCCTCATGTTTCACAAAAATAGTTTTGAGAGACGTTGTCAGTTTTTGTATGTTGCTTAAATCCTCCAAAGCGGTTGGCAGTAAACATCAGGTCACGGTACGCCACGGTAGGCCACGGAGTCAATGAGCTCGAGTTGAAAAAGAAAAAGCTTACAGCACCTGGTATTCCCAGGCGGTCTCCCATCCAAGTACTAACCAGGCCCGACCCTGCTTAGCTTCCGAGATCAGACGAGATCGGGCGTGTTCAGGGTGGTATGGCCGTAAGCAATTAGTGCAGGCGCAAAACCAGGTTTTATACAGTAGCACATAAGGAGTGAGAAAGCTGCTGAGGCTCGACGTTACACTCTTACAAAAACAATCATTAGTTAGATATAAACGGCAGTAATTGATTCAGTAGGACTCCTTATCCATGTAAACGATCATTGTGACATCTGAATTCATTAATTATCTGAAATACACTGCGTGTGCGTGTGATGTTAAATGTTTGAACCAAGGTTAACGGTTAAAGTGTCAGAGAATGGGTGGTGATTTTTTGACGTCCTCCCATGATCTGAAGTGAGCGTGCGTGTTTGTGTTGGTGAAAGTTTAAGAAATGTACAACTGTCGGTTCAGCTCTCTGGTGCTCCCTGCTGGCAGTATCACTATACTGTCCTCATGTTTCACAAAAATAGTTTTGAGAGACGTTGTCAGTTTTTGTATGTTGCTTAAATCCTCCAAAGCGGTTGGCAGTAAACATCAGGTCACGGTACGCCACGGTAGGCCACGGAGGCAATGAGCTCGAGTTGAAAAAGAAAAAGCTTACAGCACCTGGTATTCCCAGGCGGTCTCCCATCCAAGTACTAACCAGGCCCGACCCTGCTTAGCTTCCGAGATCAGACGAGATCGGGCGTGTTCAGGGTGGTATGGCCGTAAGCAATTAGTGCAGGCGCAAAACCAGGTTTTATACAGTAGCACATAAGGAGTGAGAAAGCTGCTGAGGCTCGACGTTACACTTTTACAAAAACAATCATTAGTTAGATATAAACGGCAGTAATTGATTCAGTAGGACTCCTTATCCATGTAAACGATCATTGTGACATCTGAATTCATTAATTATCTGAAATACACTGCGTGTGCGTGTGATGTTAAATGTTTGAACCAAGGTTAACGGTTAAAGTGTCAGAGAATGGGTGGTGATTTTTTGACGTCCTCCCATGATCTGAAGTGAGCGTGCGTGTTTGTGTTGGTGAAAGTTTAAGAAATGTACAACTGTCGGTTCAGCTCTCTGGTGCTCCCTGCTGGCAGTATCACTATACTGTCCTCATGTTTCACAAAAATAGTTTTGAGAGACGTTGTCAGTTTTTGTATGTTGCTTAAATCCTCCAAAGCGGTTGGCAGTAAACATCAGGTCACGGTACGCCACGGTAGGCCACGGAGGCAATGAGCTCGAGTTGAAAAAGAAAAAGCTTACAGCACCTGGTATTCCCAGGCGGTCTCCCATCCAAGTACTAACCAGGCCCGACCCTGCTTAGCTTCCGAGATCAGACGAGATCGGGCGTGTTCAGGGTGGTATGGCCGTAAGCAATTAGTGCAGGCGCAAAACCAGGTTTTATACAGTAGCACATAAGGAGTGAGAAAGCTGCTGAGGCTCGACGTTACACTCTTACAAAAACAATCATTAGTTAGATATAAACGGCAGTAATTGATTCAGTAGGACTCCTTATCCATGTAAACGATCATTGTGACATCTGAATTCATTAATTATCTGAAATACACTGCGTGTGCGTGTGATGTTAAATGTTTGAACCAAGGTTAACGGTTAAAGTGTCAGAGAATGGGTGGTGATTTTTTGACGTCCTCCCATGATCTGAAGTGAGCGTGCGTGTTTGTGTTGGTGAAAGTTTAAGAAATGTACAACTGTCGGTTCAGCTCTCTGGTGCTCCCTGCTGGCAGTATCACTATACTGTCCTCATGTTTCACAAAAATAGTTTTGAGAGACGTTGTCAGTTTTTGTATGTTGCTTAAATCCTCCAAAGCGGTTGGCAGTAAACATCAGGTCACGGTACACCACGGAGTCAATGAGCTCGAGTTGAAAAAGAAAAAGCTTACAGCACCTGGTATTCCCAGGCGGTCTCCCATCCAAGTACTAACCAGCCCCGACCCTGCATAGCTTCCGAGTTCAGACAAGATCGTGCGTGTTCAGGGTGGTCTTGCCGTATGCAATTAGTGCAGGCGCAAAACCAGGTTTTATACAGTAGCACATAAGGAGTGAGAAAGCTGCTGAGGCTCGACGTTAAACTTTTACAAAAAAAATCATTAGTTAGATATAAACGGCAGTAATTGATTCAGTAGGACTCCTTATCAGGGGCGGCGCCAAACGGTTGCTTGCCGTTGCTATAGCAACTCCAAGCAATTACTCAGAAACCCCAGAGCAACCCCTGATTTTTTGTCCAACTCAAACAACATATTTGAAATAATGCCATTTTCCGTAAAATGGTATTAAATAAGTTCAACTAAACCTATGGCCGAATGCGGTACCCGTCACCATACCGACCATTCCTGTCATATGAATCACCAGATTAAGTGCATAATCAGTGAGTAGTCGTTCAAATGAACACGAGTCAGCCTGGGACTCTCCTCTCCTCCCCTCCCCCTCACCGTGCCCAGTTCCCGAGCGTTGGGCATGCGCACACTCTGTAAGTGACATGAACAGATTAAAAAAAAACACATACACACAATTAACACAAACGATCCCAAGCAATATGTACAATATTAATTAATTATTATTTAATGTACTTGAAACAATAATTTCATTAATAGCATAGTCTTACGAAAAATAAATAACATTTCAAATATGCGGACATCTCGCGGCGAGATTATCAGTCAGAGATGTTCGTTGCCGGCTCGTTGGCGCTTAAAAAATATGGACAAGTTTTTACTATTTCGAAAGAAATCAAGTTCAAACACGACTCGCGATGGCGAGGCTGAGGATGGGCTCGTTAATAGCCAGACTTGTGTTGGACTTGGCAGTTGTTCGGAGGGGGGTTATGCTGAGGTCAAGAAACGGAAGAAAATATTGTAGCCTACACAGTTCTGAATTAGCAATACAATGTTATCACATGCTTGCTAACAATGTTGGTGTGTTAAACCGTATGGATTAAAGTGGAATATTGCAAGAAGTCCTGTGATCAAGACATCGATTTAAGGTAGGCCGTTTGGTTATTAAGTTTGCCCGTCGCAGCATATTGACTTGGGGCCCATGTGATTTTGTTTTGAAGTAGAACTAGATTATAGGTTTGGCTCATGCCAAAGGATGGGTTTATCGTAGCCTGGTATGATCCGCCCTTAATAGAAGTATTATGAAGTATAATAGTATCAACAATAATAGCAACTATTGTATTAATGTTCCACATAGGCCTACATTTGAGACGTATCGCGCAACTAATGTGAATGCTTTGGAATGTACCGTGGCGACGGTGGGTCTGAGATGTGCAATTCACCACTATTGACAGGACAGCTAACCTTGTAGTTGGGGGACTGCTGACGGACTGTTGATTGAGAGAACTATGTTGTTTGTTATATGTCGTGTGGCCGCAGTGCCACCTGGACTAGCAGTGAATGTGTACATGCCGCTGGGCTATTTTCATGTTGGCCTTCTTAAAGATCTTCCTCTATATTGTTCTATGTCTTTACGTCTTTTTGTCTGTGTGTGTGTGAGGGAGAGGGAGAAAGATAGCGCACGTTGAACTGTCAAATGATACGATCACACTCAATCACAGTGGTGCGATTAGTCTGTGTTGTTACTGTACTGTAAACTTGCCTCGTACGGGACCGCAACCACCCCAACCCGTGCCGAAAATGTCTTCCCGGCCGTGCCTCTGCCAAATTCAGGTGTTTTGATCAAGGTTTTTTTTTTTGACCAGCAACCTCTTGAATTCATACAGCAACTGTTAAGCAACTGCAACAAATTATTTCTGGCGCCGCCACTGCTCCTTATCCATGTAAACGATCATTGTGACATCTGAATTCATTAA
>NC_079423.1:6218757-6223757 GCF_026213295.1 Gadus chalcogrammus | reverse complement strand
CACACTTTCTCTTTTAAATTAAAAATAAGAACCACACAGCAAAAACAGTATCTTTTCCCAAATACACTTACCCTCGAAATTAAACCGCCCCTCAGTCCCAAAGCACAAACCGAACAGCCCAAACCCAGAATTTTTAACCTCGAACATTTACCCACAAAATTAAACCACCCCTCATTCGAAAAAACCACACAAAACCAAAATCCCACACAAAACTCCCTCGCTCTCCCACCTCCAAAATTATGCCACCCCCTTTAAACCACCCAAATCAACCCCAAACGGTGCCCTGCTCAGTCATCCATACAATTCCATTCTCATTCACACCACATACTCCCGCACTCTCTACAAACATACTCACAAACAAAGCCTCGTCCACAACATACAGCATTCGTAAGTGTCTTTTCCATTCATTCACAAACAGCCTCCATGCATCCAACTTTCTCCTTTCATACAGCGCAAAATTGCGCCTGTTAAAAATCGCCCTCCTTGCAAATCCAAAGATCATATTGATCATTTTCCAATTTCTATATTTCCTACTCACTCCCAAGAGTACAGACAATTCCCACCCCCGTTCCACCCAGCAGTCTCCCACACTGCACCCTCCCAGCAGCCCCTTGATTTTTCCCCAGAATTCCACTAGCTCGCAACAATACACAAAAATGTGATTCACGTCTTCATCCCCACTTTCACACACCATACACGTCCTCCCATACACTCCCCTGTGCATTTGGTGCAGGATGATGCATGTGAAAATCCTCCTGTGCCTTATCTTGAAATCAAGATCAAATATTGCATGCGGTGTGTGCGGTATGTTAATGTACTTCCACAAAATGTTGGGTGTAATGTCCGGATATGTGTCTGCCCATTTACTCTCACATGTGGGTTTTTGCACTCTATGTGTCAATGCATGCTTGTACCAAATCTTTGTCTTGACATCAGTAATGGCGTGTGACTCCCCCCCCAGGCACAGGAAGATTCCCACCGCATCATCCTGCCCAACCCTCCCCTTATTTCTAAACCCGTCCCCCCATTCACTCATCACACACTCTTCCACTCTCTCCAACACTTTCACAATCACTCCCCTCCTATATGTTATCCCCTTCTCTCTCATTATCCTAATCACTCTTTCTTTATCCCATCTCCCTCCCCTGTCGACTAGATCTCCCACCCGCTTCAGCCCCGCCCTCTCAAGAGCCACGCTCTTGATGACCCCTCCGCCCCCCTGTTTAAAATATGGGCTGGAGAGGAAAGGTAGCCTCATCACAGACGCTCTTGACTCGCATACGAGTGTAGTCTTATCAAACAGCAGGAACCACGCGTTGAGCACCTCCTGGAAGAACCGCGGCAGATGTGCATATGCCGCTGCGTTCTGCGTCTGCAACAAATTGTCATCACTTAAGAGACCAAATGTGCTCAGCCACTGGCTGAAGTGGCCCTTCCAGGCCGCCTCCCGACTTGCATCCCTAAATTTGCCTATCAATTTAGTTCGTAACGCAGTTCTTTTTGCGAGTACGTCCATCAATCCTAGCCCACCCTGATCATTGACCCTTATCAGCGTTCTATGCGCTATACTGGCTGCTTTGCTCCTCCAAATAAAGTCTCTAACGACTTTGGCAATCTTCTGCTCAGCCCAAGTCGGAAGCGCACAAGTGCTCAAGGCATGATTCACCTGCGACAACACTAGAGCATTGGTGACGGCCACCCTTCCCCTCAACAGCAGACCCCTAGCCCTCCACATACTCAGGGTCTTTTGCATACGCCCAATAACATCCTTCCACGTCAAATCATCGCATTCATTCTCATCACTACCAACATACACTCCGAGCACTTTTCTTTGATTCTCCACTACTTTGAATCCCCATTTGTTATCTAGGTCTTTGTTCCTACCCATCCCCATTATTTCAGATTTCTCCATATTAATTTTTGCTCCTGAAGCTCTCTCATACGTTTCTATATGTTTCAACACTATATCCACATCACTCTCACTTTTTACCATTACATTAATATCATCCGCATACTGCATTAAACTAATTTTTCCCTTACCTATTCCACACACTCTTTTGTCATTCAAAATTAAAGCCGCCAACGGCTCCGCCACCATGCTATAGAGCAGTGCTGACATTGGGCAGCCCTGCCTCACTGACCTCTTGACATCGAAAGAGTCAGTCAGAGCACCGTTACACTTAATTTTACTCTTAGCCCCCCCATAGAGCAATCCCACCCACCCCCTTAATTTAGTCCCAAATCCAAGTTTCTCCAGTACCCTCCCCAAAAAATCCTGATCCACCCTATCAAACGCTTTGTTTAAATCAATCCCCAGCCACAATCCTCCCTCCCCTTCCATATCTCTAACTACCTGTTTTATTGTTAATATCGAATCCCCAATGTCCCTCCCCGGAATGCTATACGCTTGAGTTGGACCTATTACTGAGCCTATTACCTCCCTCATTCTATTCGCAAGTATCTTAGCAATAATTTTATAGTCAGTGTTGAGTAGACTGATTGGCCTATAGTTATCAAGATTTTTGTTATCACCCTTATTTTTATAAAAAATCGTAATTATGCCTAATCCCATACTCTCCGGGAGCCAGCCTGTTTTCTCCACATACTTGCAGAGTTTTTCAACCACCGGAGCCAGAATTCCCTTAAAGCCGACGTAAAACTCGGCTGTCAGACCATCACTCCCCGGGCTCTTATTCTTGTTTAGTCCATCAATAGCACTATAAATCTCTTGCACAGAAAATTCACAATCGCACCAAGCACTATCCTCCCTACTTAAAGTCCTCTCCAGTGCCTCTAAGGCCTCTCCCACACTATCCTCATCACATGCATCTTTTTTAAATAAACACTCATAATAATCCCTAACTACTTTTAATATCTCTTCCTTATCAGTTATTATTTGACCACCATTATCTAATACCTCCTTTATCTCCGTTTTATTTTGTTTTTGTTTTTCCAAACCCAGGAAAAAGGCTGTGCTCCTTTCCCCTTCGTACATATATTGTATCCTGCTTCTAATAGCAGCCCCTCTACACTTCGCTACCTCTAAGGCACTCAATTTTTCTTTTAAATCCACATATTTTTCCGTACATATATTACCCTCCTCATCTAACAGTTTAATTTCCTCATTTAGTTGTTTTCTCAAATGAACCTCCTCTGCATTTTCCCTTTTCCTTTTTTCTATACCATACCTGACACATTTGTTTTTAATTCTTATTTTCACACTCTCCCACCACACACTCATATTCGCATCATCATTCCATTCATCCATCGTTCTCTTCAAAAAAAAACCCATGCTCTTCATAAACACAGCATCTCCCAAAAAGCTGGCATTAAAGCACCAAGGCCTCTGGTTGACACTCCCTCCCCTCCCTCCCACCTCTAACCTAATCCCCGCGTGGTCACTCCAGGTATTATTGATGTATTCCACACTCTTAATTAATTTAACATTACCACTTTGTACCAACACAAAGTCAATCCTACTCTGTTTCAGAGTATTAGCAACAAGTTGCCTCCTTGAAAAAACCTTTTCCCACGGGTGTAGGACTCTCCATATGTCTACCAATTGATAGTTCTCCATCAAGTCCCTAAGGGTTTGCCTAGTGCTGTCCCCTTTAAACGTATTGTTACTCGATAAATCAGACCGAGTCAAAATAACATTAAAATCCCCCACAATCATACAGTTAGGGTTGCACCACACATTTAAACCAGCCAAAAAAACCCTCCTCTCCTTCTCCCCATTGGGTGCATGTAAATTAATTATTCTAAGTTCCCTCCCCTCATAAACACAATCAACAACTAACAACCTCCCCTCTAAATCTCTATGAACTAAATTAATCCCCGTTATTTTAGCACTATTAAAACATATTGCCACTCCCCTGGCCCTGGGAGTCCATTCAGAAAAATAAATCTGGCCTTTCCACTGCTTTCTACTCCTATTCAGTAGGTTGTCATCCCACCTAGTTTCCTGTAAACACAAAATATCAGCTCTTATGTCCAATATGGCATTTCTTTTATATTCAGTTCTCATACCGTTCGCATTCAGGGAAAAAATAACCAAAGCCATAAATAATAAAAAATAAAATAAGGAAAAACCAACGAAAAAGAGCCAGCTAGCACAATAACCTTCATCAAAAAAATTAACAATTCTTATTCTTCTTCCCACTCCCCTCCGTCTTTTGCTTTGCGGACATCCTTTTTTTAGCCTCCCTTAGCTCCTCCATGTCCATATCACTCCCCGAGCTCCCCTCCCTCATAGTATTATCCACAAAATCCCCACTCTCACCCACCTCATCATTGCCCCAAGTCATTTTAAGTACAGTTTTCCCCGTCCCATCCCCAAACATTCTTATCCCTTCCCGTCTTTCACCTCTGCCTCTCACGCTCCTGTCTCCCTGCCGCCGCGGCAGGCCCTCGCTCCGCTCTCCCCTCAGGTCCGCAGGCTGGCCCGAGGTGAGCTCCTCCTCCAGCAACGTGGGGAATTCCTCCCCCCCAGAGGCACCGTCCCGGTCCATGCTCGCGCCCATGCCCTCCTCCTCGTCCTCACCACCACCGTCATCCGGCGCCCCCGGTTCGTCACCATCCAGCTCGCCGCCGTCCTCCTCCGCCTCCTTCTCCACCGGGCATATACAGTCTCTCTCTCTCCTCCGGCATGTCAGACACTTTGCCACCCTAGTGGCACACTCCCGAGCGTAGTGGCCCTGGCATCCGCAATTATGACAGGTAAAATCCGGGCACTCACGCAGGATGTGGCCCGGCTGCATACAGCTCCTACAAACCTTCATCTGGCGGTCGTGGATTACTCTAAAGTATTCAACACCCGTTGCGGTATTGAATTTAGTGGAATATGGCAAGGATTGCACGAGCTCATTAAATTTGACCCGTACAATCCTTGTACCATCGGCAATATTGGTGCCCGGCCACATCCTCCTCTTGATGGACGAAAGCGCCCGGACTCCCCACCCACTTAGTTTATCCAGGATTTCCGCATCAGAAATGTATGC
>NC_079423.1:6151257-6213757 GCF_026213295.1 Gadus chalcogrammus | reverse complement strand
AGTTGAAAAAGAAAATGCTTACAGCACCTGGTATTCCCAGGCGGTCTCCCAACCAAGTACTAACCATGCCCGACCCTGCTTAGCTTCCGAGATCAGACGAGATCGGGCGTATTCAGGGTAGTATGGCCGTAAGCAATTAGTGCAGGCGCAAAACCAGGTTTTATACAGTAGCACATAAGGAGTGAGAAAGCTGCTGAGGCTCGACGTTACACTTTTACAAAAACAATCATTAGTTAGATATAAACGGCAGTAATTGATTCAGTAGGACTCCTTATCCATGTAAACGATCATTGTGACATCTGAATTCATTAATTATCTGAAATACACTGCGTGTGCGTGTGATGTTGAATGTTTGAACCAAGGTTAACGGTTAAAGTGTCAGAGAATGGGTGGTGATTTTTTGACGTCCTCCCATGATCTGAAGTGAGCGTGCGTGTTTGTGTTGGTGAAAGTTTAAGAAATGTACAACTGTCGGTTCAGCCCTCTGGTGCTCCCTGCTGGCAGTATCACTATACTGTCCTCATGTTTCACAAAAATAGTTTTGAGAGACGTTGTCAGTCTTTGTATGTTGCTTAAATCCTCCAAAGCGGTTGGCAGTAAACATCAGGTCACGGTAGGTGACGGTAGGCCACGGAGGCAATGAGCTCGAGTTGTAAAACTTAACAAGCAGGAAAAACAATGCCCACACTACACACTAAATCCTAACGTCCCTGATTCCGTTACATGACTAAAGTGCTGTTCCTAACAAAATACTTGTGAAAATCCTCCCTCCTAAGCGTGTGGACCAACCTCACATTCTTCTTAAAAGTTGCCACAAACCACTCCCATACCGGTATCACCCTCTCCTCATATTGCGCAACGTTCCTCCTGCATACAATTGCATGACGGACTGTGCTCAACATGAAATTCACCAAATTTACATTCACATCTTTCACCTTTCCAACCACACCAAACAACAACAGTTTTTTCCATTCAACATCCTTCCCAACCTTGATCCCACAGTGTACACTCAGCAAATCCTTAACCTTCTCAAAAAAGACAAACAACATTGAACATTCAATGAAATAATGATCAAAGGTCTCATCCACCTCTTTACAAACATTGCACACTCTACCCACAGTACTATCAATTTGGTGCAAAACAACATTCGTGAAAACCCTATTGTGCCTGATCTTAAAATCATTGTGCTCACATTCAATAGAGTTATACTTCACATTCAAGTTGCCCCACATTTTCTTCACGTCAAACCCCTCAAAGCCTTTCCCCACACCTTCTCTGACGCTGGCCTCTTCATCCCAACCGCCCATCAAATCCATATACACACTTTTTGTACTAACATCCTCAAACTTAACTCTCTTACCTCCCCTCTCCACCCCCAACTCGACCATCGTGTTCTCCTCGCCTATCCCTCCCTGTCCTAACAGTAGTGTCATCCACCCTGTACCAATACTTCCCTTTACTCTCCTATACATCCCAACAACCACAGCCCCCCTCACATCTCTATTAAACCCTCCTTACATCCCTTATGATCACCTGTTCCGCCTTAAAAACGTTACCCCCCTCCAACATTAAATGCTTGACCTGTTTAATACCGGCTTTCTCAAAATGTTTACTGACCAGTATTCTGTTATTGTGAAGTATTTTGGGTTATGAAAGATTGGCTGATTCAGAACCTCGGCTCTGTCCACACACTCATACTTCACGTACTCCAAATATTTCCCCCATGCCTCAAAAACCTCTCGATAGAAATACGACATCCCTTGACACCTCGGCTTATTAAACATCATAAAAAGACCATTCACACCACAACCACCATACCTGTGCAAATAGTCCTCAAAAAAACCCATCCAACAATACTCCTCCTTTCCAAATAAATATTCTTAATTGTTTTTCACTCGTAACGCCCTTTTCTTCACCTCCACATCTATCAATTTCAGTCCTCCATCCTCATACCCATTCGTCAAGACCTTATGCGCAATTTTGGCCGGTTTCCCATCCCACAAAAAATTGTTAACAGCCCCATTCAACTCCTTTACTACCCACAATGGTAGATCCAGGGTGCTCAGCACATGATTCACCCGTGACATCATCAAGCAATTCACCACAATCACCTTACCCCTCAGTCTCAACTTCCTCATCTTCCATAAATTCAAATTCTGCTTCACTTTATTCAGAACCCCTGTCCACGTGACATCCCTTGCCTCATTTTCATCCACACCCACATTCACACCTAATACCTTTATCATCCCTTAGAAACAGTCAGCGGAATGTCACACTCGCTCATATCCACTGCCCCCTACACAAAGGATCTCTGACTTTTCCAGGTTAATCTTTGCCCCCGATGCACTCCCATATATTCCCAATAACTCAATTACCCTTTTCACACTGGCCAAATTCCTAACTGTAATGCTTGTGTCATCTGCGTATTGATGGATTAAACTCCTACCTCCTCCCGGGATGTTGATGCCTTGTATGTGCTGATCCTTTTTTAGCATGGTGGCTAATGGTTCAGCCGTTATACTGTACAATAATGCAGATAACGGACAACCCTGCCTAACTGACCTCTCTAATCTAAAACTATCCGTCAATACCCCGTTACACTTGACCCTACTCTTTGCATTACTATACAATAATCAAATCCACTTCACTAACCTATCCCCAAACCAAATCTCTCTAGCGCCCTAAACATAACTCATGTTCTACCCTATCAAAAGCTTTGTTAAAATCTACACTCAATACTACACCTCCCTCTTCTTTCATATGCCTCACTACATCCCTAACTGACCCTATCGTGTCCGCTATATCTCTCCCTGGAATACTGTAAGTTTGGGTTGATGAAACTATGGTCCCTACTACCGACTTAATCCGATTAGCTATAGTTTTGGCCAGTACCTTATAGTCAGTGTTCAACAGACTTAACCCTCTGTAGTTCCCTAACTGCAATTTACTACCCTTATTCTTGTAGAGTACCGCTATTAACCCCGTCGACATCGACTTGCTAACCATCCCTAACCTTTCCATTTCCCTATATACCTTTAATAAAATCGGACATAACAACTCACTAAAGCACTTGTAAAACTCTGCCGGCAATCCATCAGAGCCAGGACTTTTGTTATTGGACAGGCTGCTGACGGCCGCCATCACCTCCGATTCTCCTAACTCACACTCACATACTTCCCTATCACTATCCGATAACACATGCTCAACCGTTCCTAATACCTTGTCCACACTATCCTTATCTACATAGCCTTTGCTAAATAAATCACTGTAAAACCCCTGCACTCTCTCCAACACCCCCACAAAATCATGTACCACTTCCCCTCTCTCATCCTCTATCTGAGCTATGTATGTTCTACCCTGTTTCTGTTTTTCCAGCCCCAAAAAGAAAGACGTACATTTCTCCCCATCTACCGCATACTGCGCCCGACTCCTAACTATTGCCCCTTTACACCTCTCCCTTTCATAAGATTCTAATTCCCCTTTAATGCCTATGTAGTCAGCTAAGTCCCTATTCACATCGTCATCTAACCTCCTCAATTCCTCAGCCATTCGCTCTCTCAATACACATTCCGTCCTCCTCTTTACTTGACTCCGCTTTTTACAATAATTGATGCTCAACATTTTCACCTTTATCTTCACACATTCCCACCACTCACACACGTCTGCATCATACCCCACACAATTAATTTGCTCCTTAACACACCCTCTCACCATCTCAATATACTCGCTCTCTTCCAACACACTTGTATTCAAACACCAAACTCCCCCCCTGTCCCTCTACTTCTGTCACCCATCTGAAAGATTATTGCTGCATGATCACTATAACCAGTGAATTTATACTGTACACTGCTCAAAGTATCAGCGATGTCCTGTCGTGCTAAACATAAATCGATCCTACTTTGCTTTAGCACTCCGTTCACTATCTGCCTCCTAGAAAATTCCCTCTTGGCAGCATTTCTAACCCTCCACACATCGACCAAACCCCCATCCTCAATCATTTTGAACAAAGCCTTCCGGGCCGAATCCTGTCTAAAACTATCTCTCCTATAAACATCCAGCTTGCTACAAAACACATTAAAATCTCCCACGAGAACACAATTCCTAGTGCAGAGCAAACCAAGAGAGATAAAAAATAGCCTTTTTTCCACTTCTCTGTTAGGTGCGTATACATTAATTAGGTCTATACGTACATTATTAACATCAAAATCGATTCCAATCACCCTCCCCTTCCCATCATTCAGAACCTCCTTCACATTCCCAACCACATCCTCCTTTACAAGTATTGCCACACCACACGATCTTGCCGTCCCACAGTTGACGAATAACAGTCCCCTCCATTTCTCCTTGATTTCTGGCATTTTAGCCTGTGTCCAGTTTGTTTCCTGCAGCACTAAAATATCGGATTTAAAATTGATTAACACCTCATCAAACTTCGCCATATTGTTAAGACCGTTGATGTAATTGATGTGAGTGTGACCATTGAAATCAAAAGACACAGAGTGGGTATTACTGTTAAAATCTTTTCTTTTTTTTTACGTACCCCTTTCTTTTTCAAGTTCCTCTGTTCCTCATCGGAATCAACCCCTCTCCTGCGTCTGACCCTGGGCGCCCTCTCCCTACAAACACCCAACGCCTCATTCCCAGACTTATTCTCCCTCTCCCTTCCATCAGCCAGTGTGGGGGGGGAAATTATAGGCGCCATACCACGCCAATGAGACGCGTCGGCTGTAGCCTCAATAGTCACAGCACAAGACCCCCAGGCTGCATCTTCCTCTACTGTAGGCCACCCGGGCGCCTGTAAAGAGAGGAGCCCCGCTTGAGAGCTCCTGCCCCCCCCCCATACCCTGTGCCCCCATCTTCCCCTGATGCCGGGGCCATTGACACAACCAAATCCACTTCTAGGCTAGCCCCCGTGCCATGTCCCGCCTCGTTCCCCAACTGTCCAGACCCCCGCGGCACCTTGGCTATGCCCTCCGCTGGTGTAGGGTGCCCAGATGCCGGTAGAGAGGAAAGCTCTCCTTGAGAGCTTTGCCCCCCGGGCAACCCCGTGCCCCCCACACCCGGGTCCTTCAGCTACAACCTGTAGCTGACTGTCCAAGACTGTCTCCCCGTCAGACAGCTCCCCGTGCTCCATCTCCTCTTCCGCACTCTCTTCCCCTCCACTTTCCTCACTCTCCAACGATACAGCCCTTGAGTCTGGGTCAACTGAGAGGGCACCCCCTCCCACCTGCTCCTCCTTACACACACAATTTCCCTTTCTATTACCACACTCTCTGCATTTAATCACAGCCACACACTCCCTTGCATAGTGTCCCTGCTTCCCGCACTTCCGACAGAGGAAGTCAGGACAGTCCCTCACTATATGTCCAGGCTGGATGCACAATCTACACACCTTTAATTGTCTGTCATGGATGACTCGGAAATATTCAGCACCCTTTTCAGTGTCAAAACGTGTGGACCAAGGCAAGGACCGTACTTCCTTGTTAAACTTCACCTTAACAAACCGTGTACCCTCACATATGGTCATCCCAGGCCACTTCCTCCTTGCAATCGGCGAAACTGCCTCCACACCCCAGTCCGCAAGCTTCTTCAGAATCTCCTCATCCGTAATGTACACTGGTAGACTCATAAAGGACACCACCATCTCATCTGCAGTCAAGTCTTTTGCGACGACGCTGGTCCCCCTTATCCTAAAACCATCCAACAATCGCCTCTTCCCGTTGGGGTGATTCATCGTTACTTCATATTGGTTCAATGAGAGGTAGCGACATCCCAAGACCAATCCACATACACTCTGCATCGCCCTTAGCATCTCCATCATCGGGATTTTCTCCTCTCCCACAAGCTCCACAGCCACAGACAACTCCCTGCTGTAGCTCGGGCCACCATCCGCAACCTTGTCCTCCTTCTCTCTTGTTGCTCTCTCCGCAGTCACCGGTCTCCCGCCTAGTACGTCCTCCGATGTCCTCTTCGCCACACAACCACCATCCGTCACCGCAGCAGGAGCCGTGTTCCGTTCCATGCCGTCCTTCCATTCGAGTTTTCGAAACCGCGTGAGACATCGAAAAAAAACCGAACTAAAGTATACTAATACTCCCCCAAACAGCAAGCTGTCGGGGGAATAAACGACTAGACGCAAAACTAACCAAAAAAAATCTATAAATACTTGATTTACCACCAAAAGAATCCTCGCTCCAACACCGTCCTCCTCTCACCACTCAAGCACACCAAACACTTCCTCAATGGGCGTATCACTTCCTCAATGGGCGTGTTCAGGGTGGTATGGCCGTAAGCAATTAGTGCAGGCGCAAAACCAGGTTTTATACAGTAGCACATAAGGAGTGAGAAAGCTGCTGAGGCTCGACGTTACACTTTTACAAAAACAATCATTAGTTAGAATATAAACGGCAGTAATTGATTCAGTAGGACTCCTTATCCATGTAAACGATCATTGTGACATCTGAATTCATTAATTATCTGAAATACACTGCGTGTGCGTGTGATGTTAAATGTTTGAACCAAGGTTAACGGTTAAAGTGTCAGAGAATGGGTGGTGATTTTTTGACGTCCTCCCATGATCTGAAGTGAGCGTGCGTGTTTGTGTTGGTGAAAGTTAAAGAAATGTACAACTGTCAGTTCAGCCCTCTGGTGCTCCCTGCTGGCAGTATCACTATACTTTCCTCATGTTTCACAAAATAGTTTTGAGAGACGTTGTCAGTCTTTGTATGTTGCTTAAATCCTCCAAAGCGGTTGGCAGTAAACATCAGGTCACGGTAGGTGACGGTAGGCCACGGAGGCAATGAGCTCGAGTTGAAAAAGAAAACGCTTACAGCACCTGGTATTCCCAGGCGGTCTCCCATCCAAGTACTAACCAGGCCCGACCCTGCTTAGCTTCCGAGATCAGACGAGAACGGGCGTGTTTTTTTTTTTATCTTTTATTATAAAAATAAATCAGATTTTATATACAAGCGTAATCTACACAGAGGGGAAAAAACATATACTTGAATTCAAATGTAAAATCACAAAATAAATAAAATAAAAGTAAACAATAACATCAGCATTTTAACAAGTAGGTCCTCCTGCCAAGCATTATTCAATCATACACATCAGTTTTCCCTTTGTCATTGATAGAAATGAAACTGCATCCATTAACAAAATGTTTAAATTCTTCCTTTCATACTTAAAAATTAAACGTATGTCTTTTTTCAACCCGATACAAAGTAGGCCCAGACAGATATTATTTTTTGTTCAAAATGTGCTAGATTCCTTCTTAGCCATACAGCATATCTAGCATGACTTAGTACATAGTTTATCATATTTATCTTTACTTTCTCCTTCTTTTCCCATACTCCAAACAGAAATGTTTTTTTCCAGTCCTTTCCCTCAAAATACTGCTTCCCCCAGTTCTCCTGCAAGAATTCCTTTAACTTCATGAAAAAGATCTTCAATTTGTCACACTCATAATATAAATGCATTAATGTCTCCGGATCAGTTTTGCATACATCGCACTCCCTTCTTACATCCTTATTTATTTGGTGTATCACCACATTTGTGTACAGTCTGTTGTGCCGTAATTTAAAATCATGATCCTGACATTCTATACTATTTTTGCTTACATTCCACTGCTCCCATATTTGATTTCCTTCCATACCTGGGAACACCTTTTCCCAAACCTTTTCCGATGCAGGTTCCTTAAATTCCTTTTGGATCAGCGCTTTGTAGTAGTCCTTTATCTTTGAATCCCTTAGTGGCTTTTTTCCCCATTATTTTCTATATATAACTCGGGGAACGTTATTTTCCTTTCTATAACCACGTTATTTTCTATTTGCCTCACCCAATCTATTGGTATGCTTTCTTTATTTTATCGTACATATTTACAGTAGTGGTTTCGTTCATTTCTTCATCATACTCCTTAACTGTGTCTATTATAGCCTGGTATCTTAGAAACCCAGGTATGAATTCATATAGGCAATGTTTTATTTGCGTTAGTCCAGAATAAAATATTTTTTTATCCCATAGCATGTTATTGTTCATTTTTATCAATGGGTTACACCATATTGGTTGATTTATTACCTGACTGTATTTTGTGCATTCATATTTAATGTTTATTCTGTATTTCCCCCATGCATCAAACACCTCTTTATAATATCTAGGCACTTTCTCATACATGGAGTTTTTCATTATCATTATTAGACCGTTTTCTTCACATCTTCCATTTTTATATAAATATTCCTTAAAAACATTTTCCATCCATAATCAACCCTATCGTACAGATACTTTTTAACAGTTTTATTCGTATTGCTTTTTTCTTAATATTCAAGTCCACCAATTTCAATCCTCCTTCTTCATATTTCCCTATCAGTGTCTTTTGTGCTATTCTTGCCAGTTTCCCATCCCAAATGTAATTTGTAATTGTGCCGTTTAGCTCTTTGTGCACCCACTCTGGCATGTCTATCACAGTCAAGACATAGACAATCTGGGATAGTATTAATGCATTTACCACTAAAACCTTCCCCTTTAATTTCAATCTCCTCGGCTTCCACGCATTTAATGTGTTTTTCACTTTATTTATTACCCCATTCCATGTCTCATCTCTCGCCTCCTTTTCTTTCACTCCCATATTTATCCCCAATATTTTCATATAATCATTTGAAACTCTAAAAGGTATGTTACAATCATTTTGGTTTATATTTCCGACGTACATTATTTCAGTTTTGTCTATATTTACTTTAGCCCCTGCTGCTCTCCCATATATTTCCATTTTTCCCATTATCCTTTTCACGCTATTCATATTTTTTACCATACATGTGGTGTCATCAGCATATTGCTGTATTTTGCTTTCACCCCCATTTGGCAATTTTATCCCCTCTATTTCCTTATCCTTCTTTATCATTTCCGCGAGACTTTCTGCAGTTAAGCTGTAAAGTACTGCCGATAGCGGGCACCCTTGCCTCACAGATCTTTCCAATGGAAAAGGATCTGTTATAGCTCCATTTATTTTTATCCTACTCCTTGCATTTTTGTACAATAATTTAATCCAGTTGATTATTCTTTGCCCAAAACCAAATTTTTCTAATGTGCAAAATAAAAAACTATGCTCAACCCTATCGAAGGCTTTATTAAGGTCCATACTTAAAATAATTCCACCATCCTTCCCCATGCATTCGATTGTGTCCCTTATTGTGCAAATAATGTCCGATATGTCCCTCCCTGGTATCCCATACGCCTGTGTTGGTGCTATGATTGTTGGTGCTGCTGTTTTTATTCTGTTTGCTAATACCTTTGTTAAGATCTTGTAATCCGTGTTTAGTACAGTTAGCGGCCTATAGTTTTCCAGTTTTCTTTTGCTTCCCTTATTTTTATATATGATCGTTATTAGTCCTGTTGCCAGCGACTCTGGTATCTCCTGCTCCTTCTCCATCTCTGCATAAAGTATGTTTAAAATTGGTAGCAGATCGTCTATAAATGTTTGATAAAATTCACTTGTAAGGCCATCTGTTCCCGGACTTTTATTGGTATTTAATGACATTATTGCTTCCTTTATTTCTATGTCTTTGATGTTGTCATCACACATACTTTTCTCATCATTTGTTATCGTTTTATTAATATTACCTAATACTGCATTTATATCTTCCTTCTTTGCATTTCCTTTTTTGTATAGATTTTTATAAAATGTCCCAACATTTCCAATAATGTCTACAAAATCATTTATTATCTCTCCATTTTCATTTTCTAACTCTTCAATAAATACCCTTTCCTGTTTCCTTTTTTCTAATCCCAAAAAATAGCCTGTGCATCTCTCCCCCTTCATCGCATATTTCTCCCTACTCCTTGTTATTGCCCCCATACATTTATTCTGTTCATAAACGTCCAGTTTGGATTTCACCTTTATGTATTTTTCTATGCTATGTTTTGGATCCTTATCAATTCTTTCTGCCTCTTCTGCCAGCTCATCCTTCAAACATTTTATTTTCTCTCTTTCTTAAAAGCCCGGACCTTTGCATATCTAATACTTATTGTCCTTATCTTTTGCTTCAGTCTTTCCCACCATAATCCCTTGTTTCTACACATGTCCATGTTCTTTCTTCCATTCTCTATGCAGGCCACTATTTTATTTCTATATCCCTCTTCCTCTAGGAGAGTACTGTTTAGGCACCACACTCCTCCTCCCCTTCTCTCTATCCCAGTACCAACCTCTATTGACAGGATTGCATGGTCACTGAATGATGTGAATTTATACATCATATTTTTTATAAATTTAACCATTGTCTGATGTGCTATACACAAGTCTATTCGGCTTTGTTTTAATTCCCCCATTACCATTTGCCTTCTTGAGTACTCTCTCCTGTTTGGGTTTTCGTTTCTCCATACATCAATTAATTGTTTTTCCTCCATTGTTTTCAGAAAAACCTTTCTTGAAGCATCATTTTTAAATTCCTTCCCTCTTGCCATATCCAACCTTGTACTTTTTAAATTAAAATCTCCCACTATTATACAGTTTCCCACACACCATTTTCCTAAATCCAAAAGAAAAGCCTTCCTGTCTGCTTCTATATTTGGTGCATATATATTAATTATTCTGTACTCTATCTTTTTGTATTTAAATTCTATGATTATGACTCTTCCTTTTTTATCTTTGTAGATTTCTTTGAGGTTTTCTACAGTATTATTTTTTATCAGGATTGCTACCCCACATGATTTATCCGTACCATGGTTTGCATACATAATGTCTGTCCATTTCGTTTTTATATCTTTCATGATATGGTCTGTCCAGTTCGTTTCTTGCAGACATAACATGTCATTATTTTTACATTTAATTAATAGTTTTCCAAATTTGCTTTGATTCCTTAGCCCATTTGTGTTGAATGAAATCAAGCTTAACATTAAACACATAATTACGGTTTCATTCCCAACCTTCATTTTGTCCTTCTTTCCTCCCTCTTCCTCCTTTTCTCCTCAGCTTGGAGCGCAGCTTTTCTTTTCTTTGTGGTCTCCTCCGCCTTTCGTTCCTTCTGCGGTCTGCTTACACTCTCTGCCTCTGAAATATCCTCGATAATCATGAAGTCCATCGCAGTTTCCCTCTCGTCTCGGTTTCCATCTCCATGCTCCTTTACCCCAACGCTGCCGGTTCCGTCTGCTGGAGTCGTCTCGCGAGGAGCCTTCTCTCCACTCGATTCCTCTCCGGACCGGCTCTCCTCCTGCCCCACAGCTCCCAACACGTCTCCTGCTGCGACGTCACTCAGGGGATGCCGTCTTTGGTTCTGCACCATGGTCTCCGCCCTGCTCTCTGGGACGCCCCCTAGGTCTCCCTCCGTCTGCATGTCGTCCTCGTCGCTGTCCTCCGTCTCCTCCTCCTCGCCGTCAGTGCTGTTGACCTCCTCCGCGACGTTGACCTCCTCCGCGACGCTGACATCCTCTCTCTCCGCTGCTTCTGGAACACACTCCCTTGCATAGTGTCCCTGTTTTTTACACCTGTGACATCTGAATTCTGGGCATTCTCGGAAGATGTGACCCGGTTTTATACATAATCTGCATACTTTCATCTGCCTGTCATGGATCACGCGGAAGTACTCTCCCCCCTCTAGTGTTTCGAACTTCGTTGTGTAAGGTAGCGATTTCACTGTTTCAGTGAACCGGACCTTCAAGAACCTGGTTCCATCGGCTATGTCAGTTCCTGGCCACATTCTTCTTTTAATTGGCGAGATTGCCTTAACTCCCCATTCTGCAAGTTTGGCAAGAATGACACCATCCACAATGTACGTCGGCAAGTTTAAAAAAGATACAACTAATTCGTCATTTCTAATTTCTTTTGCCACTACCGTGCTCTTCTTTATTCTAATCCCATCTAACAGTTTATCCTTCCCTTCAACATTGTCCATTGTTATTTCGTACTTTTTGGGCATTTTAAAACGGCATCCATTCACCACCCCGCACGTTTTTTTAACCTCACTTAGAAGCTCCATCATAGTCACCATCTCATCTCCAACGATCTCTACCGCCAAGGTAAGCTCCTTCTCAAATTTCTTATCTGTGCTTTGAAGAAGTTCCGAGGTACTTTTACTGTTGTCCGTGATCCTTCTCATAGTCGTTTCCTTTCCAATGTCGGCGTTCTTTGTCGGTTGCTGCGTCTTGCCGTTGTCCATGATCCTGCTCGTGGTCGGGGTCTTTCCATGGTCGGTGTTCTTGGGCGATGTCTGCTCCATGCCGTTGTCCATATTCTGTGTCGTTGTGCTTGCCGGTCCGCTGTCAGTTGCCATGAGATCCGTCCTACTCCTCTCTACTCGCTCTCTCCTCTCCATTACGTCACTCATTCAAACACACACACAAACAAAAAACAAAAAAGACGTTCCCCCGAACAGCAAGCTGCTGGGGGAATGAAAAAAACTAAAACAAAAAGTAAAACACACTCACTCACTTTAAATCTAGCACAAACAAAAAAGTCCACCTGCTCTCTCCACCTGCTCTCTCTGCTCACTGCTCACTTCCTGGTTGCACACCTGAACGGGATCAGACGAGATCGGGCGTTTTCAGGGTGGTATGGCCGTGAGCAATTATTGCAGGCGCAAAACCAGGTTTTATACAGTAGCACATAAGGAGTGAGAAAGCTGCTGAGGCTCGACGTTACACTTTTACAAAAACAATCATTAGTTAGATATAAACGGCAGTAATTGATTCAGTAGGACTCCTTATCCATGTAAACGATCATTGTGACATCTGAATTCATTAATTATCTGAAATACACTGCGTGTGCGTGTGATGTTAAATGTTTGAACCAAGGTTAACGGTTAAAGTGTCAGAGAATGGGTGGTGATTTTTTGACGTCCTCCCATGATCTGAAGTGAGCGTGCGTGTTTGTGTTGGTGAAAGTTTAAGAAATGTACAACTGTCGGTTCAGCCCTCTGGTGCTCCCTGCTGGCAGTATCACTATACTGTCCTCATGTTTCACAAAAATAGTTTTGAGAGACGTTGTCAGTTTTTGTATGTTGCTTAAATCCTCCAAAGCGTTTGGCAGTAAACATCAGGTCACGGTACGCCACGGAGTCAATGAGCTCGAGTTGAAAAAGAAAAAGCTTACAGCACCTGGTATTCCCAGGCGGTCTCCCATCCAAGTACTAACCAGGCCCGACCCTGCTTAGCTTCCGAGATCAGACGAGATCGGGCATGTTCAGGGTGGTATGGCCGAAAGCAATTAGCTCAGGCGCAAAACCAAGTTTTATACAGTAGCACATAAGGAGTGAGAAAGCTGCTGAGGCTCGACGTTACACTCTTACAAAAACAATCATTAGTTAGATATAAACGGCAGTAATTGATTCAGTAGGACTCCTTATCCATGTAAACGATCATTGTGACATCTGAATTCATTAATTATCTGAAATACACTGCGTGTGCGTGTGATGTTAAATGTTTGAACCAAGGTTAACGGTAAAAGTGTCAGAGAATGGGTGGTGATTTTTTGACGTCCTCCCATGATCTGAAGTGAGCGTGCGTGTTTGTGTTGGTGAAAGTTTAATAAATGCACAACTGTCGTTTCAGCTCTCTGGTGCTCCCTGCTGGCAGTATCACTATACTGTCCTCATGTTTCACAAAAATAGTTTTGAGAGACGTTGTCAGTCTTTGTATGTTGCTTTAATCCTCCAAAGCGGTTGCCAGTAAACATCAGGTCACGGTAGGTGACGGAAGGCCACGGAGGCAATGAGCTCGAGTTGAAAAAGAAAAAGCTTACAGCACCTGGTATTCCCAGGCGGTCTCCCATCCAAGTACTTCCCAGGCCCGACCCTGCTTAGCTTCCGATATCAGACGAGATCGGGCGTGTTCAGGGTGGTATGGCCGTAAGCAATTAGTGCAGGCGCAAAACCAGGTTTTATACAGTAGCACATAAGGAGTGAGAAAGCTGCTGAGGCTCGACGTTACACTTTTACAAAAACAATCATTAGTTAGATATAAACGGCAGTAATTGATTCAGTAGGACTCCTTATCCAAGTAAACGATCTTTGTGACATCTGAATTCATTAATTATCTGAAATACACTGCGTGTGCGTGTGATGTTAAATGTTTGAACCAAGGTTAACGGTTAAAGTGTCAGAGAATGGGTGGTGATTTTTTGACGTCCTCCCATGATCTGAAGTGAGCGTGCGTGTTTGTGTTGGTGAAAGTTTAAGAAATGTACAACTGTCATTTCAGCTCTCTGGTGCTCCCTGCTGGCAGTATCACTATACTGTCCTCATGTTTCACAAAAATAGTTTTGAGAGACGTTGTCAGTCTTTGTATGTTGCTTAAATCCTCCAAAGCGGTTGGCAGTAAACACCAGGTCACGGTAGGTGACGGTAGGCCACGGAGGCAATGAGCTCGAGTTGAGAAAGAAAATGCTTACAGCACCTGGTATTCCCAGGCGGTCTCCCATCCAAGTACTAACCAGGCCCGACCCTGCTTAGCTTCCGAGATCAGACGAGATCGGGCGTGTTCAGGGTGGTATGGCCGTAAGCAATTAGTGCAGGCGCAAAACCAGATTTTATACAGTAGCACATAAGGAGGGAGAAAGCTGCTGAGGCTCGCCGTTACACTTTTACAAAAACAATCATTAGTTAGATATAAACGGCAGTAATTGATTCAGTAGGACTCCTTATCCATGTAAACGATCATTGTGACATCTGAATTCATTAATTATCTGAAATACACTGCGTGTGCGTGTGATGTTAAATGTTTGAACCAAGGTTAACGGTTAAAGTGTCAGAGAATGGGTGGTGATTTTTTGACGTCCTCCCATGATCTGAAGTGAGCGTGCGTGTTTGTGTTGGTGAAAGTTTAAGAAATGTACAACTGTCGGTTCAGCCCTCTGGTGCTCCCTGCTGGCAGTATCACTATACTGTCCTCATGTTTCACAAAAATAGTTTTGAGAGACGTTGTCAGTTTATGTATGTTGCTTAAATCCTCCAAAGTGGTTGGCAGTAAACATCAGGTCACGGTACGCCACGGAGTCAATGAGCTCGAGTTGAAAAAGAAAAAGCTTACAGCACCTGGTATTCCCAGGCGGTCTCCCATCCAAGTACTTACCAGGCCCGACCCTGCTTAGCTTCCAAAATCAGACGAGATCGGGCGTGTTCAGGGTGTTATGGCCGTAAGCAATTAGTGCAGGGGCAAAACCAGGTTTTATACAGTAGCACATAAGGAGTGAGAAAGCTGCTGAGGCTCGACGTTACACTTTTACAAAAACAATCATTAGTTAGATATAAACGGCTGTAATTGATTCAGTAGGACTCCTTATCCATGTAAACGATCATTGTGACATCTGAATTCATTAATCATCTGAAATACACTGCGTGTGCGTGTGATGTTAAATGTTTGAACCAAGGTTAACGGTTAAAGTGTCAGAGAATGGGTGGTGATTTTTTGACGTCCTCCCATGATCTGAAGTGAGCGTGCGTGTTTGTGTTGGTGAAAGTTTAAGAAATGTACAACTGTCGTTTCAGCTCTCTGGTGCTCCCTGCTGGCAGTATCACTATACTGTCCTCATGTTTCACAAAAATAGTTTTGAGAGACGTTGTCAGTCTTTGTATGTTGCTTAAATCCTCCAAAGCGGTTGGCAGTAAACACCAGGTCAAGGTAGGTGACGGTAGGCCACGGAGGCAATGAGCTCGAGTTGAAAAAGAAAATGCTTACAGCACCTGGTATTCCCAGGCGGTCTCCCATCCAAGTACTAACCAGGCCCTACCCTGCTTAGCTTCCGAGATCAGACGAGATCGGACGTATTCAGGGTGGTATGGCCGTAAGCAATTAGTGCAGGCGCAAAACCAGGTTTTATACAGTAGCACATAAGGAGTGAGAAAGCTGCTGAGGCTCGACGTTACACTTTTACAAAAACAATCATTAGTTAGATATAAACGGCAGTAATTGATTCAGTAGGACTCGTTATCCATGTAAACGATCATTGTGACATCTGAATTCATTAATTATCTGAAATACACTGCGTGTGCGTGTGATGTTAAATGTTTGAACCAAGGTTAACGGTTAAAGTGTCAGAGAATGGGTGGTGATTTTTTGACGTCCTCCCATGATCTGAAGTGAGCGTGCGTGTTTGTGTTGGTGAAAGTTTAAGAAATGTACAACTGTCGGTTCAGCCCTCTGGTGCTCCCTGCTGGCAGTATCACTATACTGTCCTCATGTTTCACAAAAATAGTTTTGAGAGACGTTGTCAGTTTATGTATGTTGCTTAAATCCTCCAAAGTGGTTGGCAGTAAACATCAGGTCACGGTACGCCACGGAGTCAATGAGCTCGAGTTGAAAAAGAAAAAGCTTACAGCACCTGGTATTCCCAGGCGGTCTCCCATCCAAGTACTTACCAGGCCAGACCCTGCTTAGCTTCCGAGACCAGACGAGATCGGGCGTGTTCAGGGTGGTATGGCCGTAAGCATTTAGTGCAGGCGCAAAACCAGGTTTTATACAGTAGCACATAAGGAGTGAGAAAGCTGCTGAGGCGCAACGTTACACTTTTACAAAAACAATCATTAGTTATATATAAACGGCAGTAATTGATTCAGTAGGACTCCTTATCCATGTAAACGATCATTGTGACATCTGAATTCATTAATTATCTGAAATACACTGCGTGTGCGTGTGATGTTAAATGTTTGAACCAAGGTTAACGGTTAATGTGTCAGAGAATGGGTGGTGATTTTTTGACGTCCTCCCATGATCTGAATTGAGCGTGCATGTTTGTGTTGGTGAAAGTTTAAGAAATGTACAACTGTCGGTTCAGCCCTCTGGTGCTCCCTGCTGGCAGTATCACTATACTGTCCTCATGTTTCACAAAAATATTTTTGAGAGACGTTGTCAGTCTTTGTATGTTGCTTAAATCCTCCAAAGCGGTTGGCAGTAAACATCAGGTCACGGTAGGTGACGGTAGGCCACGGAGGCAATGAGCTCGAGTTGAAAAAGAAAATACTTACAGCACCTGGTATTCCCAGGCGGTCTCCCATCCAAGTACTAACCAGGCCCGACCCTGCTTAGCTTCCGAGATCAGACGAGATCGGGCGTGTTCAGGGTGGTATGGCCGTAAGCAATTAGTGCAGGCGCAAAACCAAGTTTTATACAGTAGCACATAAGGAGTGAGAAAGCTGCTGAGGCTCGACGTTACACTTTTACAAAAACAATCATTAGTTAGATATAAACGGCAGTAATTGATTCAGTAGGACTCCTTATCCAAGTAAACGATCATTGTGAGATCTGAATTCGTTAATTATCTGAAATACACTGCGTGTGCGTGTGATGTTAAATGTTTGAACCAAGGTTAACGGTTAATGTGTCAGAGAATGGGTGGTGATTTTTTGACGTCCTCCCATGATCTGAAGTGAGCGTGCGTGTTTGTGTTGGTGAAAGTTTAAGAAATGTACAACTGTCGTTTCAGCTCTCTGGTGCTCCCTGCTGGCAGTATCACTATACTGTCCTCATGTTTCACAAAAATATTTTTGAGAGACGTTGTCAGTCTTTGTATGTTGCTTAAATCCTCCAAAGCGGTTGGCAGTAAACATCAGGTCACGGTAGGTGACGGTAGGCCACGGAGGCAATGAGCTCGAGTTGAAAAAGAAAAAGCTTACAGCACCTGGTATTCCCAGGCGGTCTCCCATCCAAGTACTAACCAGGCCCGACCCTGCTTAGCTTCCGAGATCAGACGAGATCGGGCGTGTTCAGGGTGGTATGGCCGTAAGCAATTAGTGCAGGCGCAAAACCAGGTTTTATACAGTAGCACATAAGGAGTGAGAAAGCTGCTGAGGCGCGACGTTACACTTTTACAAAAACAATCATTAGTTATATATAAACGGCAGTAATTGATTCAGTAGGACTCCTTATCCATGTAAACGATCATTGTGACATCTGAATTCATTAATTATCTTAAATACACTGCGTGTGCGTGTGATGTTAAATGTTTGAACCAAGGTTAACGGTTAATGTGTCAGAGAATGGGTGGTGATTTTTTGACGTCCTCCCATGATCTGAATTGAGCGTGCATGTTTGTGTTGGTGAAAGTTTAAGAAATGTACAACTGTCGGTTCAGCCCTCTGGTGCTCCCTGCTGGCAGTATCACTATACTGTCCTCATGTTTCACAAAAATAGTTTTGAGAGACGTTGTCAGTTTTTGTATGTTGCTTAAATCCTCCAAAGCGGTTGGCAGTAAACATCAGGTCACGGTAGGTGACGGTAGGCCACGGAGGCAATGAGCTCGAGTTGAAAAAGAAAAAGCTTACAGCACCTGGTATTCCCAGGCGGTCTCCCATCCAAGTACTAACCAGGCCCAACCCTGCTTAGCTTCCGAGATCAGACGAGATCGGGCGTGTTCAAGGTGGTATGGCCGTAAGCAATTATTGCAGGCGCAAAACCAGGTTTTATACAGTAGCACATAAGGAGTGAGAAAGCTGCTGAGGCGCAACGTTACACTTTTACAAAAACAATCATTAGTTATATATAAACGGCAGTAATTGATTCAGTAGGACTCCTTATCCATGTAAACGATCATTGTGACATCTGAATTCATTAATTATCTTAAATACACTGCGTGTGCGTGTGATGTTAAATGTTTGAACCAAGGTTAACGGTTAATGTGTCAGAGAATGGGTGGTGATTTTTTGACGTCCTCCCATGATCTGAAGTGAGCGTGCGTGTTTGTGTTGGTGAAAGTTTAAGAAATGTACAACTGTCGTTTCAGCTCTCTGGTGCTCCCTGCTGGCAGTATCACTATACTGTCCTCATGTTTCACAAAAATATTTTTGAGAGACGTTGTCAGTCTTTGTATGTTGCTTAAATCCTCCAAAGCGGTTGGCAGTAAACACCAGGTCACGGTAGGTGACGGTAGGCCACGGAGGCAATGAGCTCGAGTTGAAAAAGAAAATGCTTACAGCACCTGGTATTCCCAGGCGGTCTCCCATCCAAGTACTAACCAGCCCCGACCCTGCTTAGCTTCCGAGATCAGACGAGATCGGGCGTATTCAGGGTGGTATGGCCGTAAGCAATTAGTGCAGGCGCAAAACCAGGTTTTATACAGTAGCACATAAGGAGTGAGAAAGCTGCTGAGGCTCGACGTTACACTTTTACAAAAACAATCATTAGTTAGATATAAACGGCAGTAATTGATTCAGTAGGACTCCTTATCCATGTAAACGATCATTGTGACATCTGAATTCATTAATTATCTGAAATACACTGCGTGTGCGTGTGATGTTAAATGTTTGAACCAAGGTTAACGGTTAAAGTGTCAGAGAATGGGTGGTGATTTTTTGACGTCCTCCCATGATCTGAAGTGAGCGTGCGTGTTTGTGTTGGTGAAAGTTTAAGAAATGTACAACTGTCGGTTCAGCCCTCTGGTGCTCCCTGCTGGCAGTATCACTATTCTGTCCTCATGTTTCACAAAAATAGTTTTGAGAGACGTTGTCAGTCTTTGTATGTTGCTTAAATCCTCCAAAGCTGTTGGCAGTAAACATCAGGTCACGGTAGGTGACGGTAGGCCACGGAGGCAATGAGCTCGAGTTGAAAAAGAAAATGCTTACAGCACCTGATATTCCCAGGCGGTCTCCCATCCAAGTACTAACCAGGCCCGACCCTGCTTAGCGTCCGAGATCAGACGAGATCGGGCGTGTTCAGGGTGGTATGGCCGTAAGCAATTAGTTCAGGCGCAAAACCAAGTTTTATACAGTAGCACATAAGGAGTGAGAAAGCTGCTGAGGCTCGACGTTACACTTTTACAAAAACAATCATTAGTTAGATATAAACGGCTGTAATTGATTCAGTAGGACTCCTTATCCATGTAAACGATCATTGTGACGTCTGAATTCATTAATTATCTGAAAGACACTGCGTGTGCGTGTGATGTTAAATGTTTGAACCAAGGTTAACGGTTAAAGTGTCAGAGAATGGGTGGTGATTTTTTGACGTCCTCCCATGATCTGAAGTGAGCGTGCGTGTTTGTGTTGGTGAAAGTTTAAGAAATGTACAACTGTCGGTTCAGCCCTCTGGTGCTCCCTGCTGGCAGTATCACTATACTGTCCTCATGTTTCACAAAAATAGTTTTGAGAGACGTTGTCAGTCTTTGTATGTTGCTTAAATCCTCCAAAGCGGTTGGCAGTAAACATCAGGTCACGGTAGGTGACGGTAGGCCACGGAGGCAATGAGCTCGAATTGAAAAAGAAAAAGCACCTGGTATTCCCAGGCGGTCTCCCATCCAAGTGCTAACCAGGCCCGACCCTGCTTAGCTTCCGAGATCAGACGAGATCGGGCGTGTTCAGGGTGGTATGGCCGTAAGCAATTAGTGCAGGCGCAAAACCAGGTTTTATACAGTAGCACATAAGGAGTGAGAAAGCTGCTGAGGCTCGACGTTACACTTTTACAAAAACAATCATTAGTTAGATATAAACGGCAGAAATTGATTCAGTAGGACTCCTTATCCATGTAAACGATCATTGTGACATCTGAATTCATTAATTATCTGAAATACACTGCGTGTGCGTGTGATGTTAAATGTTTGAACCAAGGTTAACGGTTAAAGTGTCAGAGAATGGGTGGTGATTTTTTGACGTCCTCCCATGATCTGAAGTGAGCGTGCGTGTTTGTGTTGGTGAAAGTTTAAGAAATGTACAACTGTCGTTTCAGCTCTCTGGTGCTCCCTGCTGGCAGTATCACTATACTGTCCTCATGTTTCACAAAAATAGTTTTGAGAGACGTTGTCAGTCTTTGTATGTTGCTTAAATCCTCCAAAGCGGTTGGCAGTAAACATCAGGTCACGGTAGGTGACAGTAGGCCACGGAGGCAATGAGCTCGAGTTGAAAAAGAAACAGCTTACAGCACCTGGTATTCCCAGGCGGTCTCCGATCCAAGTACTAACCAGGCCCGACCCTGCTTAGCTTCCGAGATCAGACGAGATCGGGCGTGTTCAGGGTGGTATGGCCGTAAGCAATTAGTACAGGCGCAAAACCAGGTTTTATACAGTAGCACATAAGGAGTGAGAAAGCTGCTGAGGCTCGACGTTACACTTTTACAAAAACAATCATTAGTTAGATATAAACGGCAGTAATTGATTCAGTAGGACTCCTTATCCATGTAAACGATCATTGTGACATCTGAATTCATTAATTATCTGAAATACACTGCGTGTGCATGTGATGTTAAATGTTTGAACCAAGGTTAACGGTTAAAGTGTCAGAGAATGGGTGGTGATTTTTTGACGTCCTCCCATGATCTGAAGTGAGCGTGCGTGTTTGTGTTGGTGAAAGTTTAAGAAATGTACAACTGTCGGTTCAGCCCTCTGGTGCTCCCTGCTGGCAGTATCACTATTCTGTCCTCATGTTTCACAAAAATAGTTTTGAGAGACGTTGTCAGTCTTTGTATGTTGCTTAAATCCTCCAAAGCTGTTGGCAGTAAACATCAGGTCACGGTAGGTGACGGTAGGCCACGGAGGCAATGAGCTCGAGTTGAAAAAGAAAATGCTTACAGCACCTGGTATTCCCAGGCGGTCTCCCATCCAAGTACTAACCAGGCCCGACCCTGCTTAGCTTCCGAGATCAGACGAGATCGGGCGTGTTTTTTTTTTTTATCTTTTATTATAAAAATAAATCAGATTTTATATACAAGCGTAATCTACACAGAGGGGAAAAAACATATACTTGAATTCAAATGTAAAATCACAAAATAAATAAAATAAAAGTAAACAATAACATCAGCATTTTAACAAGTAGGTCCTCCTGCCAAGCATTATTCAATCATACACATCAGTTTTCCTTTGTCATTGATAGAAATGAAACTGCATCCATTAACAAAATGTTTAAATTCTTCCTTTTCATACTTAAAAATTAAACGTATGTCTTTTTTCAACCCCGATACAAAGTAGGCCCAGACAGATATTATTTTTTGTTCAAAATGTGCTAGATTCCTTCTTAGCCATACAGCATATCTAGCATGACTTAGTACATAGTTTATCATATTTATCTTTACTTTCTCCTTCTTTTCCCATACTCCAAACAGAAATGTTTTTTTCCAGTCCTTTCCCTCAAAATACTGCTTCCCCCAGTTCTCCTGCAAGAATTCCTTTAACTTCATGAAAAAGATCTTCAATTTGTCACACTCATAATATAAATGCATTAATGTCTCCGGATCAGTTTTGCATACATCGCACTCCCTTCTTACATCCTTATTTATTTGGTGTATCACCACATTTGTGTACAGTCTGTTGTGCCGTAATTTAAAATCATGATCCTGACATTCTATACTATTTTTGCTTACATTCCACTGCTCCCATATTTGATTTCCTTCCATACCTGGGAACACCTTTTCCCAAACCTTTTCCGATGCAGGTTCCTTAAATTCCTTTTGGATCAGCGCTTTGTAGTAGTCCTTTATCTTTGAATCCCTTAGTGGCTTTTTTTCCCCATTATTTTCTATATATAACTCGGGGAACGTTATTTTCCTTTCTATAACCACGTTATTTTCTATTTGCCTCACCCAATCTATTGGTATGCTTTCTTTTATTTTATCGTACATATTTACAGTAGTGGTTTCGTTCATTTCTTCATCATACTCCTTAACTGTGTCTATTATAGCCTGGTATCTTAGAAACCCAGGTATGAATTCATATAGGCAATGTTTTATTTGCGTTAGTCCAGAATAAAATATTTTTTTATCCCATAGCATGTTATTGTTCATTTTTATCAATGGGTTACACCATATTGGTTGATTTATTACCTGACTGTATTTTGTGCATTCATATTTAATGTTTATTCTGTATTTCCCCCATGCATCAAACACCTCTTTATAATATCTAGGCACTTTCTCATACATGGAGTTTTTCATTATCATTATTAGACCGTTTTCTTCACATCTTCCATTTTTATATAAATATTCCTTAAAAACATTTTTCCATCCATAATCAACCCTATCGTACAGATACTTTTTAACAGTTTTTATTCGTATTGCTTTTTTCTTAATATTCAAGTCCACCAATTTCAATCCTCCTTCTTCATATTTCCCTATCAGTGTCTTTTGTGCTATTCTTGCCAGTTTCCCATCCCAAATGTAATTTGTAATTGTGCCGTTTAGCTCTTTGTGCACCCACTCTGGCATGTCTATCACAGTCAAGACATAGACAATCTGGGATAGTATTAATGCATTTACCACTAAAACCTTCCCCTTTAATTTCAATCTCCTCGGCTTCCACGCATTTAATGTGTTTTTCACTTTATTTATTACCCCATTCCATGTCTCATCTCTCGCCTCCTTTTCTTTCACTCCCATATTTATCCCCAATATTTTCATATAATCATTTGAAACTCTAAAAGGTATGTTACAATCATTTTGGTTTATATTTCCGACGTACATTATTTCAGTTTTGTCTATATTTACTTTAGCCCCTGCTGCTCTCCCATATATTTCCATTTTTCCCATTATCCTTTTCACGCTATTCATATTTTTTACCATACATGTGGTGTCATCAGCATATTGCTGTATTTTGCTTTCACCCCCATTTGGCAATTTTATCCCCTCTATTTCCTTATCCTTCTTTATCATTTCCGCGAGACTTTCTGCAGTTAAGCTGTAAAGTACTGCCGATAGCGGGCACCCTTGCCTCACAGATCTTTCCAATGGAAAAGGATCTGTTATAGCTCCATTTATTTTTATCCTACTCCTTGCATTTTTGTACAATAATTTAATCCAGTTGATTATTCTTTGCCCAAAACCAAATTTTTCTAATGTGCAAAATAAAAAACTATGCTCAACCCTATCGAAGGCTTTATTAAGGTCCATACTTAAAATAATCCGCCAGGGCTGCGCCTTGTCACCAATCCTGTTTGTGATATACATGGACAGGATATCGAGGCGTAGTCGTGGTGGGGAGGGGTTGCAGTTCGGTGGTCTGAGGATCTCGTCACTGCTTTTTGCGGATGATGTGGTCCTCATGGGATCATCGGCCTGTGACCTTCAGCACTCACTGGATCGGCTGGCGGCCGAGTGTGAAGCGGCTGGGATGAGGATCAGCACCGCTAAATCTGAGGCCATGACTCTTAGCAGGAAACCGATGGATTGCTTACTCCGGGTAGGAAATGAGTCCTTAGCCCAAGTGAAGGAGTTCAAGTACCTCGGGGTCTTGTTCGCGAGTGAGGGTACTATGGAACGTGAGATTGGCCGGAGAATCGGAGCAGCGGGGGCGGTATTGCGTTCGCTTTACCGCACCGTTGTGACGAAAAGAGAGCTGAGCCGCAAGGCAAAGCTCTCGATCTACCGGTCGATCTTCGTTCCTATCCTCACCTATGGTCATGAGGGCTGGGTGATGACCGAAAGGACGAGATCGCGGGTACAAGCGGCCGAGATGAGTTTTCTCAGAAGGGTGGTTGGCGTCTCCCTTAGGGATAGGGTGAGAAGCTCAGCCATCCGTGAGGAACTCGGATTAGAGCCGCTGCTCCTTTACTTAGAAAGGAGTCAGCTGAGGTGGTTCGGGCATCTGGTAAGGATGCCCACTGGGCGCCTTCCTTGGGAGGTGTTTCAGGCACGTCCAGTGGGGAGGAGACCTCGGGGAAGACCCAGGACTAGGTGGAGAGATTATATCTCAACACTGGCCTGGGAACGCCTCGGGATCCCCCCGTCAGAGTTGGTCAATGTGGCCCGGGAAAGGGAAGTCTGGGGCCCCCTGCTTGAGCTGCTCCCCCCGCGACCCGACCCCGGATAAGCGGAAGAAAATGAGATGAAATGAGACTTAAAATAATTCCACCATCCTTCCCCATGCATTCGATTGTGTCCCTTATTGTGCAAATAATGTCCGATATGTCCCTCCCTGGTATCCCATACGCCTGTGTTGGTGCTATGATTGTTGGTGCTGCTGTTTTTATTCTGTTTGCTAATACCTTTGTTAAGATCTTGTAATCCGTGTTTAGTACAGTTAGCGGCCTATAGTTTTCCAGTTTTCTTTTGCTTCCCTTATTTTTATATATGATCGTTATTAGTCCTGTTGCCAGCGACTCTGGTATCTCCTGCTCCTTCTCCATCTCTGCATAAAGTATGTTTAAAATTGGTAGCAGATCGTCTATAAATGTTTGATAAAATTCACTTGTAAGGCCATCTGTTCCCGGACTTTTATTGGTATTTAATGACATTATTGCTTCCTTTATTTCTATGTCTTTGATGTTGTCATCACACATACTTTTCTCATCATTTGTTATCGTTTTATTAATATTACCTAATACTGCATTTATATCTTCCTTCTTTGCATTTCCTTTTTTGTATAGATTTTTATAAAATGTCCCAACATTTCCAATAATGTCTACAAAATCATTTATTATCTCTCCATTTTCATTTTCTAACTCTTCAATAAATACCCTTTCCTGTTTCCTTTTTTCTAATCCCAAAAAATAGCCTGTGCATCTCTCCCCCTTCATCGCATATTTCTCCCTACTCCTTGTTATTGCCCCCATACATTTATTCTGTTCATAAACGTCCAGTTTGGATTTCACCTTTATGTATTTTTCTATGCTATGTTTTGGATCCTTATCAATTCTTTCTGCCTCTTCTGCCAGCTCATCCTTCAAACATTTTATTTTCTCTCTTTCTTTAAAAGCCCGGACCTTTGCATATCTAATACTTATTGTCCTTATCTTTTGCTTCAGTCTTTCCCACCATAATCCCTTGTTTCTACACATGTCCATGTTCTTTCTTCCATTCTCTATGCAGGCCACTATTTTATTTCTATATCCCTCTTCCTCTAGGAGAGTACTGTTTAGGCACCACACTCCTCCTCCCCTTCTCTCTATCCCAGTACCAACCTCTATTGACAGGATTGCATGGTCACTGAATGATGTGAATTTATACATCATATTTTTTATAAATTTAACCATTGTCTGATGTGCTATACACAAGTCTATTCGGCTTTGTTTTAATTCCCCCATTACCATTTGCCTTCTTGAGTACTCTCTCCTGTTTGGGTTTTCGTTTCTCCATACATCAATTAATTGTTTTTCCTCCATTGTTTTCAGAAAAACCTTTCTTGAAGCATCATTTTTAAATTCCTTCCCTCTTGCCATATCCAACCTTGTACTTTTTAAATTAAAATCTCCCACTATTATACAGTTTCCCACACACCATTTTCCTAAATCCAAAAGAAAAGCCTTCCTGTCTGCTTCTATATTTGGTGCATATATATTAATTATTCTGTACTCTATCTTTTTGTATTTAAATTCTATGATTATGACTCTTCCTTTTTTATCTTTGTAGATTTCTTTGAGGTTTTCTACAGTATTATTTTTTATCAGGATTGCTACCCCACATGATTTATCCGTACCATGGTTTGCATACATAATGTCTGTCCATTTCGTTTTTATATCTTTCATGATATGGTCTGTCCAGTTCGTTTCTTGCAGACATAACATGTCATTATTTTTACATTTAATTAATAGTTTTCCAAATTTGCTTTGATTCCTTAGCCCATTTGTGTTGAATGAAATCAAGCTTAACATTAAACACATAATTACGGTTTCATTCCCAACCTTCATTTTGTCCTTCTTTCCTCCCTCTTCCTCCTTTTCTCCTCAGCTTGGAGCGCAGCTTTTCTTTTCTTTGTGGTCTCCTCCGCCTTTCGTTCCTTCTGCGGTCTGCTTACACTCTCTGCCTCTGAAATATCCTCGATAATCATGAAGTCCATCGCAGTTTCCCTCTCGTCTCGGTTTCCATCTCCATGCTCCTTTACCCCAACGCTGCCGGTTCCGTCTGCTGGAGTCGTCTCGCGAGGAGCCTTCTCTCCACTCGATTCCTCTCCGGACCGGCTCTCCTCCTGCCCCACAGCTCCCAACACGTCTCCTGCTGCGACGTCACTCAGGGGATGCCGTCTTTGGTTCTGCACCATGGTCTCCGCCCTGCTCTCTGGGACGCCCCCTAGGTCTCCCTCCGTCTGCATGTCGTCCTCGTCGCTGTCCTCCGTCTCCTCCTCCTCGCCGTCAGTGCTGTTGACCTCCTCCGCGACGTTGACCTCCTCCGCGACGCTGACATCCTCTCTCTCCGCTGCTTCTGGAACACACTCCCTTGCATAGTGTCCCTGTTTTTTACACCTGTGACATCTGAATTCTGGGCATTCTCGGAAGATGTGACCCGGTTTTATACATAATCTGCATACTTTCATCTGCCTGTCATGGATCACGCGGAAGTACTCTCCCCCCTCTAGTGTTTCGAACTTCGTTGTGTAAGGTAGCGATTTCACTGTTTCAGTGAACCGGACCTTCAAGAACCTGGTTCCATCGGCTATGTCAGTTCCTGGCCACATTCTTCTTTTAATTGGCGAGATTGCCTTAACTCCCCATTCTGCAAGTTTGGCAAGAATGACACCATCCACAATGTACGTCGGCAAGTTTAAAAAAGATACAACTAATTCGTCATTTCTAATTTCTTTTGCCACTACCGTGCTCTTCTTTATTCTAATCCCATCTAACAGTTTATCCTTCCCTTCAACATTGTCCATTGTTATTTCGTACTTTTTGGGCATTTTAAAACGGCATCCATTCACCACCCCGCACGTTTTTTTAACCTCACTTAGAAGCTCCATCATAGTCACCATCTCATCTCCAACGATCTCTACCGCCAAGGTAAGCTCCTTCTCAAATTTCTTATCTGTGCTTTGAAGAAGTTCCGAGGTACTTTTACTGTTGTCCGTGATCCTTCTCATAGTCGTTTCCTTTCCAATGTCGGCGTTCTTTGTCGGTTGCTGCGTCTTGCCGTTGTCCATGATCCTGCTCGTGGTCGGGGTCTTTCCATGGTCGGTGTTCTTGGGCGATGTCTGCTCCATGCCGTTGTCCATATTCTGTGTCGTTGTGCTTGCCGGTCCGCTGTCAGTTGCCATGAGATCCGTCCTACTCCTCTCTACTCGCTCTCTCCTCTCCATTACGTCACTCATTCAAACACACACACAAACAAAAAACAAAAAAGACGTTCCCCCGAACAGCAAGCTGCTGGGGGAATGAAAAAAACTAAAACAAAAAGTAAAACACACTCACTCACTTTAAATCTAGCACAAACAAAAAAGTCCACCTGCTCTCTCCACCTGCTCTCTCTGCTCACTGCTCACTTCCTGGTTGCACACCTGAACGGGATCAGACGAGATCGGGCGTTTTCAGGGTGGTATGGCCGTGAGCAATTATTGCAGGCGCAAAACCAGGTTTTATACAGTAGCACATAAGGAGTGAGAAAGCTGCTGAGGCTCGACGTTACACTTTTACAAAAACAATCATTAGTTAGATATAAACGGCAGTAATTGATTCAGTAGGACTCCTTATCCATGTAAACGATCATTGTGACATCTGAATTCATTAATTATCTGAAATACACTGCGTGTGCGTGTGATGTTAAATGTTTGAACCAAGGTTAACGGTTAAAGTGTCAGAGAATGGGTGGTGATTTTTTGACGTCCTCCCATGATCTGAAGTGAGCGTGCGTGTTTGTGTTGGTGAAAGTTTAAGAAATGTACAACTGTCGGTTCAGCCCTCTGGTGCTCCCTGCTGGCAGTATCACTATACTGTCCTCATGTTTCACAAAAATAGTTTTGAGAGACGTTGTCAGTTTTTGTATGTTGCTTAAATCCTCCAAAGCGTTTGGCAGTAAACATCAGGTCACGGTACGCCACGGAGTCAATGAGCTCGAGTTGAAAAAGAAAAAGCTTACAGCACCTGGTATTCCCAGGCGGTCTCCCATCCAAGTACTAACCAGGCCCGACCCTGCTTAGCTTCCGAGATCAGACGAGATCGGGCATGTTCAGGGTGGTATGGCCGAAAGCAATTAGTACAGGCGCAAAACCAAGTTTTATACAGTAGCACATAAGGAGTGAGAAAGCTGCTGAGGCTCGACGTTACACTCTTACAAAAACAATCATTAGTTAGATATAAACGGCAGTAATTGATTCAGTAGGACTCCTTATCCATGTAAACGATCATTGTGACATCTGAATTCATTAATTATCTGAAATACACTGCGTGTGCGTGTGATGTTAAATGTTTGAACCAAGGTTAACGGTAAAAGTGTCAGAGAATGGGTGGTGATTTTTTGACGTCCTCCCATGATCTGAAGTGAGCGTGCGTGTTTGTGTTGGTGAAAGTTTAATAAATGCACAACTGTCGTTTCAGCTCTCTGGTGCTCCCTGCTGGCAGTATCACTATACTGTCCTCATGTTTCACAAAAATAGTTTTGAGAGACGTTGTCAGTCTTTGTATGTTGCTTTAATCCTCCAAAGCGGTTGCCAGTAAACATCAGGTCACGGTAGGTGACGGAAGGCCACGGAGGCAATGAGCTCGAGTTGAAAAAGAAAAAGCTTACAGCACCTGGTATTCCCAGGCGGTCTCCCATCCAAGTACTTCCCAGGCCCGACCCTGCTTAGCTTCCGATATCAGACGAGATCGGGCGTGTTCAGGGTGGTATGGCCGTAAGCAATTAGTGCAGGCGCAAAACCAGGTTTTATACAGTAGCACATAAGGAGTGAGAAAGCTGCTGAGGCTCGACGTTACACTTTTACAAAAACAATCATTAGTTAGATATAAACGGCAGTAATTGATTCAGTAGGACTCCTTATCCAAGTAAACGATCTTTGTGACATCTGAATTCATTAATTATCTGAAATACACTGCGTGTGCGTGTGATGTTAAATGTTTGAACCAAGGTTAACGGTTAAAGTGTCAGAGAATGGGTGGTGATTTTTTGACGTCCTCCCATGATCTGAAGTGAGCGTGCGTGTTTGTGTTGGTGAAAGTTTAAGAAATGTACAACTGTCATTTCAGCTCTCTGGTGCTCCCTGCTGGCAGTATCACTATACTGTCCTCATGTTTCACAAAAATAGTTTTGAGAGACGTTGTCAGTCTTTGTATGTTGCTTAAATCCTCCAAAGCGGTTGGCAGTAAACACCAGGTCACGGTAGGTGACGGTAGGCCACGGAGGCAATGAGCTCGAGTTGAGAAAGAAAATGCTTACAGCACCTGGTATTCCCAGGCGGTCTCCCATCCAAGTGCTAACCAGGCCCGACCCTGCTTAGCTTCCGAGATCAGACGAGATCGGGCGTGTTCAGGGTGGTATGGCCGTAAGCAAATAGTGCAGGCGCAAAACCAGGTTTTATACAGTAGCACATAAGGAGTGAGAACGCTGCTGAGGCTCGACGTTACACTTTTACAAAAACAATCATTAGTTAGATATAAACGGCAGTAATTGATTCAGTAGGACTCCTTATCCATGTAAACGATCATTGTGACATCTGAATTCATTAATTATCTGAAATACACTGCGTGTGCGTGTGATGTTAAATGTTTGAACCAAGGTTAACGGTTAAAGTGTCAGAGAATGGGTGGTGATTTTTTGACGTCCTCCCATGATCTGAAGTGAGCGTGCGTGTTTGTGTTGGTGAAAGTTTAAGAAATGTACAACTGTCGTTTCAGCTCTCTGGTGCTCCCTGCTGGCAGTATCACTATACTGTCCTCATGTTTCACAAAAATAGTTTTGAGAGACGTTGTCAGTCTTTGTATGTTGCTTAAATCCTCCAAAGCGGTTGGCAGTAAACATCAGGTCACGGTAGGTGACAGTAGGCCACGGAGGCAATGAGCTCGAGTTGAAAAAGAAACAGCTTACAGCACCTGGTATTCCCAGGCGGTCTCCGATCCAAGTACTAACCAGGCCCGACCCTGCTTAGCTTCCGAGATCAGACGAGATCGGGCGTGTTCAGGGTGGTATGTCCGTAAGCAATTAGTACAGGCGCAAAACCAGGTTTTATACAGTAGCACATAAGGAGTGAGAAAGCTGCTGAGGCTCGACGTTACACTTTTACAAAAACAATCATTAGTTAGATATAAACGGCAGTAATTGATTCAGTAGGACTCCTTATCCATGTAAACGATCATTGTGACATCTGAATTCATTAATTATCTGAAATACACTGCGTGTGCATGTGATGTTAAATGTTTGAACCAAGGTTAACGGTTAAAGTGTCAGAGAATGGGTGGTGATTTTTTGACGTCCTCCCATGATCTGAAGTGAGCGTGCGTGTTTGTGTTGGTGAAAGTTTAAGAAATTTACAACTGTCGGTTCAGCCCTCTGGTGCTCCCTGCTGGCAGTATCACTATTCTGTCCTCATGTTTCACAAAAATAGTTTTGAGAGACGTTGTCAGTCTTTGTATGTTGCTTAAATCCTCCAAAGCTGTTGGCAGTAAACATCAGGTCACGGTAGGTGACGGTAGGCCACGGAGGCAATGAGCTCGAGTTGAAAAAGAAAATGCTTACAGCACCTGGTATTCCCAGGCGGTCTCCCATCCAAGTACTAACCAGGCCCGACCCTGCTTAGCTTCCGAGATCAGACGAGATCGGGCGTGTTCAGGGTGGTATGGCCGTAAGCAATTAGTGCAGGCGCAAAACCAAGTTTTATACAGTAGCACATAAGGAGTGAGAAAGCTGCTGTGGCTCGACGTTACACTTTTACAAAAACAATCATTAGTTAGATATAAACGGCTGTAATTGATTCAGTAGGACTCCTTATCCATGTAAACGATCATTGTGACATCTGAATTCATTAATTATCTGAAATACACTGCGTGTGCGTGTGATGTTAAATGTTTGAACCAAGGTTAACGGTTAAAGTGTCAGAGAATGGGTGGTGATTTTTGACGTCCTCCCATGATCTGAAGTGAGCGTGCGTGTTTGTGTTGGTGAAAGTTTAAGAAATGTACAACTGTCGTTTCAGCTCTCTGGTGCTCCCTGCTGGCAGTATCACTATACTGTCCTCATGTTTCACAAAAATATTTTTGAGAGACGTTGTCAGTCTTTGTATGTTGCTTAAATCCTCCAAAGCGGTTGGCAGTAAACATCAGGTCATGGTAGGTGACGGTAGGCCACGGAGGCAATGAGCTCGAGTTGAAAAAGAAAAAGCTTACAGCACCTGGTATTCCCAGGCGGTCTCCCATCCAAGTACTAACCAGGCCCGACCCTGCTTAGCTTCCGAGATCAGACGAGATCGGGCGTGTTTTTTTTTTTTTTTCTTTTGGTGACACCCGTCACTACTTACAGCAACCTGGGCTTCTGAGGTGGTCTCCCATCCAAGTACTAACCAGGCCCGACCCTGCTTAGCTTCCGAGATCTGACGAGATCGGGCGTGTTTTGTTTTGTTTTTTTGTTTTTTTTTATTAACACAAAATATATACATACACCATCATACATAAATAAAACATAAAACAAATAAAACAAGAAAGATACTTCAGATCCATCTCAAACAAAAATAACTACAAACAATACTGGGTTAGCCAGGATGCTTTTGTAAAAACCTTCAATACACTGGCCCCTCACCAAATCAAAAAAGTCATGAACTTGAAACACTAATTAACAAGAAATAAAAATAGTCAGTCACCCTGCTGACCTCTTAACCGCACCTCCAGCCCGTAGGCGCCCCCTTCAACTCATCCAAAATCCAATTTCACTTCCCCATCGCCTCCAAGCACAACAAAAGTGCTCCCCTCCACAAACCCTCCCAGAAACTCATCTTCCCCAACATAACTATACACCATATTTACATCTCTTCTCATTATACTCTTAAAAACACTCCATACCTCAACTCTCTTCTTCTCATAATGGGCCAAATTTCTCCTGAGCTTGACAGCAAACCTTGCGTGGCTTAAAACATAATTTAACAGATTAACATTACAACCTTCCACCCTACTTGTCACCCCAAACAGCCACAACTCTCTCCATTCCATTCTCTCCACAAACCCTCCTCCCCAACATCTGTTTATTAATCCTTTAATTTTCACAAAGTATCCCTCCAACTCACAACATTCAACAAACTCATGCATACACGTTTCCACCCCCACTCCGCACACATCACATTCCTTCCTCACATTCACATCAAACCTACTGATTATTAAATTGTTAAACACCCTATTGTGCCGCAAAAGGAAATCAAAATCTTCACATTCAATACAATTCCATTTCACTCTTAAATTCCTCCATATTCCCCCTACATCCATATCAATCATCACTCTAACCCATACTTTCTCTGCAGCCGGTCTCCTCACTTCTTTCCCTCTTAAACATCTATACATTACTCTCGTTTTCACACTCTTCAGACTCACCCTCCTTTCTCCTTCCCCCACATACATTTCTATCTCACCTTCTCCATTCACCACAGCATCTTTCTCAATCATCCCAACCCATTCTCTCGGCATACCCTCCTTGATCCTTTCCAACACTCCCTGTGCCGTACCCAACCATATTTCATCCCCTCTTTCCCTCACCTCGTCGACCATTACCTGTGCCCTCATGAACCCAGGTACATACTCATAAACTAAATCCTTCACCTTCCTAACCCCTGCTCTCCAAATCACCCTGTTATAAATTGTGTTCCCCTCAAATGTGATTTTTGGATTTAAAAACACTGGTTGCTCCCATACCTGCTTAACATCCTTACACTCATACTTCACACATTTCACAAACTCTCCCCACGCTCCCAACACCTCCTTATAAAACTCAGACACTCCTACCAACATACCTTTCTTTAGTTCCATATACACTCCACTCTCTCCCCACCCACCACACTTATTAATTGCTTCCCTTAAAAACACCTTCCATATATGATCCCTCTTGTCCTTTAGATATCTCACCACCATTTTCACCCTAAGGGCTTTCTTTCTCCTTTCTAAATTAATCAATTTTAACCCACCATCCTCATACTCATTTTCCATCACCTCCCTGGCTATCCTAACTCCCTTGCCACCCCACACAAACTCACTCACCATTCTCTCCACCTCCTTCAAAACTCTATCAGGCACATCCAACACATTCATTGCATACACAAGCTTGCTCATTACCAGCGCATTCACAACTGTCACCTTCCCCTTCAGCTTCAACCCTCTAAGTTTCCAAAACCTTAACGTCTTCCTAATCCCATTCATTATCCCTTCAAACTGCATATCTCTCCCTTCTTTATCCTTTATCCCCAAGTTCACACCTAATATCCTAAAATAATCCTTTTCCTCTTTCAATCCTATCTCCCTCCTACCTGCTCTCTCCACACCTACATACATGATTTCTGACTTTTCCATGTTTATTTTCGCCCCTGATGCCCTGCCATACAACTCTACACTACCTAAAACCTCAACTACACTTTCCCTGTCCCTAACTGTAACTGTCGTGTCATCCGCATACTGAAATAATAAACTAACCCGCCCCTCTGGTAACTCTATACCCCTGATCCTGTCATTCTGCATTAGAAGTGCCGCTAGCGGCTCTGCCGACAAGGAGTACAGCAGAGCCGACAGCGGACAGCCTTGCCTAACCGACCTTTCCAGTCTAAATGCATCTGTGACAATCCCATTGATTTTAACGCAACTCACTGCCCTGTCGTACATCCTCTTTATCCATCCTACCAACCTGCGCCCAAAACCAAATTTATCTAACACTCTATATAAATAATCATGATCCACCCTATCAAATGCTTTGTTCAAATCTAAACTTACAACTATCCCCCCTTTATCTCTCTTCATATATTCTATTATGTCCCTAATACTACTAATTGTGTCTGCTATGTCCCTACCCGGTATACTATATGCCTGTGTGCTTCCCACCACCTTCCCTATTACCTGCTTGACCCTGTTGGCTAACACCCTTGCTAAGACTTTATAATCACCATTCAACATACTAAGTGGCCTATAATTCTGAAGCTTAACCCTACTCCCTTTCTTGTGTATCACCGTTACTAACCCTGTCGACATGCTCAGCGGCATCTCGCCCTTCTCCTCTATCCATCTAAATAACCTCTCTAGCACTGGCACTAACTCCTCCCTAAACTCAACATAAAATTCACCAATTAACCCATCTATCCCTGGACTCTTATTTCTCCCTAACCCTCCTATCGCTTCATTTATTTCACCCGTCCCTATTCCTGTCTCACACATCTCCCTATCATCATCGCTCAACCTGGCTTTCACACTATCCAACACCTGCCTCATACTCTCCTCATCCACTTCTTCTTTCCTAAATAAATCCCTATAAAAATCTTCTACTCTTTCAGCTATCCCTACAAAATCAGTAATCATCTCCCCTTCCTTTCCTTCCACTTTTTCTAAATAATTCTTCTTCTGCTTCGTCTTTTCTAATCCTAAAAAGAATCCTGTACATTTCTCTCCCTCAATCACATATCTGGCCCTACTTCTGACTATTGCACCCATACACCTCCTCTGTTCTATCTCCTTCAGTTCATCCTTAATTCTAATATACTTCCCCAAATCATAGCCTACCACCTCATCCGCTCTCTTTGCCTCTCTAGCTAAATCTCCCTTTAACCTCCTCTCTCTCTCTCTCTGTATCATATTCCTGCCTCTACTATAACCCACACTCAATTCCTTTATCTCTCCTTTCAAACTCTCCCACCACATCCCAATGTCCTCCTCATACATTCTCTCATTCTTCCTCCTCAATATACATTCTCTCACTTCCCTTTTGTACTTTTCTTCTCTCAGCAACTCACCATTCATACACCACACGCCTCCCCCTCTCCTCTCAAACCCCTGACCTAAATTAAACCCTAACACCATGTGATCACTTAGCGCAGTAACCTTATACTCAATTCTCCCTATCCTACCTGCAATGCCGTTTGTACTTAAGACTAAATCTATCCTACTCTGTTTTAAAACTCCTCTCACCACTTGCCTCCTTGAAAAAACCCTCCCCTCTGGATTCCTTTCCCTCCACATATCTATTAAACCATTGTCTCTCATAACCTCCTCCAACACACCTCTTGACAAGTCATTCCTGAAACACATACTTGCAGACGCATCCAACCTCCCACACCACACGTTAAAGTCACCCACCACCAAACAGTTTTCCACACACATTCCCCCCAATCCCTCAAAAAAAACCCTCCTCTCCTTCACCTCATTCGGCGCATACACATTCAACAATCGATATACTTTACCCAAGTACTCAAAGGTAATTCCTATCACCCTCCCATCACCATCATCCACACACTTCGTCACTTTCTCAACCACTCCCCTTTTCACTAAAATTACTACCCCTCTTGATTTAACACCACCATTATTCACATACATGTCCCCCATCCATTCTCTCTCAACCACCCTCATTACCTCCTCATCCCAATGTGTCTCTTGTAAACATATTATGTCTGCCTCACACACCATCAAGATTTGCTGCCTCCTGTTCCTATCCCTTAGCCCATTAGCGTTAAAAGAAGTTATCCTGATCATTAAAAGTATAAATGAGAAGAGATTCCACACGTTATATTATTCATTTGCACTTTTTTTCCCCTTATCTTCTCTCTCCTTCCTCCCCGATGGTCTTTTCCTATTTCCACCCACCACCTCCATGCTTTCCTCCCCACTGTCTGATATATCCGAAGCCACCCACTTCCTACTTTCTGTTATATCAGCAGCCCTCCACCCCCACTTAATCCCGCTTGCCACCGCCCTTCCTCCTCCCTGTCCCACCACAGTCATTCCACTCTTTTCCACGTTCTTCTCCCCTCCTTTCGCTCCCTCACCCGCGCTGCTCCGCTCCTCTCGCTCGTCCGTCCCCCTCACCGCACTGTCCGCGCTGCAGCCGTTCTCCTCCCTTTCCATCTCTCCTCCCGTCTCCGTTGTCTCTTCCGCTGCGCTCACGTCCTCTGCCATTCCTTCCTGCTCCTCGTCCTCCTGCTCTCCTTCCCCGCCGACTCCCACGCCACTTCTTTCAGCTTCAGTCGCCTCAGCTCCGCTACCGCCTTCTCCTCTCGGTCGCTCCTCCTCCTCACCGACGTCCGTCTCCCGGCTCCCGCCTTCTCCTCCTTGTTGCCTCTGTTCTCCGTCTACGCCACACTCTCTTGCGTAGTGCCCCTGTCCTTGGCACCTATGGCATCTGAACTCCGGACAGTCCCTCAGGATATGCCCAGGTTGGATGCACATCCTACACACCTTCTCCTGTCTGTCGTGGATCACCCGGAAGTACTGGGGACCCGTAGCTGTGCTGAACTGCGTTGAATACGGCAACGACCTAACCAAGTCATTAAACTTCACCTTCAGGAACCTGGTCCCGTCTGCGATGTTAGTGCCCGGCCACATTCTTCTTTTGATCGGTGAGGCAGCAGAGACCCCCCACCCCTGTAGCTTCAGAAGAACGTCATTGTCCTTGGTGTACGCCGGAAGCTCCAAGAACGACACCACCGTTTCGTCACTGGTAAGCTCCTTTGCAACTATACTAACCCCTCTTATTTTGAAACCATCCATAAGCTTATTTTTCCCGCTGAGATGTCCCATTGTCAATTCGTATTTTTTCAATCCAGTTTTACGGCACGCCATCAACTCCCCGCACACCTCTCTCGTCACTCTCATGAACTCCATCACTGTTATTGGATCTTCCCCGATAAGTTCAACACTCACGGTTAGTTCTTTGTCGTATTTATTCTCTTTCTCTCCAACCTCTCCTCCCCTCTGGTCTTTCTTTCCGCAGTCTACTTCATCCAAGCCTTTCCTGTTTCCATGATCCGTTCCCATTATGTCCGTCAGCATGATATTCCTTCCCCAAACCAATGGGAGAATTATATTCCCCCAAACAGCACCTCACTGTTTGGGGGAGATGTATCGAAGAAAATCAAAAAATAAGGCACTTAAACCAGCATAAAAGTAGCAACAACACTCGCCTGCTCTCTGCACACTTCCTGCTTGCTCAGGTGGTATGGCCGTAAGCAATTAGTGCAGGCGCAAAACCAGGTTTTATACAGTAGCACATAAGGAGTGAGAAAGCTGCTGAGGCTCGACGTTACACTTTTACAAAAACAATCATTAGTTATATATAAACGGCAGTAATTGATTCAGTAGGACTCCTTATCCATGTAACGATCATTGTGACATCTGAATTCATTAATTATCTTAAATACACTGCGTGTGCGTGTGATGTTAAATGTTTGAACCAAGGTTAACGGTTAATGTGTCAGAGAATGGGTGGTGATTTTTTGACGTCCTCCCATGATCTGAATTGAGCGTGCATGTTTGTGTTGGTGAAAGTTTAAGAAATGTACAACTGTCGGTTCAGCCCTCTGGTGCTCCCTGCTGGCAGTATCACTATACTGTCCTCATGTTTCACAAAATAGTTTTGAGAGACGTTGTCAGTTTTTGTATGTTGCTTAAATCCTCCAAAGCGGTTGGCAGTAAACATCAGGTCACGGTCCGCCACGGAGTCAATGAGCTCGAGTTGAAAAAGAAAAAGCTTACAGCACCTGGTATTCCCAGGCGGTCTCCCATCCAAGTACTAACCAGGCCCAACCCTGCTTAGCTTCCGAGATCAGACGAGATTGGGCGTGTTCAGGGTGGTATGGCCGTAAGCAATTAGTGAAGGCGCAAAACCAGGTTTTATACAGTAGCACATAAGGAGTGAGAAAGCTGCTGAGGCTCGACGTTACACTTTTACAAAAACAATCATTAGTTAGATATAAACGGCAGTAATTGATTCAGTAGGACTCCTTATCCATGTAAACGATCATTGTGACATCTGAATTCATTAATTATCTGAAATACACTGCGTGTGCGTGTGATGTTAAATGTTTGAACCAAGGTTAACGGTTAAAGTGTCAGAGAATGGGTGGTGATTTTTTGACGTCCTCCCATGATCTGAAGTGAGCGTGCGTGTTTGTGTTGGTGAAAGTTTAAGAAATGTACAACTGTCGTTTCAGCTCTCTGGTGCTCCCTGCTGGCAGTATCACTATACTGTCCTCATGTTTCACAAAAATAGTTTTGAGAGACGTTGTCAGTCTTTGTATGTTGCTTAAATCCTCCAAAGCGGTTGGCAGTAAACACCAGGTCACGGTAGGTGACGGTAGGCCACGGAGGCAATGAGCTCGAGTTGAAAAAGAATATGCTTACAGCACCTGGTATTCCCAGGCGGTCTCCCATCCAAGTACTAACCAGGCCCGACCCTGCTTAGCTTCCGAGATCAGACGAGATTGGGCGTATTCAGGGTGGTATGGCCGTAAGCAATTAGTGCAGGCGCAAAACCAGGTTTTATACAGTAGCACATAAGGAGTGAGAAAGCTGCTGAGGCTCGACGTTACACTTTTACAAAAACAATCATTAGTTAGATATAAACGGCAGTAATTGATTCAGTAGGACTCCTTATCCATGTAAACGATCATTGTGACATCTGAATTCATTAATTATCTGAAATACACTGCGTGTGCGTGTGATGTTAAATGTTTGAACCAAGGTTAACGGTTAAAGTGTCAGAGAATGGGTGGTGATTTTTTGACGTCCTCCCATGATCTGAAGTGAGCGTGCGTGTTTGTGTTGGTGAAAGTTTAAGAAATGTACAACTGTCGGTTCAGCCCACTGGTGCTCCCTGCTGGCAGTATCACTATTCTGTCCTCATGTTTCACAAAAATAGTTTTGAGAGACGTTGTCAGTCTTTGTATGTTGCTTAAATCCTCCAAAGCGGTTGGCAGTAAACATCAGGTCACGGTAGGTGACGGTAGGCCACGGAGGCAATGAGCTCGAATTGAAAAAGAAAAAGCTTACAGCACCTGGTATTCCCAGGCGGTCTCCCATCCAAGTACTAACCAGGCCCGACCCTGCATAGCTTCCGAGATCAGACGAGATCGGGCGTGTTCAGGGTGGTATGGCCGTAAGCAATTAGTGCAGGCGCAAAACCAAGTTTTATACAGTAGCACATAAGGAGTGAGAAAGCTGTTGAGGCTCGACGTTACACTTTTACAAAAACAATCATTGGTTAGATATAAACGGCAGTAATTGATTCAGTAGGACTCCTTATCCATGTAAACGATCATTGTGACATCTGAATTCATTAATTATCTGAAATACACTGCGTGTGCGTGTGATGTTAAATGTTTGAACCAAGGTTAACGGTTAAAGTGTCAGAGAATGGGTGGTGATTTTTTGACGTCCTCCCATGATCTGAAGTGAGCGTGCGTGTTTGTGTTGGTGAAAGTTTAAGAAATGTACAACTGTCGTTTCAGCTCTCTGGTGCTCCCTGCTGGCAGTATCACTATACTGTCCTCATGTTTCACAAAAATAGTTTTGTGAGACGTTGTCAGTTTTTGTATGTTGCTTAAATCCTCCAAAGCGGTTGGCAGTAAACATCAGGTCACGGTCCGCCACGGAGTCAATGAGCTCGAGTTGAAAAAGAAATTGCTTACAGCACCTGGTATTCCCAGGCGGTCTCCCATCCAAGTACTAACCAGGCCCGACCCTGCTTAGCTTCCGAGATCAGACGAGATCGGGCGTGTTTTTTTTTTTTTCTTTTGGTGACACCCGTCACTACTTACAGCAACCTGGGCTTCTGAGGAGGTCTCCCATCCAAGTACTAACCAGGCCCGACCCTGCTTAGCTTCCGAGATCAGACGAGATCGGGCGTGTTCAGGGTGGTATGGCCGTAAGCAATTAGTGCAGGCGCAAAACCAGGTTTTATACAGTAGCATATAAGGAGTGAGAAAGCTGCTGAGGCTCGACGTTACACTTTTACAAAAACAATCATTAGTTAGATATAAACGGCAGTAATTGATTCAGTAGGACTCCTTATCCATGTAAACGATCATTGTGACATCTGAATTTATTAATTATCTGAAATACACTGCGTGTGCGTGTGATGTTAAATGTTTGAACCAAGGTTAACGGTTAAAGTGTCAGAGAATGGGTGGTGATTTTTTGACGTCCTCCCATGATCTGAAGTGAGCGTGCGTGTTTGTGTTGGTGAAAGTTTAAGAAATGTACAACTGTCGTTTCAGCTCTCTGGTGCTCCCTGTTGGCAGTATCACTATACTGTCCTCATGTTTCACAAAAATAGTTTTGAGAGACGTTGTCAGTCTTTGTATGTTGCTTTAATCCTCCAAAGCGGTTGGCAGTAAACATCAGGTCACGGTAGGTGACGGTAGGCCACGGAGGCAATGAGCTCGAGTTGAAAAAGAAAAATCTTACAGCACCTGGTATTCCCAGGCGGTCTCCCATCCAAGTACTAACCAGGCCCGACCCTGCTTGGCTTCCGAGATCAGACGAGATCGGGCGTGTTCTTTTTTTTTTATCTTTTTTTTATTATTTTCCAGTTCACACATTTACAGCAACCGATAACAGAGTATTATTTACATACATCATCTCTGGGGAAACAAAAACTTTTACAAACCCAACTTAATCTCCTTCCCTTATCCTCCCCACATCAATTAATCCCAATGAAGGCAGGACAAATATTGCGCCAAATCAAAAATACAGCTCAATCTGCATGACCCGGTCTTTTCACCAGTTAAACACAATCTCCCCTCCCTCCCCTTCAGAGACTAATTTACTCCCACTCAAAAAGAAATTTTCCGCCTTGTCTCCTCCATACTTATACATTAAGTTCACATCTCTTTTCATTATTGATTTAAACAACATTTTTATTTTCACTTTCCGCCCCTCAAAGTGTGCGTAGTTCCTCCTGCAGACGACCGCGAGTCTGGCATGGCTCAAAACAAAATTCATTAGACAAAAATTAACATTTATTCTTTTTTCAAACGTACCAAACAAAAACAATGTCCTCCACCCTCCCTCCAAGTCTAAATCAGCAGCCCAGTTTTCTTTCAACAGTTCTTTCAAAAACTCAAAGAAATCAACTAACTCCCCACAGTCCAAAAAATAATGTAAAAAGCTCTCATGACCACTTTTGCAAACATCACACATCACATTTACATCATTATTAATCTTATTTAGCACCACGTTTGTATAAATCCTATTGTGTCTGATCAAGAAATCGTTGTTCTCACACTCTATACTATTATACCTTATCCCCATATTTGACCATATTTTCTTTACATTCATACCCACAAACACTCTGCTCCACACTTTCTCAGCTGCCGGCTCCTTCATCACATCCACTATCAACCATCTGTATACTTTCTTCACACTCATTTCTCCAATTTTAGTCTTTTTCCCATTCTCCATCACATATAGCTCAGGCATGCTTGTTTCTCCCTTCACCACACATTCACTTTGGATGATCCTGGCCCACTCTAAGGGTATACTGGTTTTAATCTTTTCATATATTTTATTTATTTTCTCTCTATTATCCATCCCCTCCACCTCGCATACCTGATCATAAATGCAATTGTTTCTCAAGAATCCTGGGATGACCTCATAAATGATGTCCTTTATTTGTCTAATCCCTCCTTCTATGAATTTGGGCTCATATACTGTTTTGCCATTGTGTTTAATTTTTTCGTTTAAAAACAGAGGCAGTTTTACCAACGGTTGTATCCTCTCGCATTCATATTGCATCTTAGGTAGGAATTTCCTCCAGGCTTCAAAGACCTCCCTATAAAATTCTGGTATGGTTATCGTCATTGACTGTTTTAGGCCCATGTACCACACATACTGTCCTATGCCACCCACATCATTCATATATTTCTCCATAAAATCCTTCCACCCATATTTATATCCTCCCACAATATATTTCTTCACCGTTTTAATCCTTAATGCTGTCTTTTTTGTTTCTATATCTAATAAATTCAGCCCTCCTTCACACCTTTTTCCCACCATTGTCCCATGTGCAATCTTAACTCCCTTCCCCTCCCATATAAAATCACACACAATTTTGTTAAGGTCGTTCTTAACCCATATTGGCATTTCTAATACAGACAACACATACACATAGCCTGATAGTAGCAAACTATTAACCACTGTAACCTTTCCCTTTAACCTGAGCTTCCTTGCCTTCCACCTCCCACATACAGTTTTTATTTTGTTGATAACTCCTGTCCATGTTGTCTCAGTTGCCTCTTTAGTTTCAACACCTAAATATATGCCCAACACTTTAATATACCTATCCTGCACCCTTAAACCTACTCCCTCTCTCTCTATGTTACCTATATACATTATTTCGGATTTTTCTTTATTTATTCTCGCGCCCGACGCTCTCCCATATATCTCTGCCAATTCTAGCACCCTTTTCACACTGTTCCCATCCCTCACCGTTATTGTTGTGTCGTCTGCATATTGATTTATTGTATGTATGCTCCCAGATGGTAGTTGTATGCCCTGAACTCTTGCGTCGTTTTTAATTAGTAAGGCCAGGGGCTCTGCTGAAATGGCATAGAGCAACGCCGATAGGGGACATCCCTGCCTTATCGATCTCCCAAGACAAAATCTGTCAGTCAGCACTCCATTTACTTTGACACAGCTCCTTGCACCCTCGTACAACCTCCTGACCCACCCCACTAATCTCTCTCCAAATCCAAATCTCACCAGTAATCTAAATAAAAACTCATGCTCCACCCTATCAAATGCTTTATTCCAATCTATAGCTAACACTATTCCCCCTGCCCCGTCTCTCCTCATGAATTCTATTGTATCCCTAACTGTCGCTATTGTGTCAGCTATATCCCTACCTGGTATACTGTAACTTTGAGATGTTTTAATTATATTCCCTATCACTCGTTTTATTCTGTTAGCCAACACCTTGGCCAGAATTTTGTAATCTACATTTAGCAGACTTATAGGCCTATAATTCTGCAAGTCTAGTTTACTTCCTTTCTTCTTAAAAACTAAGGTAATCACACCTTCTACCATCCTACCCTGCACTATCCCTGTTTTCTCAGTCTCCCTGAATACCTCTACTAAAATTGATGCCATCTGCTCCTTATATACTTTATAAAATTCAATCCCTATCCCATCACTCCCAGGACTCTTCCCGCTTTTCAGCCCCTCTATCGCCTCCATCACCTCCATCCTACTTATCTCTCTGTCACACCATTCACTATCGTCCACACTCAGCTTGCTTTCTACACTATCCAGTACCTCCACTATACTGTCCTCCTCTAATCCACCCCTCTGATATAACTCCCCATAAAACTCTTGCACCCTCTCCAGTATGGCCACATAGTCTGCTACTACCTCCCCCTCCTTTTTCCTGATTTCATGTATATATGTCCTGCTTTGTTTGCTTTTTTCTAGGCCCAGAAAATACGCTGTGCACCTTTCTCCCTCCAGCGCATATTTAGCTTTGCTCCGTAAAATTGCTCCTCTACATTTCTCTGCCTCATATCTCTGAAGTTCCATCTTTACCTCTATATAATTCTCCATGCTGTAACCTTCTTCATTCTCTGCTTTACTCAGCTCTACCCTCAGTCTTTCCCTCAACTCCTTCTCATTCTTCATCATTTTCACTTTTCTTTTCTTACTGTACCAAATGCTTATTGATTTAATCTTATTCTTCACTTTCTCCCATATCTCCCCAATCTGAGTATCTGCCCTATTCTCTTCAACATATTCTTTAATTTTCTCATTCTCCATATCTAATAACTCCCTAATCTGTTGTTTATATTCATCCTCTTCAATATAACCTGCATTCAAAATCCACATCCCTCCCCCTATCTCCTCTCTCCCTACTTTAATTCTGAATCTCACCCCGTCGTGGTCACTCAGTGCATTTATTTCATGTCTTATTCGGTCTATATGTTTTATGTTCTCTCCCTGTGTTAAAACCAATCTATCCTGCTTTGTTTCAGTACACCATCCCTCATTTGTCTCCTGGTGAATTCCCTCCTCTCTGGATTCTCATTTCTCCACACATCTACTAAATTCTTGTCCTTCATCATGTCTAACAAGCTCTCCCTCGACTTTTCCCATCTGAACACTACACCTTGCCCTATATCTAACCTGCTACATTTAGTATTAAAATCCCCTACTATTATACATCTCCCAATCACTAGCCCTTTCAGCTCCTCTATTATAATTCTTTTATCTATTTCTATATTCGGAACATATATATTAATTAGTCTAAACAACACATTTTGATACTTAAACTCTATGACTATTATCCTCCCTGTCCTATCTTTATATATCTCTTTTATCTCATCTACCCTATGTTTTTTAATCATTATAGCCACCCCTCTTGCGTTCTTAGCCCCGTTATTATAATAAATCCCCCCCCCCCACACCTCCTTCACCTCTATAACTTTTACGTCATCCCAATTTGTCTCCTGTATGCATAGGATGTCACTTCTATATATATTTAAAAGTGACCTCAGTTTGCCCCTGTCCCTTAAACCATTCACATTAACAGAAGTTACTGTGGTCATGAGAGCTAAAAGAAAGAAAATATTTAAACCAAAAACCAAAGCAAGACTCACATGCCAGACCGCGGTCCTTTACTTCTCACTCCCCGTGTCTTCTCCTCCTCTGCTTTCCTTTTGGCGGCCAGTTCTTTTGTCTTCTTCCCTCCTTTTCGTCCTCTGCCCTCCTGTCTTTGCTCCTCATCTATTTTTTCCACCGGTTGTTCTGCTCTCCCTCGTTCACCGTCTGTAGCCTCCGACACATCATCGTACTCCGCTTTTCCCCCCTGCTCCATCATCTGTTCGTCACCGTCCTTCTCAGCACTGTCGCCGCTGTCAGATCTATACCGCCAATCCAGTTCTTTTTCCGCTTCCTCGTTCTCACCTCCCGTCTCCTCTTCAGCTCCCCTTCCGTCATCATTCTCTCCGTCTTTATCCTCCATCTGTTCTCCTCTCTCCTCCTCCCTCGCCGCTGCGTTCCGTTCCTCACACTCCCGCGCATAATGCCCTGTCTTCTGGCACCTGAAGCACTTGAAATCAGGGCACTCCCTGAAGATGTGTCCTGGCTTGATGCAGAGTCGGCACACCCGCACCTGTCGATCATGTATCACTCTAAAGTACTCCGCTCCTCTCAGTGTCTCTAACTTGGTTGAGTACGGGAGCGATCGTACCTGCTCATTAAAGCGGACTTTTAAAAATCTTGTCCCGTCCGCAATCTCCGTCCCCGGCCACTTGCGCCGTTTGATGACAGATATTGGCCGCACACCCCACTCCTCCAGCCTTGCCAGTATTGTTGCATCTTCCATGTAAACAGGCAAGTTAATAAATGACACCACCATGTCACTGTTCACAATCTCCCTGCCATGCACTAAGGCTCCTTTTACACGCACGCCGTCCAGGAGCTTGCGCTTTCCCACCTCATCCTTCATGGTGATTTCATAGTTTTTTTTCCCCTCTCACACGGCATCCGCTCACCACTCCACATTGCACTGCCACTTCCCGCAGAATATCCATCATAGAAATCACCGCTGTTCCCTCCACCTCAACGTCCACTGTCAGCTCTTTCCCGTACTCTTTCTGCCGTCCTTCTCCGTTTCTGGCCGATTCTCAATCCCATTCCTTCCCTCTTCCTCCAGTGCTCCAACTCCACTGCTAGGCATTGTCTGCTCCGGTCCTTTGTCTGCTGCCATGTGGTCCATCCGTCAAATGAAAGCCTCCCCAAACAGCAAAAAAAGCTGTGGGGAGATTTAGAACTATAATTAAATTACGATTTTGTCAAAATAATATAATCTACAAATCAACAAGAAGAAAAAACACCAGGCTGCTGTATCAGCCTACTCTGCCAACAAACTTTTTCCTGCTTCCTTCACTTCCTGCTTTGCGCACCTGAACGAGATCAGACGAGATCGGGCGTGTTCAGGGTGCTATGGCCGTAAGCAATTAGTGCAGGCGCAAAACCAGGTTTTATACAGTAGCACATAAGGAGTGAGAAAGCTGCTGAGGCTCGACGTTACACTTTTACAAAAACAATCATTAGTTAGATATAAACGGCAGTAATTGATTCAGTAGGACTCCTTATCCATGTAAACGATCATTGTGACATCTGAATTCATTAATTATCTGAAATACACTGCGTGTGCGTGTGATGTTAAATGTTTGAACCAAGGTTAACGGTTAAAGTGTCAGAGAATGGGTGGTGATTTTTTGACGTCCTCCCATGATCTGAAGTGAGCGTGCGTGTTTGTGTTGGTGAAAGTTTAAGAAATGTACAACTGTCGTTTCAGCTCTCTGGTGCTCCCTGCTGGCAGTATCACTATACTGTCCTCATGTTTCACAAAAATAGTTTTGAGAGACGTTGTCAGTCTTTGTATGTTGCTTAAATCCTCCAAAGCGGTTGGCAGTAAACACCAGGTCACGGTAGGTGACGGTAGGCCACGGAGGCAATGAGCTCGAGTTGAAAAAGAATATGCTTACAGCACCTGGTATTCCCAGGCGGTCTCCCATCCAAGTACTAACCAGGCCCGACCCTGCTTAGCTTCCGAGATCAGACGAGATTGGGCGTATTCAGGGTGGTATGGCCGTAAGCAATTAGTGCAGGCGCAAAACCAGGTTTTATACAGTAGCACATAAGGAGTGAGAAAGCTGCTGAGGCTCGACGTTACACTTTTACAAAAACAATCATTAGTTAGATATAAACGGCAGTAATTGATTCAGTAGGACTCCTTATCCATGTAAACGATCATTGTGACATCTGAATTCATTAATTATCTGAAATACACTGCGTGTGCGTGTGATGTTAAATGTTTGAACCAAGGTTAACGGTTAAAGTGTCAGAGAATGGGTGGTGATTTTTTGACGTCCTCCCATGATCTGAAGTGAGCGTGCGTGTTTGTGTTGGTGAAAGTTTAAGAAATGTACAACTGTCGGTTCAGCCCATCTGGTGCTCCCTGCTGGCAGTATCACTATTCTGTCCTCATGTTTCACAAAAATAGTTTTGAGAGACGTTGTCAGTCTTTGTATGTTGCTTAAATCCTCCAAAGCTGTTGGCAGTAAACATCAGGTCACGGTACGTGACGGTAGGCCACGGAGGCAATGAGCTCGAGTTGAAAAAGAAAATCTTACAGCACCTGGTATTCCCAGGCGGTCTCCCATCCAAGTACTAACCAGGCCCGACCCTGCTTAGCTTCCGAGAGCAGACGAGATCGGGCGTGTTCAGGGTGGTATGGCCGTAAGCAATTAGTGCAGGCGCAAAACCAGGTTTTATACAGTAGCACATAAGGAGTGAGAAAGCTGCTGAGGCTCGACGTTACACTTTTACAAAAACAATCATTAGTTAGATATAAACGGCAGTAATTGATTCAGTAGGACTCCTTATCCATGTAAACGATCATTGTGACATCTGAATTCATTAATTATCTGAAAGACACTGCGTGTGCGTGTGATGTTAAATGTTTGAACCAAGGTTAACGGTTAAAGTGTCAGAGAATGGGTGGTGATTTTTTGACGTCCTCCCATGATCTGAAGTGAGCGTGCGTGTTTGTGTTGGTGAAAGTTTAAGAAATGTACAACTGTCGGTTCAGCATCTCTGGTGCTCCCTGCTGGCAGTATCACTATACTGTCCTCATGTTTCACAAAAATAGTTTTGAGAGACGTTGTCAGTCTTTGTATGTTGCTTAAATCCTCCAAAGCGGTTGGCAGTAAACATCAGGTCACGGTAGTTCACGGTAGGCCACGGAGGCAATGAGCTCGAATTGAAAAAGAAAAAGCTTACAGCACCTGGTATTCCCAGGCGGTCTCCCATCCAAGTACTAACCAGGCCCGACCCTGATTAGCTTCCGAGATCAGACGAGATCGGGCGTGTTCAGGGTGGTATGGCCGTAAGCAATTAGTGCAGGCGCAAAACCAAGTTTTATACAGTAGCACATAAGGAGTGAGAAAGCTGCTGAGGCTCGACGTTACACTTTTACAAAAACAATCATTAGGTAGATATAAACGGCAGTAATTGATTCAGTAGGACTCCTTATCCATGTAAACGATCATTGTGACATCTGAATTCATTAATTATCTGAAATACACTGCGTGTGCGTGTGATGTTAAATGTTTGAACCAAGGTTAACGGTTAAAGTGTCAGAGAATGGGTGGTGATTTTTTGACGTCCTCCCATGATCTGAAGTGAGCGTGCGTGTTTGTGTTGGTGAAAGTTTAAGAAATGTACAACTGTCGTTTCAGCTCTCTGGTGCTCCCTGCTGGCAGTATCACTATACTGTCCTCATGTTTCACAAAAATAGTTTTGTGAGACGTTGTCAGTTTTTGTATGTTGCTTAAATCCTCCAAAGCGGTTGGCAGTAAACATCAGGTCACGGTCCGCCACGGAGTCAATGAGCTCGAGTTGAAAAAGAAAATGCTTACAGCACCTGGTATTCCCAGGCGGTCTCCCATCCAAGTACTAACCAGGCCCGACCCTGCTTAGCTTCCGAGATCAGACGAGATCGGGCGTGTTTTTTTTTTTTCTTTTGGTGACACCCGTCACTACTTACAGCAACCTGGGCTTCTGAGGAGGTCTCCCATCCAAGTACTAACCAGGCCCGACCCTGCTTAGCTTCCGAGATCAGACGAGATCGGGCGTGTTCAGGGTGGTATGGCCGTAAACAATTAGTGCAGGCGCAAAACCAGGTTTTATACAGTAGCATATAAGGAGTGAGAAAGCTGCTGAGGCTCGACGTTACACTTTTACAAAAACAATCATTAGTTAGATATAAACGGCAGTAATTGATTCAGTAGGACTCCTTATCCATGTAAACGATCATTGTGACATCTGAATTTATTAATTATCTGAAATACACTGCGTGTGCGTGTGATGTTAAATGTTTGAACCAAGGTTAACGGTTAAAGTGTCAGAGAATGGGTGGTGATTTTTTGACGTCCTCCCATGATCTGAAGTGAGCGTGCGTGTTTGTGTTGGTGAAAGTTTAAGAAATGTACAACTGTCGTTTCAGCTCTCTGGTGCTCCCTGCTGGCAGTATCACTATACTGTCCTCATGTTTCACAAAAATAGTTTTGAGAGACGTTGTCAGTCTTTGTATGTTGCTTAAATCCTCCAAAGCGGTTGGCAGTAAACATCAGGTCACGGTAGGTGCACGGTAGGCCACGGAGGCAATGAGCTCGAGTTGAAAAAGAAAAAGCTTACAGCACCTGGTATTCCCAGGCGGTCTCCCATCCAAGTACTAACCAGGCCCGACCCTGCTTAGCTTCCGAGATCAGACGAGATCGGGCGTGTTCAGGGTGGTATGGCCGTAAGCAATTAGTGCAGGCGCAAAACCAGGTTTTATACAGTAGCACATAAGGAGTGAGAAAGCTGCTGAGGCTCGACGTTACACTTTTACAAAAACAATCATTAGTTAGATATAAACGGCAGTAATTGATTCAGTAGGACTCCTTATCCATGTAAACGATCATTGTGACATCTGAATTCATTAATTATCTGAAATACACTGCGTGTGCGTGTGATGTTAAATGTTTGAACCAAGGTTAACGGTTAAAGTGTCAGAGAATGGGTGGTGATTTTTTGACGTCCTCCCATGATCTGAAGTGAGCGTGCGTGTTTGTGTTGGTGAAAGTTTAAGAAATGTACAACTGTCGGTTCAGCTCTCTGGTGCTCCCTGCTGGCAGTATCACTATACTGTCCTCATGTTTCACAAAAATAGTTTTGAGAGACGTTGTCAGTCTTTGTATGTTGCTTAAATCCTCCAAAGCGGTTGGCAGTAAACATCAGGTCACGGTCCGCCACGGAGTCAATGAGCTCGAGTTGAAAAAGAAAATGCTTACAGCACCTGGTATTCCCAGGCGGTCTCCCATCCAAGTACTAACCAGGCCCGACCCTGCTTAGCTTCCGAGATCAGACGAGATCGGGCGTGTTCAGGGTGGTATGGCCGTAAGCAATTAGTGCAGGCGCAAAACCAGGTTTTATACAGTAGCACATAAGGAGTGAGAAAGCTGCTGAGGCTCGACGTTACACTTTTACAAAAACAATCATTAGTTAGATATAAACGGCAGTAATTGATTCAGTAGGACTCCTTATCCATGTAAACGATCATTGTGACATCTGAATTCATTAATTATCTGAAATACACTGCGTGTGCGTGTGATGTTAAATGTTTGAACCAAGGTTAACGGTTAAAGTGTCAGAGAATGGGTGGTGATTTTTTGACGTCCTCCCATGATCTGAAGTGAGCGTGCGTGTTTGTGTTGGTGAAAGTTTAAGAAATGTACAACTGTCGTTTCAGCTCTCTGGTGCTCCCTGCTGGCAGTATCACTATACTGTCCTCATGTTTCACAAAAATAGTTTTGAGAGACGTTGTCAGTCTTTGTATGTTGCTTAAATCCTCCAAAGCGGTTGGCAGTAAACATCAGGTCACGGTAGGTGACGGTAGGCCACGGAGGCAATGAGCTCGAGTTGAAAAAGAAAAAGCTTACAGCACCTGGTATTCCCAGGCGGTCTCCCATCCAAGTACTAACCAGGCCCGACCCTGCTTAGCTTCCGAGATCAGACGAGATCGGGCGTGTTCAGGGTGGTATGGCCGTAAGCAATTAGTGCAGGCGCAAAACCAGGTTTTATACAGTAGCACATAAGGAGTGAGAAAGCTGCTGAGGCTCGACGTTACACTTTTACAAAAACAATCATTAGTTAGATATAAACGGCAGTAATTGATTCAGTAGGACTCCTTATCCATGTAAACGATCATTGTGACATCTGAATTCATTAATTATCTGAAATACACTGCGTGTGCGTGTGATGTTAAATGTTTGAACCAAGGTTAACGGTTAAAGTGTCAGAGAATGGGTGGTGATTTTTTGACGTCCTCCCATGATCTGAAGTGAGCGTGCGTGTTTGTGTTGGTGAAAGTTTAAGAAATGTACAACTGTCGGTTCAGCTCTCTGGTGCTCCCTGCTGGCAGTATCACTATACTGTCCTCATGTTTCACAAAAATAGTTTTGAGAGACGTTGTCAGTTTTGGTATGTTGCTTAAATCCTCCAAAGCGGTTGGCAGTAAACATCAGGTCACGGTAGGTCACGGTAGGCCACGGAGGCAATGAGCTCGAGTTGAAAAAGAATAAGCTTACAGCACCTGGTATTCCCAGGCGGTCTCCCATCCAAGTACTAACCAGGCCCGACCCTGCTTAGCTTCCGAGATCAGACGAGATCGGGCGTGTTCAGGGTGGTATGGCCGTAAGCAATTAGTGCAGGCGCAAAACCAGGTTTTATACAGTAGCACATAAGGAGTGAGAAAGCTGCTGAGGCTCGACGTTACACTTTTACAAAAACAATCATTAGTTAGATATAAACGGCAGTAATTGATTCAGTAGGACTCCTTATCCATGTAAACGATCATTGTGACATCTGAATTCATTAATTATCTGAAATACACTGCGTGTGCGTGTGATGTTAAATGTTTGAACCAAGGTTAACGGTTAAAGTGTCAGAGAATGGGTGGTGATTTTTTGACGTCCTCCCATGATCTGAAGTGAGCGTGCGTGTTTGTGTTGGTGAAAGTTTAAGAAATGTACAACTGTCGGTTCAGCTCTCTGGTGCTCCCTGCTGGCAGTATCACTATACTGTCCTCATGTTTCACAAAAATAGTTTTGAGAGACGTTGTCAGTTTTTGTATGTTGCTTAAATCCTCCAAAGCGGTTGGCAGTAAACATCAGGTCACGGTACGCCACGGTAGGCCACGGAGTCAATGAGCTCGAGTTGAAAAAGAAAAAGCTTACAGCACCTGGTATTCCCAGGCGGTCTCCCATCCAAGTACTAACCAGGCCCGACCCTGCTTAGCTTCCGAGATCAGACGAGATCGGGCGTGTTCAGGGTGGTATGGCCGTAAGCAATTAGTGCAGGCGCAAAACCAGGTTTTATACAGTAGCACATAAGGAGTGAGAAAGCTGCTGAGGCTCGACGTTACACTTTTACAAAAACAATCATTAGTTAGATATAAACGGCAGTAATTGATTCAGTAGGACTCCTTATCCATGTAAACGATCATTGTGACATCTGAATTCATTAATTATCTGAAATACACTGCGTGTGCGTGTGATGTTAAATGTTTGAACCAAGGTTAACGGTTAAAGTGTCAGAGAATGGGTGGTGATTTTTTGACGTCCTCCCATGATCTGAAGTGAGCGTGCGTGTTTGTGTTGGTGAAAGTTTAAGAAATGTACAACTGTCGGTTCAGCTCTCTGGTGCTCCCTGCTGGCAGTATCACTATACTGTCCTCATGTTTCACAAAAATAGTTTTGAGAGACGTTGTCAGTTTTTGTATGTTGCTTAAATCCTCCAAAGCGGTTGGCAGTAAACATCAGGTCACGGTAGGTGACAGTAGGCCACGGAGGCAATGAGCTCGAGTTGAAAAAGAAAAAGCTTACAGCACCTGGTATTCCCAGGCGGTCTCCCATCCAAGTACTAACCAGGCCCGACCCTGCTTAGCTTCCGAGATCAGACGAGATCGGGCGTGTTCAGGGTGGTATGGCCGTAAGCAATTAGTGCAGGCGCAAAACCAGGTTTTATACAGTAGCACATAAGGAGTGAGAAAGCTGCTGAGGCTCGACGTTACACTTTTACAAAAACAATCATTAGTTAGATATAAACGGCAGTAATTGATTCAGTAGGACTCCTTATCCATGTAAACGATCATTGTGACATCTGAATTCATTAATTATCTGAAATACACTGCGTGTGCGTGTGATGTTAAATGTTTGAACCAAGGTTAACGGTTAAAGTGTCAGAGAATGGGTGGTGATTTTTTGACGTCCTCCCATGATCTGAAGTGAGCGTGCGTGTTTGTGTTGGTGAAAGTTTAAGAAATGTACAACTGTCGGTTCAGCTCTCTGGTGCTCCCTGCTGGCAGTATCACTATACTGTCCTCATGTTTCACAAAAATAGTTTTGAGAGACGTTGTCAGTTTTTGTATGTTGCTTAAATCCTCCAAAGCGGTTGGCAGTAAACATCAGGTCACGGTAGGCACGGTAGGCCACGGAGTCAATGAGCTCGAGTTGAAAAAGAAAAAGCTTACAGCACCTGGTATTCCCAGGCGGTCTCCCATCCAAGTACTAACCAGGCCCGACCCTGCTTAGCTTCCGAGATCAGACGAGATCGGGCGTGTTCAGGGTGGTATGGCCGTAAGCAATTAGTGCAGGCGCAAAACCAGGTTTTATACAGTAGCACATAAGGAGTGAGAAAGCTGCTGAGGCTCGACGTTACACTTTTACAAAAACAATCATTAGTTAGATATAAACGGCAGTAATTGATTCAGTAGGACTCCTTATCCATGTAAACGATCATTGTGACATCTGAATTCATTAATTATCTGAAATACACTGCGTGTGCGTGTGATGTTAAATGTTTGAACCAAGGTTAACGGTTAAAGTGTCAGAGAATGGGTGGTGATTTTTTGACGTCCTCCCATGATCTGAAGTGAGCGTGCGTGTTTGTGTTGGTGAAAGTTTAAGAAATGTACAACTGTCGGTTCAGCTCTCTGGTGCTCCCTGCTGGCAGTATCACTATACTGTCCTCATGTTTCACAAAAATAGTTTTGAGAGACGTTGTCAGTTTTGTATGTTGCTTAAATCCTCCAAAGCGGTTGGCAGTAAACATCAGGTCACGGTAGGCCACGGTAGGCCACGGAGGCAATGAGCTCGAGTTGAAAAAGAAAAAGCTTACAGCACCTGGTATTCCCAGGCGGTCTCCCATCCAAGTACTAACCAGGCCCGACCCTGCTTAGCTTCCGAGATCAGACGAGATCGGGCGTGTTCAGGGTGGTATGGCCGTAAGCAATTAGTGCAGGCGCAAAACCAGGTTTTATACAGTAGCACATAAGGAGTGAGAAAGCTGCTGAGGCTCGACGTTACACTTTACAAAAACAATCATTAGTTAGATATAAACGGCAGTAATTGATTCAGTAGGACTCCTTATCCATGTAAACGATCATTGTGACATCTGAATTCATTAATTATCTGAAATACACTGCGTGTGCGTGTGATGTTAAATGTTTGAACCAAGGTTAACGGTTAAAGTGTCAGAGAATGGGTGGTGATTTTTTGACGTCCTCCCATGATCTGAAGGGAGCGTGCGTGTTTGTGTTGGTGAAAGTTTAAGAAATGTACAACTGTCGGTTCAGCTCTCTGGTGCTCCCTGCTGGCAGTATCACTATACTGTCCTCATGTTTCACAAAAATAGTTTTGAGAGACGTTGTCAGTTTTGTATGTTGCTTAAATCCTCCAAAGCGGTTGGCAGTAAACATCAGGTCACGGTACGCCACGGTAGGCCACGGAGGCAATGAGCTCGAGTTGAAAAAGAAAAAGCTTACAGCACCTGGTATTCCCAGGCGGTCTCCCATCCAAGTACTAACCAGGCCCGACCCTGCTTAGCTTCCGAGATCAGACGAGATCGGGCGTGTTCAGGGTGGTATGGCCGTAAGCAATTAGTGCAGGCGCAAAACCAGGTTTTATACAGTAGCACATAAGGAGTGAGAAAGCTGCTGAGGCTCGACGTTACACTTTTACAAAAACAATCATTAGTTAGATATAAACGGCAGTAATTGATTCAGTAGGACTCCTTATCCATGTAAACGATCATTGTGACATCTGAATTCATTAATTATCTGAAATACACTGCGTGTGCGTGTGATGTTAAATGTTTGAACCAAGGTTAACGGTTAAAGTGTCAGAGAATGGGTGGTGATTTTTTGACGTCCTCCCATGATCTGAAGTGAGCGTGCGTGTTTGTGTTGGTGAAAGTTTAAGAAATGTACAACTGTCGTTTCAGCTCTCTGGTGCTCCCTGCTGGCAGTATCACTATACTGTCCTCATGTTTCACAAAAATAGTTTTGAGAGACGTTGTCAGTTTTTGTATGTTGCTTAAATCCTCCAAAGCGGTTGGCAGTAAACATCAGGTCACGGTAGGCACGGTAGGCCACGGAGGCAATGAGCTCGAGTTGAAAAAGAAAAAGCTTACAGCACCTGGTATTCCCAGGCGGTCTCCCATCCAAGTACTAACCAGGCCCGACCCTGCTTAGCTTCCGAGATCAGACGAGATCGGGCGTGTTCAGGGTGGTATGGCCGTAAGCAATTAGTGCAGGCGCAAAACCAGGTTTTATACAGTAGCACATAAGGAGTGAGAAAGCTGCTGAGGCTCGACGTTACACTTTTACAAAAACAATCATTAGTTAGATATAAACGGCAGTAATTGATTCAGTAGGACTCCTTATCCATGTAAACGATCATTGTGACATCTGAATTCATTAATTATCTGAAATACACTGCGTGTGCGTGTGATGTTAAATGTTTGAACCAAGGTTAACGGTTAAAGTGTCAGAGAATGGGTGGTGATTTTTTGACGTCCTCCCATGATCTGAAGTGAGCGTGCGTGTTTGTGTTGGTGAAAGTTTAAGAAATGTACAACTGTCGGTTCAGCTCTCTGGTGCTCCCTGCTGGCAGTATCACTATACTGTCCTCATGTTTCACAAAAATAGTTTTGAGAGACGTTGTCAGTTTTTGTATGTTGCTTAAATCCTCCAAAGCGGTTGGCAGTAAACATCAGGTCACGGTACGCCACGGAGTCAATGAGCTCGAGTTGAAAAAGAAAAAGCTTACAGCACCTGGTATTCCCAGGCGGTCTCCCATCCAAGTACTAACCAGGCCCGACCCTGCTTAGCTTCCGAGATCAGACGAGATCGGGCGTGTTCAGGGTGGTATGGCCGTAAGCAATTAGTGCAGGCGCAAAACCAGGTTTTATACAGTAGCACATAAGGAGTGAGAAAGCTGCTGAGGCTCGACGTTACACTTTTACAAAAACAATCATTAGTTAGATATAAACGGCAGTAATTGATTCAGTAGGACTCCTTATCCATGTAAACGATCATTGTGACATCTGAATTCATTAATTATCTGAAATACACTGCGTGTGCGTGTGATGTTAAATGTTTGAACCAAGGTTAACGGTTAAAGTGTCAGAGAATGGGTGGTGATTTTTTGACGTCCTCCCATGATCTGAAGTGAGCGTGCGTGTTTGTGTTGGTGAAAGTTTAAGAAATGTACAACTGTCGGTTCAGCTCTCTGGTGCTCCCTGCTGGCAGTATCACTATACTGTCCTCATGTTTCACAAAAATAGTTTTGAGAGACGTTGTCAGTTTTGTATGTTGCTTAAATCCTCCAAAGCGGTTGGCAGTAAACATCAGGTCACGGTACGCACGGTAGGCCACGGAGGCAATGAGCTCGAGTTGAAAAAGAAAAAGCTTACAGCACCTGGTATTCCCAGGCGGTCTCCCATCCAAGTACTAACCAGGCCCGACCCTGCTTAGCTTCCGAGATCAGACGAGATCGGGCGTGTTCAGGGTGGTATGGCCGTAAGCAATTAGTGCAGGCGCAAAACCAGGTTTTATACAGTAGCACATAAGGAGTGAGAAAGCTGCTGAGGCTCGACGTTACACTTTTACAAAAACAATCATTAGTTAGATATAAACGGCAGTAATTGATTCAGTAGGACTCCTTATCCATGTAAACGATCATTGTGACATCTGAATTCATTAATTATCTGAAATACACTGCGTGTGCGTGTGATGTTAAATGTTTGAACCAAGGTTAACGGTTAAAGTGTCAGAGAATGGGTGGTGATTTTTTGACGTCCTCCCATGATCTGAAGTGAGCGTGCGTGTTTGTGTTGGTGAAAGTTTAAGAAATGTACAACTGTCGGTTCAGCTCTCTGGTGCTCCCTGCTGGCAGTATCACTATACTGTCCTCATGTTTCACAAAAATAGTTTTGAGAGACGTTGTCAGTTTTGTATGTTGCTTAAATCCTCCAAAGCGGTTGGCAGTAAACATCAGGTCACGGTAGGCACGGTAGGCCACGGAGGCAATGAGCTCGAGTTGAAAAAGAAAAAGCTTACAGCACCTGGTATTCCCAGGCGGTCTCCCATCCAAGTACTAACCAGGCCCGACCCTGCTTAGCTTCCGAGATCAGACGAGATCGGGCGTGTTCAGGGTGGTATGGCCGTAAGCAATTAGTGCAGGCGCAAAACCAGGTTTTATACAGTAGCACATAAGGAGTGAGAAAGCTGCTGAGGCTCGACGTTACACTTTTACAAAAACAATCATTAGTTAGATATAAACGGCAGTAATTGATTCAGTAGGACTCCTTATCCATGTAAACGATCATTGTGACATCTGAATTCATTAATTATCTGAAATACACTGCGTGTGCGTGTGATGTTAAATGTTTGAACCAAGGTTAACGGTTAAAGTGTCAGAGAATGGGTGGTGATTTTTTGACGTCCTCCCATGATCTGAAGTGAGCGTGCGTGTTTGTGTTGGTGAAAGTTTAAGAAATGTACAACTGTCGGTTCAGCTCTCTGGTGCTCCCTGCTGGCAGTATCACTATACTGTCCTCATGTTTCACAAAAATAGTTTTGAGAGACGTTGTCAGTCTTTGTATGTTGCTTAAATCCTCCAAAGCGGTTGGCAGTAAACATCAGGTCACGGTAGGTGACGGTAGGCCACGGAGGCAATGAGCTCGAGTTGAAAAAGAAAAAGCTTACAGCACCTGGTATTCCCAGGCGGTCTCCCATCCAAGTACTAACCAGGCCCGACCCTGCTTAGCTTCCGAGATCAGACGAGATCGGGCGTGTTCAGGGTGGTATGGCCGTAAGCAATTAGTGCAGGCGCAAAACCAGGTTTTATACAGTAGCACATAAGGAGTGAGAAAGCTGCTGAGGCTCGACGTTACACTTTTACAAAAACAATCATTAGTTAGATATAAACGGCAGTAATTGATTCAGTAGGACTCCTTATCCATGTAAACGATCATTGTGACATCTGAATTCATTAATTATCTGAAATACACTGCGTGTGCGTGTGATGTTAAATGTTTGAACCAAGGTTAACGGTTAAAGTGTCAGAGAATGGGTGGTGATTTTTTGACGTCCTCCCATGATCTGAAGTGAGCGTGCGTGTTTGTGTTGGTGAAAGTTTAAGAAATGTACAACTGTCGGTTCAGCTCTCTGGTGCTCCCTGCTGGCAGTATCACTATACTGTCCTCATGTTTCACAAAAATAGTTTTGAGAGACGTTGTCAGTCTTTGTATGTTGCTTAAATCCTCCAAAGCGGTTGGCAGTAAACATCAGGTCACGGTAGGTGCACGGTAGGCCACGGAGGCAATGAGCTCGAGTTGAAAAAGAAAAAGCTTACAGCACCTGGTATTCCCAGGCGGTCTCCCATCCAAGTACTAACCAGGCCCGACCCTGCTTAGCTTCCGAGATCAGACGAGATCGGGCGTGTTCAGGGTGGTATGGCCGTAAGCAATTAGTGCAGGCGCAAAACCAGGTTTTATACAGTAGCACATAAGGAGTGAGAAAGCTGCTGAGGCTCGACGTTACACTTTTACAAAAACAATCATTAGTTAGATATAAACGGCAGTAATTGATTCAGTAGGACTCCTTATCCATGTAAACGATCATTGTGACATCTGAATTCATTAATTATCTGAAATACACTGCGTGTGCGTGTGATGTTAAATGTTTGAACCAAGGTTAACGGTTAAAGTGTCAGAGAATGGGTGGTGATTTTTTGACGTCCTCCCATGATCTGAAGTGAGCGTGCGTGTTTGTGTTGGTGAAAGTTTAAGAAATGTACAACTGTCGGTTCAGCTCTCTGGTGCTCCCTGCTGGCAGTATCACTATACTGTCCTCATGTTTCACAAAAATAGTTTTGAGAGACGTTGTCAGTCTTTGTATGTTGCTTAAATCCTCCAAAGCGGTTGGCAGTAAACATCAGGTCACGGTAGTTCACGGTAGGCCACGGAGGCAATGAGCTCGAGTTGAAAAAGAAAAAGCTTACAGCACCTGGTATTCCCAGGCGGTCTCCCATCCAAGTACTAACCAGGCCCGACCCTGCTTAGCTTCCGAGATCAGACGAGATCGGGCGTGTTCAGGGTGGTATGGCCGTAAGCAATTAGTGCAGGCGCAAAACCAGGTTTTATACAGTAGCACATAAGGAGTGAGAAAGCTGCTGAGGCTCGACGTTACACTTTTACAAAAACAATCATTAGTTAGATATAAACGGCAGTAATTGATTCAGTAGGACTCCTTATCCATGTAAACGATCATTGTGACATCTGAATTCATTAATTATCTGAAATACACTGCGTGTGCGTGTGATGTTAAATGTTTGAACCAAGGTTAACGGTTAAAGTGTCAGAGAATGGGTGGTGATTTTTTGACGTCCTCCCATGATCTGAAGTGAGCGTGCGTGTTTGTGTTGGTGAAAGTTTAAGAAATGTACAACTGTCGGTTCAGCTCTCTGGTGCTCCCTGCTGGCAGTATCACTATACTGTCCTCATGTTTCACAAAAATAGTTTTGAGAGACGTTGTCAGTCTTTGTATGTTGCTTAAATCCTCCAAAGCGGTTGGCAGTAAACATCAGGTCACGGTAGGCACGGTAGGCCACGGAGGCAATGAGCTCGAGTTGAAAAAGAAAAAGCTTACAGCACCTGGTATTCCCAGGCGGTCTCCCATCCAAGTACTAACCAGGCCCGACCCTGCTTAGCTTCCGAGATCAGACGAGATCGGGCGTGTTCAGGGTGGTATGGCCGTAAGCAATTAGTGCAGGCGCAAAACCAGGTTTTATACAGTAGCACATAAGGAGTGAGAAAGCTGCTGAGGCTCGACGTTACACTTTTACAAAAACAATCATTAGTTAGATATAAACGGCAGTAATTGATTCAGTAGGACTCCTTATCCATGTAAACGATCATTGTGACATCTGAATTCATTAATTATCTGAAATACACTGCGTGTGCGTGTGATGTTAAATGTTTGAACCAAGGTTAACGGTTAAAGTGTCAGAGAATGGGTGGTGATTTTTTGACGTCCTCCCATGATCTGAAGTGAGCGTGCGTGTTTGTGTTGGTGAAAGTTTAAGAAATGTACAACTGTCGGTTCAGCTCTCTGGTGCTCCCTGCTGGCAGTATCACTATACTGTCCTCATGTTTCACAAAAATAGTTTTGAGAGACGTTGTCAGTCTTTGTATGTTGCTTAAATCCTCCAAAGCGGTTGGCAGTAAACATCAGGTCACGGTAGGTGACGGTAGGCCACGGAGGCAATGAGCTCGAGTTGAAAAAGAAAAAGCTTACAGCACCTGGTATTCCCAGGCGGTCTCCCATCCAAGTACTAACCAGGCCCGACCCTGCTTAGCTTCCGAGATCAGACGAGATCGGGCGTGTTCAGGGTGGTATGGCCGTAAGCAATTAGTGCAGGCGCAAAACCAGGTTTTATACAGTAGCACATAAGGAGTGAGAAAGCTGCTGAGGCTCGACGTTACACTTTTACAAAAACAATCATTAGTTAGATATAAACGGCAGTAATTGATTCAGTAGGACTCCTTATCCATGTAAACGATCATTGTGACATCTGAATTCATTAATTATCTGAAATACACTGCGTGTGCGTGTGATGTTAAATGTTTGAACCAAGGTTAACGGTTAAAGTGTCAGAGAATGGGTGGTGATTTTTTGACGTCCTCCCATGATCTGAAGTGAGCGTGCGTGTTTGTGTTGGTGAAAGTTTAAGAAATGTACAACTGTCGGTTCAGCCCTCTGGTGCTCCCTGCTGGCAGTATCACTATACTGTCCTCATGTTTCACAAAAATAGTTTTGAGAGACGTTGTCAGTCTTTGTATGTTGCTTAAATCCTCCAAAGCGGTTGGCAGTAAACATCAGGTCACGGTAGGCACGGTAGGCCACGGAGGCAATGAGCTCGAGTTGAAAAAGAAAAGCTTACAGCACCTGGTATTCCCAGGCGGTCTCCCATCCAAGTACTAACCAGGCCCGACCCTGCTTAGCTTCCGAGATCAGACGAGATCGGGCGTGTTCAGGGTGGTATGGCCGTAAGCAATTAGTGCAGGCGCAAAACCAGGTTTTATACAGTAGCACATAAGGAGTGAGAAAGCTGCTGAGGCTCGACGTTACACTTTTACAAAAACAATCATTAGTTAGATATAAACGGCAGTAATTGATTCAGTAGGACTCCTTATCCATGTAAACGATCATTGTGACATCTGAATTCATTAATTATCTGAAATACACTGCGTGTGCGTGTGATGTTAAATGTTTGAACCAAGGTTAACGGTTAAAGTGTCAGAGAATGGGTGGTGATTTTTTGACGTCCTCCCATGATCTGAAGTGAGCGTGCGTGTTTGTGTTGGTGAAAGTTTAAGAAATGTACAACTGTCGGTTCAGCTCTCTGGTGCTCCCTGCTGGCAGTATCACTATACTGTCCTCATGTTTCACAAAAATAGTTTTGAGAGACGTTGTCAGTCTTTGTATGTTGCTTAAATCCTCCAAAGCGGTTGGCAGTAAACATCAGGTCACGGTAGGTGACGGTAGGCCACGGAGGCAATGAGCTCGAGTTGAAAAAGAAAAAGCTTACAGCACCTGGTATTCCCAGGCGGTCTCCCATCCAAGTACTAACCAGGCCCGACCCTGCTTAGCTTCCGAGATCAGACGAGATCGGGCGTGTTCAGGGTGGTATGGCCGTAAGCAATTAGTGCAGGCGCAAAACCAGGTTTTATACAGTAGCACATAAGGAGTGAGAAAGCTGCTGAGGCTCGACGTTACACTTTTACAAAAACAATCATTAGTTAGATATAAACGGCAGTAATTGATTCAGTAGGACTCCTTATCCATGTAAACGATCATTGTGACATCTGAATTCATTAATTATCTGAAATACACTGCGTGTGCGTGTGATGTTAAATGTTTGAACCAAGGTTAACGGTTAAAGTGTCAGAGAATGGGTGGTGATTTTTTGACGTCCTCCCATGATCTGAAGTGAGCGTGCGTGTTTGTGTTGGTGAAAGTTTAAGAAATGTACAACTGTCGGTTCAGCTCTCTGGTGCTCCCTGCTGGCAGTATCACTATA
>NC_079423.1:6136257-6146257 GCF_026213295.1 Gadus chalcogrammus | reverse complement strand
TTAAAGTGTCAGAGAATGGGTGGTGATTTTTTGACGTCCTCCCATGATCTGAAGTGAGCGTGCGTGTTTGTGTTGGTGAAAGTTTAAGAAATGTACAACTGTCGGTTCAGCCCTCTGGTGCTCCCTGCTGGCAGTATCACTATACTGTCCTCATGTTTCACAAAAATAGTTTTGAGAGACGTTGTCAGTCTTTGTATGTTGCTTAAATCCTCCAAAGCGGTTGGCAGTAAACATCAGGTCACGGTAGGTGACGGTAGGCCACGGAGGCAATGAGCTCGAGTTGAAAAAGAAAAAGCTTACAGCACCTGGTATTCCCAGGCGGTCTCCCATCCAAGTACTAACCAGGCCCGACCCTGCTTAGCTTCCGAGATCAGACGACATCGGGCGTGTTCAGGGTGGTATGGCCGTAAGCAATCAGTGCAGGCGCAAAACCAAGTTTTATACAGTAGCACATAAGGAGTGAGAAAGCTGCTGAGGCTCGACGTTACACTTTTACAAAAACAATCATTAGTTAGATATAAACGGCAGTAATTGATTCAGTAGGACTCCTTATCCATGTAAACGATCATTGTGACATCTGAATTCATTAATTATCTGAAATACACTGCGTGTGCGTGTGATGTTAAATGTTTGAACCAAGGTTAACGGTTAAAGTGTCAGAGAATGGGTGGTGATTTTTTGACGTCCTCCCATGATCTGAAGTGAGCGTGCGTGTTTGTGTTTATTGTGCCCCCGCTTCCTTGTGTGTGTGGCGCGAACTAGCCTGTTGCGTCAGCTCGGCAGATAGATAACAGTTTTCCCTTATAAAGAATGAAGCAGCTTGTTTCCTTTCCAAACTTTACTTGGTAAGCACTGTAAAACTGGACAGATACAAAATACATCTTTCAGTATCTCATACAGACGTTCAAGAACAGTATTCATCTATTGTCCGTTTAAAACGTTTCATAACAAACATTAACATATACGTTAGCTTAGGGCTAACGTCTATTGGAAATTACATTAAGATGCTCGCGATTAGCATAAAAGATCAAAATATACATTCTGAACTAATTTAATTCCATGACAAGATAGCTGTATGACATCTACTTACAGGCAAACGTGTTTTCTGGCCAACCAATACAAAAGAGAAAAAGTACGTGACTGTTGGTTCACATGCATCGTCGAACTACGGCAGGACTGCTAGTACAAAAACATTGCGTTAAAAGTTGACCACTAGGGGTCTCCCTTTCACCAAATAAACATCAGAACAGCACACTCCCCGCTTGTTATAATGCGTTATGACACTATTCCCCTTTTACAAGTAGAACAACTTCAGAGACTGGTCTAGAATAAACCCGTTGAGTACCCTGTCTGACCACCCTCACATCTACTTTGCGAACTTTAGAGTCTTTGCTGGGAATGGCATTCAACACCACTCCGACAGGCCATTCATTCCGCTTGCCCTGTGCATCCTTGAGCAGCACAACATCTCCTTCGCTGAGGTTTGGCTTTTCAACGTGCCACTTTCTCCTTGGCTGGAGGGAAACCAAGTATTCTTGACGCCAGCGTTTCCAGAATGCGTCGGCCAACGCCTGTACCTGCTTCCACTGCTTGATGTATAAGTCTTTAAGGTCGTACTCTCCAGTGGGTGGAAGCACTGGGTTGACTTTCTGTGTTAGCAGCATGGAAGGTGTAAGGACTGTAGGCATGTCTGGATCAGATGACACTGGAACAAGGGGTCTGCCGTTCATAATGGCCATGACTTCAGACATGAGTGTGACCAAAACTTCATGAGACAGACGGGCAGTGTTTGTCTTTAAAAGCAGTGCATCCAGTATTCTGCGGGCAATGCCCATCATCCGTTCCCACACTCCACCCATATGGGAAGAGTGTGGAGGGTTAAAGGTCCAGGTGCTGCTTTGGTCTTCAAGGTAAGTAGTCAGTTCATGGTCACCAGATTTGATCTGCAGTTCCTTGCATGCGCCTATGAAGTTTGTTCCTCTGTCAGAACGGAACAGGCGGACAGGGCCACGGACAGCTGTGAATCTCCTTAGTGCATTAACAAAGCTTGAGGAGGACAGAGACTCTAGCACTTCGATATGTACTGCTCTTGTGACCATGCAAGTAAAGATGACAGCCCAACGTTTATTTTCTGCTATGCCACCTCGCGTGCGCCTTGTGCTTATGGTCCATGGACCGAACACATCAACACCTACATTTGTGAACGGGGGGCCTGCTTCAAGCCGTTCAGCAGGTAGGTTTGACATTATTTGTTCTTCCATTTTTCCTCTCAGCTTGTTACAGGTTACACACTTGTGAATGATGCTTGACACCAGTCTCTTGCCTCCAATCAGCCACAGTCCAGCAGAGCGAACAGCGCCCTCTGTCAGGTGTCTTCCCTGATGAGCAACCTTTTCATGGTAATGCCTCACCAATAAGGTTGCTACGTGGTGCTTTTTGGGGACGATGATTGGGTGTTTCTCTTCCCAAGGTAAGTCGGCCAAAGGAATCCGTCCTCCAACTCTTAGCAGGCCGTCTGCGTCCACAATTGGATTCAGTTTCCTTAGAAGACTGGACTTTGGGACAACTTCACCTCTGGAAAGGCATTTCATCTCCTCAGCAAACGCATCGTGTTGAGCATTTCTGACGATTATTAGTTTTGCTTGTGTCATCTCATTCATATTGTTGATTGAGTCCTTTGTGTAGGACCTGGCCTTGTGTATGAGCTTGGTAACGGCTCGACTGAGTGACTTCCAGCTGGAGAAGCGTTCAAATCGGTTTGACCCCAGCTGACATTCAAAGGCCTTGGTTATGAAGGCTTGGACCTGTGGACGTATGTCTATGTCCGCTTCAGGGTCGATTAGCCCAAATGCCTCTGGCTGTGGGGTGTCTTTGGCTAAGAAAGCTGGACCTTTGAGCCAGTTGGTGTCTTTCAACATGGCTGCTGGCACTGAACGAGTTCCATGGTCTGCAGGGTTGTGTTCAGTGCTGACAAAGTGCCACTGTTCAGGGCTTGTGGACTTCCTGATGCGAGTGACTCTGTTGGTTACGTATACATAAAATCGTCTGTTATCGTTGTTGATGTAGCCCAATACGATTCGGCTGTCTGTGTAGAATGTGACCTTGTGGATGTCTGTGTCGAGTTCTTCTGTGATTAACTCTGCCATTTCAACAGCCAAGACAGCACCACAAAGTTCGAGCCGTGGTACAGTGTGTGGAGGATGAGGTGCCAGCTTTGACTTGCCCATGACGAATCCAATGTGAGTGTGTCCATTTTCATCTGTTGCTTTAAGATAGGCCACTGCTGATATGGCCATAGTGGAAGCATCAGAGAAGACACAGAGTTCTCTATGTTTGGTGGAGCACAAAGAAAAAGGCACATAGGTTCTTTCAATCTGAAGCTGCTCAAGCTCATGGAGTGAGTCGGTCCACATTTTCCACTGTTCCTCTTTTAGCGCTGGCAGAGGAGCATCCCATTCAGCTTGTTCGGCAGACAGCTCCCTGACTAAGGCCTTTCCTTGAATTGTGACAGGTGCCACGTAGCCCAGGGGGTCGTAAAGCCCATTTGCAGTAGACAGGATTCCCCTTCTAGTAAATGGCTTCTTCTCTCTGGATACACGGAAAGTGAATGTGTCTGACTGCAAGTTCCAGGTGAGTCCCAAGCTGCGCTGCAGTGGCAAGGGGTCAGCAGTTAGCTCCAGATCCACTAAGTTTTTGGCCCGCTCCTCAGGCGGAAAGGCATCCATCACAGTGCGGCTGTTAGAGGCTATTTTGTGTAGCTTAATGCTTGACTCTGCTAACATTTCTTTTGTACTTTGCAGGACGGCAATGGCCTTTTCTTCAGTGGGGAATGAGGATAGCCCATCATCAACATAGAAGTTTCTCATGACAAACTGTCTGGCTTCGCTGCCGTGTTCCTTTTCTCCATGCAGGGATGCTTTTCTCAGGCTGTAGATGGCTACCGCAGGGGAAGGAGAGTTGCCGAAAACATGTACCTTCATCCGGTACTCAGTGATGCGTTTGGTTGGGTTGTTATCTTCAAACCACAAAAATCTCAGAAAATCTCGATGCTCTTTCTGGACAATGAAGCAGTAGAACATCTGCTGCACATCGGCTGTTACTGCTACAGGCTCTCTGCGGAAGCGCATCAGGACCCCCAGTAAGGTGTTGTTCATGTCAGGCCCACTGAGAAGGACGTCATTGAGGGAGGTACCTTCGTGCTTCGCACTGGAATCAAACACTACCCGTATCTGGTCCTTTTTCTGTGGGTGATAAACACCGAATATTGGTAGGTACCAGCACTCTTGTTGAGGCCTCAGCTCTGGAGCAGGCTCTGCTTGATCTGCGTCAAACATGGCTTGCATGAAGTTGAAGAACTGTTCTTTCATGGCACTTTTCTTCTCCAGCATGCGACGGAGGGAGGCGAGACGGTTGACAGCATGCTGTCTGTTGTTGGGCAGGCGCTGCCTATTTGGCCTGAATGGCAGCGGTGCTACCCAGCAGTTTGCGTTGTCCTTGTAGACTTCCTTATCCATGAGGTCAAGAAACAACTCATCTTCGATGGAAAGGCCAACTTGGTCGTCACGCTGTGTTCTTTGAAACACGTTTCTGCCCAGGCTGTCTATTTCATTGGTTGCAGGAGACACGCATGGAGAGGTGTGGGGTGGCACAGCACTGTCAATCTTCTCTCTGACTGTTAAGCTGCTGTTGCATGGGCTGAGGAGGGAGTGGCGCCCGCTTATCAGCACACTGGTTCTGAAGATGCTGACAGTGGTGGGTTTGTGTGCTCTTCCTAGACACACATCTCCGATTATCACCCATCCCAGGTCGAGTCGTTGGGCAAACGGTGCTTTGTGTGGCCCGTTACATTGTTCTCGCACTTTGTGCACCTGAATTAGGTCTCTTCCGAGGAGAAGGAGGATGGACGCTTCTGGGTCGAGGACTGGGATTTTGTCTGCCAAGTGTTTGAGGTGAGGATGATGTCTGGCTGCATCTGGTGACGGTATTTCAGACCTGTCGTCTGGCAGCATGTCACACTCAATCAGCGTAGGCAAAGGAAGGTGGATGTTGCCGTCTAATGACTCCACCATGAAGTTGCTGGCTCGCCGTCCGGCCGTATCCACCACTCCTGAGCACGTCTTCAAAGTGTATTGTTTTCCTGTGCCTTGAATTCCAAAGTGTTCAAAGAATTCTGTTCTGCCTAGCGACTTGTTGCTCTGCTCATCAAGAACAATGTAGGTCTTCATGGCTAGGTGTCTTTGACCTGCAGGATACACTAATGCAAGACAGATTTTGGAGCATGATTTTGAAGTGTTCACACTTCCACAGATTTCCGTGCATTTCGACGTCACAGACGGAATGGCTTCGAGCGTCTGCCGCTCCCCGCTGTGATCCACGGTACTCACATGGGCCTCGGTTTTCCATGGAGCAGGACCTGGATGTAGAGCTGCTGGGTGTCTGTCGCTGTTGCACTCCTGGCACAGCACAGTCTTCCCACAGTCCTTAGCAACATGAGTGGACGACGCACAACATTTGAAACAGATGTGTTTTTCCTTCAGATACGCTTTTCTTTCTTCCAGAGTTTTGTTTCTGAAGCTACGACATTTTCTCAATGGATGAGGCTTGTTATGTAGTGGACACTGTTTGTCTGGGTCATCATGTTTCCTGGCTGCTGTGTTGTTATCGTCGCCACTTGTTGAGATTTCAGTCCTACTCACAGCAACTGATGTTCTTGTGTGATGACTGGACGGCTGGAAAACACTCTTTTCTGTCTTTGTTGTACACCATGCTTCTGTTATGCTAGCAAAGCTAGGATCGTTGCGTGTTTTTGCTTGTTCACAGACAAAGTTGACAAAGACTGAAAAAGGAGGATATGGTACTCTGTGCTGATCCTTGTAACGTGATCCTACAGTAATCCACCTCTCTTGCAGGTTGGACGGGAGTTTCTGGACTATTGGGTTTACTCCACGGGAGGTGTTGAGGTATGCAAGACCAGGTAGGAATCCATCTGCCCTGGCTGCTTCAAGTTCCATGAGAATATCTCCCAGTTCTCTTAGCTTGTGGTTTTCTTTGACTGAGATTTTAGGAAATTCTTCAACTTTTCCTAGAAGAGCGTTTTCAATCACCTCTGGTGAGCCATACACATCTTCCAGTCTTTGCCATAACATCCTGAGGCCTGAAGGTGGATTGTGAATGTGCACCGCTCTGATTCTTTTAGCTTGCTCAGACGACGAAGGCCCCAGCCATTTGCACAGCAGATCAAGCTCCTCTCTGGGAGAGAGTTTTAGGTCGTCGGTGGAGCTGATGAAAGATGCCTTCCAGGCCCAGTAGTTCTCTGCCTTGTCCTCAAACTTCAGCAGGCCCGAACTCACCAGCTCACGTCGCATCAGGTACCTCCCTAGGTCTGTTGCAGCCACTGCGCTGGATGAGCTTGTGTTGGACATAGGGAATGACTGTGTGTGGTAAGGCTGGGAAGGTTGGAAATCATCACTGGTTGGTTTCAGGTTGTAGGAGAGCCCTCTGTAGCTGTATGATTTTTTCTGTGCAGTGCTGGTTGCCTGATTTGGGATCCAGGTGTCTTCTCCTGTGAGTGTGTGGGGTTGAGGCAGCTCAATAAATTCATGGTCACTGCTTTTACTCAGATGTGCATGGCCCTGGTTTTCACATTTGTTTACTTCACCGCTGTCCATGGTAGGCTGGCGCTCTGGTGAATGTGAAGTTTTCTGTGGCTTTGCATCTGATGGTGAGACTGTGACTGTATTTACCATGCAGGCTGCTTTTTCACCCTGATAGGACTGGTGACCTGGATTTGTAACAGGAGTCTGCAATTGAGCATTTGAATTGTGCATTTCGACTTGGGTTAGAGGCTCTGTGTTTTCATTTGCTCTCCTTTTAATTGGGCTTGACCATTCATAATCATATTCTTCAGCAGCTGCTTCTAAGATTAAAGCTTCAGCGTTTGCAGCCGCCGCTGCCTTTTCTAATTTCAGTTCATGCAGACTGGCGTTTAGAATGGCTTGCTGTTTTAGTAGCTCTGCCTCTTGTCGAGCAAATGCAAACTCAGCACGTGCAGCTTCTGCTTTAGCCCGTGCTTGCACTGCCATAGAATTAGCTACAGATTGTCTGCTGGTTCTGGAGTAGTTGGATACGAGTGATCTTGTTTCTAGTTCATCACAATCCTCTTCTTTTCTTCTAAGTGACATGGTGATTGTGTTAGATGGTACTTTACCTCCAGATCGGACGAACACTGGCCGTTGGAAGAGTTGCCTTTTTACTATTCTGCCCCCGCTTCCTTGTGTGTGTGGCGCGAACTAGCCTGTTGCGTCAGCTCGGCAGATAGATAACAGTTTTCCCTTATAAAGAATGAAGCAGCTTGTTTCCTTTCCAAACTTTACTTGGTAAGCACTGTAAAACTGGACAGATACAAAATACATCTTTCAGTATCTCATACAGACGTTCAAGAACAGTATTCATCTATTGTCCGTTTAAAACGTTTCATAACAAACATTAACATATACGTTAGCTTAGGGCTAACGTCTATTGGAAATTACATTAAGATGCTCGCGATTAGCATAAAAGATCAAAATATACATTCTGAACTAATTTAATTCCATGACAAGATAGCTGTATGACATCTACTTACAGGCAAACGTGTTTTCTGGCCAACCAATACAAAAGAGAAAAAGTACGTGACTGTTGGTTCACATGCATCATCGAACTACGGCAGGACTGCTAGTACAAAAACATTGCGTTAAAAGTTTACCACTAGGGGTCTCCCTTTCACCAAATAAACATCAGAACAGCACAGTGTTGGTGAAAGTTTAAGAAATGTAAAACTGTCGGTTCAGCCCTCTGGTGCTCCCTGCTGGCAGTATCACTATACTGTCCTCATGTTTCACAAAAATAGTTTTGAGAGACGTTGTCAGTTTATGTATGTTGCTTAAATCCTCCAAAGTGGTTGGCAGTAAACATCAGGTCATGGTACGCCACGGAGTCAATGAGCTCGAGTTGAAAAAGAAAAAGCTTACAGCACCTGGTATTCCCAGGCGGTCTCCCATCCAAGTACTTACCAGGCCCGACCCTGCTTAGCTTCCGAGATCAGACGAGATCGGGCGTGTTCAGGGTGTTATGGCCGTAAGCAATTAGTGCAGGCGCAAAACCAGGTTTTATACAGTAGCACATAAGGAGTGAGAAAGCTGCTGAGGCTCGACGTTACACTTTTACAAAAACAATCATTAGTTAGATATAAACGGCAGTAATTGATTCAGTAGGACTCCTTATCCATGTAAACGATCATTGTGACATCTGAATTCATTAATTATCTGAAATACACTGCGTGTGCGTGTGATGTTAAATGTTTGAACCAAGGTTAACAGTTAAAGTGTCAGAGAATGGGTGGTGATTTTTTGACGTCCTCCCATGATCTGAAGTGAGCGTGCGTGTTTGTGTTGGTGAAAGTTTAAGAAATGTACAACTGTCGTTTCAGCTCTCTGGTGCTCCCTGCTGGCAGTATCACTATACTGTCCTCATGTTTCACAAAAATAGTTTTGAGAGACGTTGTCATTCTTTGTATGTTGCTTAAATCCTCCAAAGCGGTTGGCAGTAAACATCAGGTCACGGTAGGTGACGGTAGGCCACGGAGGCAATAAGCTCGAGTTGTAAAAGAAAAAGCTTACAGCACCAGGTATTCCCAGGCAGTCTCCCATCCAAGTACTAACCAGGCCCGACCCTGCTTAGCTTCCGAGATCAGACGAGATCGGGCGTGTTCAGGGTGGTATGGCCGTAAGCAATTAGTGCAGGCGCAAAACCAGGTTTTATACAGTAGCACATAAGGAGTGAGAAAGCTGCTGAGGCTCGACGTTACACTTTTACAAAAACAATCATTAGTTATATATAAACGGCAGTTATTGATTCAGTAGGACTCCTTATCCATGTAAACGATCATTGTGACATCTGAATTCATTAATTATCTGAAATACACTGCGTGTGCGTGTGATGTTACATGTTTGAACCAAGGTTAACGGTTAAAGTGTCAGAGAATGGGTGGTGATTTTTTGACGTCCTCCCATGATCTGAAGTGAGCGTGCGTGTTTGTGTTGGTGAAAGTTTAAGAAATGTACAACTGTCGGTTCAGCCCTCTGGTGCTCCCTGCTGGCAGTATCACTATACTGTCCTCATGTTTCACAAAAATAGTTTTGAGAGACGTTGTCAGTTTTTGTATGTTGCTTAAATCCTCAAAAGCGGTTGGCAGTAAACATCAGGTCACGGTCCGCCACGGAGTCAATGAGCTCGAGTTGAAAAAGAAAAAGCTTACAGCACCTGGTATTCCCAGGCGGTCTCCCATCCAAGTACTAACCAGGCCCGACCCTGCTTAGCTTCCGAGATCAGACGAGATCGGGCTTGTTCAGGGTGGTATGGCCGTAAGCAATTAGTGCAGGCGCAAAACCAGGTTTTGTACAGTAGCACATAAGGAGTGAGAAAGCTGCTGAGGCTCGACGTTACACTTTTACAAAAATAATCATTAGTTAGATATAAACGGCAGTAATTGATTCAGTAGGACTCCTTATCCATGTAAACGATCATTGTGACATCTGAATTCATTAATTATCTGAAATACACTGCGTGTGCGTGTGATGTTAAATGTTTGAACCAAGGTTAACGGTTAAAGTGTCAGAGAATGGGTGGTGATTTTTTGACGTCCTCCCATGATCTGAAGTGAGCGTGCGTGTTTGTGTTGGTGAAAGTTTAAGAAATGTACAACTGTCGTTTCAGCTCTCTGGTGCTCCCTGCTGGCAGTATCACTATACTGTCCTCATGTTTCACAAAAATAGTTTTGAGAGACGTTGTCAGTCTTTGTATGTTGCTTAAATCCTCCAAAGCGGTTGGCAGTAAACATCAGGTCACGGTAGGTGACAGTAGGCCACGGAGGCAATGAGCTCGAGTTGAAAAAGAAACAGCTTACAGCACCTGGTATTCCCAGGCGGTCTCCCATCCAAGTACTAACCAGGCCCGACCCTGCTTA
>NC_079423.1:6116257-6131257 GCF_026213295.1 Gadus chalcogrammus | reverse complement strand
GGATCTACCGCCTGGATCTACCGCTGGCTTCTTCCGACTTCACAACCAGTGGATTTTAACCTGTTCCTCTGGATTGCGCTATGTTTGACTCTCTCGTAACGAGCGCATCTCTGCCGCTCCGTTACTCAGTAACTGAGATGTTACGTCTACGGATCTTCTCAAGGACCCAACCACCTCAGCTTGCATCCCACCAGGACATTCTCAAACGACCAAAATACATCCACCGAGGCTCTGGACGGAATTTTCAGTACACTCACACCAGCAACAAAAACATCCGCTCCTTCTGGTCCACTGGGCCCCGCCCCCCTCCTCGCACAGCCCGTACGGTCAGTCCCGTCAATCACAGTGTACTGTCCCCTCTGCTCAAAGCAACCTGCTACACTCCACTCACCTGTCTGAAACTCTGCCTGCTGAACACCAGATCCCTCAGTAATAAGGCCCTTTTGATAAATGACTTTATTGTTGACCAGAGCCTAGACATTCTCTGCCTCACTGAGACCTGGCAACAACCAAATGACTTCTCCCATCTAAATGAAGCTGTCCCACCAGGTTTTTCTTTTATTAGTAAACCCCGGGTTAATGGGAGGGGGGGTGGCCTCGCTCTCCTCCATCGTGATAACATCAAAGTCACCACTGTCACAGTCCCCCTTCACTCCTCCTTTGAATGTCTAGCTGTAAAACTCTCAGGCCCCAAACCCACTATCATTGTCACCATTTACAGACCACCAAAACCCTCCGCCGTTTTCCTCAATGAATTCTCATCACTACTTACATCTGTATGTGCAATGTCCCCCACTGTTATCCTCCTTGGTGATTTCAACATCCACATTGACAACCCATCCTGTACTTTTGCTAATGACTTCACATCACTTCTGGACTGTCTTGGCATCACACAACATGTCAACCTCCCAACTCATAACAAAGGTCACATTCTAGATTTAATCTGCTGCACTGACATCACTCCCACTAACCTTGATGTCATTGATTTCCCCATCTCCGACCACAAAGCTGTACTTTTTGACATTCATACCCAACTACACAAAACCAAGGAACAACGGACCATCTCCTTCAGAAACATCAAACTTATCAACACCACAGACCTCTCCACCATGATCAGCTCCTACCCCAACCCTCCCCCAGCTTCCTCCCTGACTGACCTGGTGACTCACTACAATAACTGCCTCTCTTCCTCCCTCACCACCCTGGCCCCCCTGAAAACCCGCTCAGTCTCATTCACCCACACTGCTCCCTGGTTCACTCCTCATCTGCGCCAGCTCAAAGCCACTGGTCGTCGACTGGAGCGACTCTACAATAAGACTCAACTCACTGTACACCGCCAAATGTATTCGGACCACCTCCATCACTACAAGAATGCCCTCACCACTGCCAAAACCTCATACTACTCCAACCTCATCAACACTGGTACAGGCAACAGCAGAGTCCTCTTCTCAACAGTCAACCACTTACTTCAGCCTCCTAAATCTCTCCCTCCAGATATTTCCACCACCCAATGCACTGCGTTCCTTGACTTCTTCAGCTCTAAAATCAACACCATTCACCAACAACTGGCCTCATCTCGCACCCCCTCTGATGACCCACCCTGGATGACCACCTCTGGCCAACCTCTCATCAGCTCCCTCTCTGACTTCACCCTAGTATCAGAACAGACCGTTTCAGAACTCATCCGCAAAGCCAAAACCACCACCTGTCAGCTCGATCCTCTTCCCACCTCCCTTGTCAAAGCATGTCTTCCGTCCATCTCCCCCATGATCACCAACATAATTAACTCCTCCCTCACTGCTGGTACTGTACCCCTCACTCTCAAGCTGGCTGCCATCACTCCCATCCTGAAAAAACCTGGTGCTGACCCAACTGACCTTAACCATTACCGGCCCATCTCCAATCTCCCTTTCATCTCCAAAACACTTGAAAGGGTGGTTGCCGCACAACTACAGTCCCACCTCGACATTAACAATCTCCACGAACCGTTCCAATCTGGCTTCCGTCCAAAACACAGCACTGAAACAGCCCTAGTCAAAATCACCAACGACCTCCTCCTTGCAGCCGACTCTGGATTACTCACCATTCTCATCCTCCTCGATCTCAGCGCAGCATTCGACACCATCTCCCACCCTCTGCTCCTGGACCGCCTAGCTGGTATTGGGATCACTGGTGCTGCACTCTCCTGGTTTACATCCTACCTCACCGGCCGTCAACAATTCGTTCAACTAAGCAACCACAAGTCTGGGTGTTCAGGTGTCTCACTGGGTGTCCCCCAGGGGTCAGTCTTGGGTCCACTCCTCTTCACCACTTACCTCCTCCCGCTGGGCACACTCCTCCGTCACCATGGGGTCCATTTTCACTGCTACGCTGACGACACACAGGTCTACATCTCCACCAAACCCACCGCTGCCATCCCCCCCACCTCCCTCATCACGTGCCTGGAAGAGATCCGGAGCTGGTTGAGCAGGAACTTCCTGAAACTCAATGGAAACAAGACCGAGGCCCTGCTCATCGGATCCAAATCCACCCTCACTAAATCACAACACACCCCAGCTCCACTCATAATTATCGATGGATTCCCAGTACCCTTCTCCTCCAAAGTCAAGAGCCTCGGCGTCATCCTGGACAACACCCTCTCATTCGCACCCCATATTCACAACATCACCCGGACTGCATTCTTCCACCTCCGCAACATCGCCAGACTCCGCCCATCACTGACCCAATCCAGCACTGAAATCCTAGTTCACTCATTTGTCACATCACGCATAGACTACTGCAACGCCCTCCTCACCGGACTCCCCACCAAACTCATCAACAGACTGCAGATCATTCAGAACTCAGCCGCCCGGATCATCACCCGCACCAAATCATCTGACCACATCACCCCTGTCCTCATTCAACTTCACTGGCTCCCAGTACACTACCGTATCCAATACAAAACCCTACTCCTCACCTACAAAGCTCTCCACAACCTAGCCCCCAGTTATCTCTGCGACCTCCTCCAAGAATACACTCCCTCCCGCTCCCTCCGCTCAACCTCTGCTGGACTACTATGTATCCCCACATCACGACTCACTACAATGGGTGCCCGGTCATTCAGCTGTTCAGCACCCAGGCTCTGGAACTCCCTCCCCCCACACATAAAACAGTCAGACACAATTACAACCTTCAAGTCACAACTCAAAACTCACCTGTTCAAACTCGCACACAACGTCTAACTGATCACTGTTTTGATTGTTTTTGTTTTATTTATTTCTTATTGCTTATGTTTATTTATTTATTTATTTCCACAATGTCTTGTTTTTTAGAAAATGTATGATGACTATATGCTCTGTAAGGTGACCTTGGGTGTCTTGAAAGGCGCCTCTAAATTAAATGTATTATTATTATTATTATTATGTTTCACAAAAATAGTTTTGAGAGACGTTGTCAGTTTATGTATGTTGCTTAAATCCTCCAAAGCGGTTGGCAGTAAACATCAGGTCACGGTCCGCCACGGAGTCAATGAGCTCGAGTTGAAAAAGAAAAAGCTTGCAGCACCTGGTATTCCCAGGCGGTCTCCCATCCAAGTACTAACCAGGCCCGACCCTGCTTAGCTTCCGAGATCAGACGAGATCGGGCGTGTTCAGGGTGGTATGGCCGTAAGCAATTAGTGCAGGCGCAAAACCAGGTTCTATACAGTAGGAGTGAGAAAGCTGCTGAGGCTCGACGTTACACTTTTAGAAAAAAAATCATTAGTTAGATATAAACGGCAGTAATTGATTCAGTAGGACTCCTTATCCATGTAAACGATCATTGTGACATCTGAATTCATTAATTATCTGAAATACACTGCGTGTGCGTGTGATGTTAAATGTTTGAACCAAGGTTAACGGTTAAAGTGTCAGAGAATGGGTGGTGATTTTTTGACGTCCTCCCATGATCTGAAGTGAGCGTGCGTGTTTGTGTTGGTGAAAGTTTAAGAAATGTACAACTGTCGGTTCAGCTCTCTGGTGCTCCCTGCTGGCAGTATCACTATACTGTCCTCATGTTTCACAAAAATAGTTTTGAGAGACGTTGTCAGTTTTTGTATGTTGCTTAAATCCTCCAAAGCGGTTGGCAGTAAACATCAGGTCACGGTACGCCACGGTAGGCCACGGAGGCAATGAGCTCGAGTTGAAAAAGAAAAAGCTTACAGCACCTGGTATTCCCAGGCGGTCTCCCATCCAAGTACTAACCAGGCCCGACCCTGCTTAGCTTCCAAGATCAGACGAGATCGGGCGTGTTCAGGGTGGTATGGCCGTAAGCAATTAGTACAGGCGCAAAACCAGGTTTTATACAGTAGCACATAAGGAGTGAGAAAGCTGCTGAGGCTTGCGTTACACTTTAACAAAAACAATCATTAGTTAGATATAAACGGCAGTAATTGATTCAGTAGGACTCCTTATCCATGTAAACGATCATTGTGACATCTGAATTCATTAATTATCTGAAATACACTGCGTGTGCGTGTGATGTTAAATGTTTGAACCAAGGTTAACGGTTAAAGTGTCAGAGAATGGGTGGTGATTTTTTGACGTCCTCCCATGATCTGAAGTGAGCGTGTGTGTTTGTGTTGGTGAAAGTTTAAGAAATGTACAACTGTCGGTTCAGCTCTCTGGTGCTCCCTGCTGGCAGTATCACTATACTGTCCTCATGTTTCACAAAAATAGTTTTGAGAGACGTTGTCAGCTTTTGTATGTTGCTTAAATCCTCCAAAGCGGTTGGCAGTAAACATCAGGTCACGGTACGCCACGGTAGGCCACGGAGTCAATGAGCTCGAGTTGAAAAAGAAAAAGCTTACAGCACCTGGTATTCCCAGGCTGTCTCCCATCCAAGTACTAACCAGGCCCGACCCTGCTTAGCTTCCGAGATCAGACGAGATCGGGCGTGTTCAGGGTGGTATGGCCGTAATCAATTATTGCAGGCGCAAAACCAGGTTTTAAACAGTAGCACATAAGGAGTGAGAAAGCTGCTGAGGCTCGACGTTACACTTTTACAAAAACAATCATTAGTTAGATATAAACGGCAGTAATTGATTCAATAGGACTCCTTATCCATGTAAACGATCATTGTGACATCTGAATTCATTAATTATCTGAAATACACTGCGTGTGCGTGTGATGTTAAATGTTTGAACCAAGGTTAACGGTTAAAGTGTCAGAGAATGGGTGGTGATTTTTTGACGTCCTCCCATGATCTGAAGTGAGCGTGCGTGTTTGTGTTGGTGAAAGTTTAAGAAATGTACAACTGTCGTTTCAGCTCTCTGGTGCTCCCTGCTGGCAGTATCACTATACTGTCCTCATGTTTCACAAAAATAGTTTTGAGAGACGTTGTCAGTTTTTGTATGTTGCTTAAATCCTCCAAAGCGGTTGGCAGTAAACATCAGGTCACGGTACGCCACGGTAGGCCACGGAGGCAATGAGCTCGAGTTGAAAAAGAAAAAGCTTACAGCACCTGGTATTCCCAGGCTGTCTCCCATCCAAGTACTAACCAGGCCCGACCCTGCTTAGCTTCCGAGATCAGACGAGATCGGGCGTGTTCAGGGTGGTATGGCCGTAAGCAATTAGTGCAGGCGCAAAACCAGGTTTTATACAGTAGCAGATAAGGAGTGAGAAAGCTGCTGAGGCTTGACGTTACACTTTACAAAAACAATCATTAGTTAGATATAAACGGCAGTAATTGATTCAATAGGACTCCTTATCCATGTAAACGATCATTGTGACATCTGAATTCATTAATTATCTGAAATACACTGCGTGTGCGTGTGATGTTAAATGTTTGAACCAAGGTTAACGGTTAAAGTGTCAGAGAATGGGTGGTGATTTTTTGACGTCCTCCCATGATCTGAAGTGAGCGTGCGTGTTTGTGTTGGTGAAAGTTTAAGAAATGTACAACTGTCGTTTCAGCTCTCTGGTGCTCCCTGCTGGCAGTATCACTATACTGTCCTCATGTTTCACAAAAATAGTTTTGAGAGACGTTGTCAGTTTTTGTATGTTGCTTAAATCCTCCAAAACGGTTGGCAGTAAACATCAGGTCACGGTACGCCACGGTAGGCCACGGAGGCAATGAGCTCGAGTTGAAAAAGAAAAAGCTTACAGCACCTGGTATTCCCAGGCGGTCTCCCATCCAAGTACTAACCAGGCCCGACCCTGCTTAGCTTCCGAGATCAGACGAGATCGGGCGTGTTTTTTTTTAATTTTTTTTTTTTTTTATTAAAATTCCGTATTTACAGTAATTTACAATCTTTTACGGTCATAACCAAACACAGTATGACACACAGAAGACATACAGACAGTTGATAATCACAAATGTACGCAACAATCATATAGAGAGGTTAACCCTAATCATACACAACAAACATTTGCGTCGGAGTGGTCTGCCAAGTCTTAACAAGCAGGAAAAACAATGCCCACACTACACACTAAATCCTAACGTCCCTGATTCCGTTACCATGACTAAAGTGCTGTTCCTAACAAAATACTTGTGAAAATCCTCCCCTTCCCATCATTCAGAACCTCCTTCACATTCCCAACCACATCCTCCTTTACAATGATCTGATGATCTGACTCCCATGATCTGAAGTGAGCGTGCGTGTTTGTGTTGGTGAAAGTTTAAGAAATGTACAACTGTCGGTTCAGCTCTCTGGTGCTCCCTGCTGGCAGTATCACTATACTGTCCTCATGTTTCACAAAAATAGTTTTGAGAGACGTTGTCAGTTTTTGTATGTTGCTTAAATCCTCCAAAGCGGTTGGCAGTAAACATCAGGTCACGGTAGGTCACGGTAGGCCACGGAGGCAATGAGCTCGAGTTGAAAAAGGAAAAGCTTACAGCACCTGGTATTCCCAGGCGGTCTCCCATTCAAGTACTAACCAGGCCCGACCCTGCTTAGCTTTCGAGATCAGACGAGATCGGGCGTGTTCAGGGTGGTATGGCCGTAAGCAAATAGTGCAGGCGCAAAACCAGGTTTTATACAGTAGCACATAAGGAGTGAGAAAGCTGCTGAGGCTCGACGTTTCACTTTTACAAAAACAATCATTAGTTAGATATAAACGGCAGTAATTGATTCAGTAGGACTCCTTATCCATGTAAACGATCATTGTGACATCTGAATTCATTAATTATCTGAAATACACTGCGTGTGCGTGTGATGTTAAATGTTTGAACCAAGGTTAACGGTTAAAGTGTCAGAGAATGGGTGGTGATTTTTTGACGTCCTCCCATGATCTGAAGTGAGCGTGCGTGTTTGTGTTGGTGAAAGTTTAAGAAATGTACAACTGTCGGTTCAGCTCTCTGGTGCTCCCTGCTGGCAGTATCACTATACTGTCCTCATGTTTCACAAAAACAGTTTTGAGAGACGTTGTCAGTTTTTGTATGTTGCTTAAATCCTCCAAAGCGGTTGGCAGTAAACATCAGGTCACGGTACGCCAGGGAGTCAATGAGCTCGAGTTGAAAAAGAAAAAGCTTACAGCACCTGGTATTCCCAGGCGGTCAGCCATCCAAGTACTAACCAGGCCCGACCCTGCTTAGCTTCCGAGATCAGACGAGATCGGGCGTGTTCAGGGTGATATGGCCGTAAGCAATTAGTGCAGGCGCAAAACCATGTTCTATACAGTAGGAGTGAGAAAGCTGCTGAGGCTCGACGTTACACTTTTAGAAAAAAAATCATTAGTTAGATATAAACGGCAGTAATTGATTCAGTAGGACTCCTTATCCATGTAAACGATCATTGTGACATCTGAATTCATTAATTATCTGAAATACACTGCGTGTGCGTGTGATGTTAAATGTTTGAACCAAGGTTAACGGTTAAAGTGTCAGAGAATGGGTGGTGATTTTTTGACGTCCTCCCATGATCTGAAGTGAGCGTGCGTGTTTGTGTTGGTGAAAGTTTAAGAAATGTACAACTGTCGGTTCAGCTCTCTGGTGCTCCCTGCTGGCAGTATCACTATACTGTCCTCATGTTTCACAAAAATAGTTTTGAGAGACGTTGTCAGTCTTTGTATGTTGCTTAAATCCTCCAAAGCGGTTGGCAGTAAACATCAGGTCACGGTAGGTCACGGTAGGCCACGGAGTCAATGAGCTCGAGTTGAAAAAGGAAAAGCTTACAGCACCTGGTATTCCCAGGCGGTCTCCCATCCAAGTACTAACCAGGCCCGACCCTGCTTAGCTTCCGAGTTCAGACGAGATCGGGCGTGTTCAGGGTGGTATGGCCGTAAGCAATTAGTGCAGGCGCAAAACCAGGTTTTATACAGTAGCACATAAGGAGTGAGAAAGCTGCTGAGGCTCGACGTTACACTTTTACAAAAACAATCATTAGTTAGATATAAACGGCAGTAATTGATTCAGTAGGAATCCTTATCCATGTAAACGATCATTGTGACATCTGAATTCATTAATTATCTGAAATACACTGCGTGTGCGTGTGATGTTAAATCTTTGAACCAAGGTTAACGGTTAAAGTGTCAGAGAATGGGTGGTGATTTTTTGACGTCCTCCCATGATCTGAAGTGAGCGTGCGTGTTTGTGTTGGTGAAAGTTTAAGAAATGTACAACTGTCGGTTCAGCTCTCTGGTGCTCCCTGCTGGCAGTATCACTATACTGTCCTCATGTTTCACAAAAATAGTTTTGAGAGACGTTGTCAGTTTTTGTATGTTGCTTAAATCCTCCAAAGCGGTTGGCAGTAAACATCAGGTCACGGTAGGTCACGGTAGCCCACGGAGGCAATGAGCTCGAGTTGAAAAAGGAAAAGCTTACAGCACCTGGTATTCCCAGGCGGTCTCCCATTCAAGTACTAACCAGCCCCGACCCTGCTTAGCTTCCGAGATCAGACGAGATCGGGCGTGTTCAGGGTGGTATGGCCGTAAGCAAATAGTGCAGGCGCAAAACCAGGTTTTATACAGTAGCACATAAGGAGTGAGAAAGCTGCTGAGGCTCGACGTTTCACTTTTACAAAAACAATCATTAGTTAGATATAAACGGCAGTAATTGATTCAGTAGGACTCCTTATCCATGTAAACGATCATTGTGACATCTGAATTCATTAATTATCTGAAATACACTGCGTGTGCGTTTGATGTTAAATGTTTGAACCAAGGTTAACGGTTAAAGTGTCATAGAATGGGTGGTGATTTTTTGACGTCCTCCCATGATCTGAAGTGAGCGTGCGTGTTTGTGTTGGTGAAAGTTTAAGAAACGTACAACTGTCGGTTCAGCTCTCTGGTGCTCCCGGCTGGCAGTATCACTATACTGTCCTCATGTTTCACAAAAACAGTTTTGAGAGACGTTGTCAGTTTTTGTATGTTGCTTAAATCCTCCAAAGCGGTTGGCAGTAAACATCAGGTCACGGTACGCCACGGAGTCAATGAGCTCGAGTTGAAAAAGAAAAAGCTTACAGCACCTGGTATTCCCAGGCGGTCTCCCATTCAAGTACTAACCAGCCCCGACCCTGCTTAGCTTCCGAGATCAGACGAGATCGGGCGTGTTCAGGGTGGTATGGCCGTAAGCAAATAGTGCAGGCGCAAAACCAGGTTTTATACAGTAGCACATAAGGAGTGAGAAAGCTGCTGAGGCTCGACGTTTCACTTTTACAAAAACAATCATTAGTTAGATATAAACGGCAGTAATTGATTCAGTAGGAATCCTTATCCATGTAAACGATCATTGTGACATCTGAATTCATTAATTATCTGAAATACACTGCGTGTGCGTTTGATGTTAAATGTTTGAACCAAGGTTAACGGTTAAAGTGTCATAGAATGGGTGGTGATTTTTTGACGTCCTCCCATGATCTGAAGTGAGCGTGCGTGTTTGTGTTGGTGAAAGTTTAAGAAATGTACAACTGTCGGTTCAGCTCTCTGGTGCTCCCTGCTGGCAGTATCACTATACTGTCCTCATGTTTCACAAAAACAGTTTTGAGAGACGTTGTCAGTTTTTGTATGTTGCTTAAATCCTCCAAAGCGGTTGGCAGTAAACATCAGGTCACGGTACGCCACGGTAGGCCACGGAGTCAATGAGCTCGAGTTGAAAAAGAAAAAGCTTACAGCACCTGGTATTCCCAGGCGGTCTCCCATTCAAGTACTAACCAGGCCCGACCCTGCTTAGCTTCCGAGATCAGACGAGATCGGGCGTGTTCAGGGTGGTATGGCCGTAAGCAAATAGTGCAGGCGCAAAACCAGGTTTTATACAGTAGCACATAAGGAGTGAGAAAGCTGCTGAGGCTCGACGTTTCACTTTTACAAAAACAATCATTAGTTAGATATAAACGGCAGTAATTGATTCAGTAGGACTCCTTATCCATGTAAACGATCATTGTGACATCTGAATTCATTAATTATCTGAAATACACTGCGTGTGCGTTTGATGTTAAATCGTTTGAACCAAGGTTAACGGTTAAAGTGTCATAGGAAGTGGGTGGTGATTTTTTGACGTCCTCCCATGATCTGAAGTGAGCGTGCGTGTTTGTGTTGGTGAAAGTTTAAGAAATGTACAACTGTCGGTTCAGCTCTCTGGTGCTCCCTGCTGGCAGTATCACTATACTGTCCTCATGTTTCACAAAAACAGTTTTGAGAGACGTTGTCAGTTTTTGTATGTTGCTTAAATCCTCCAAAGCGGTTGGCAGTAAACATCAGGTCACGGTAGGTCACGGTAGCCACGGAGTCAATGAGCTCGAGTTGAAAAAGGAAAAAGCTTACAGCACCTGGTATTCCCAGGCGGTCTCCCATTCAAGTACTAACCAGCCCGACCCTGCTTAGCTTCCGAGATCAGACGAGATCGGGCGTGTTCAGGGTGTATGGCCGTAAGCAAATAGTGCAGGCGCAAAACCAGGTTTTATACAGTAGCCATAGGAGTGAGAAAGCTGCTGAGGCTCGACGTTACACTTTTAGCAAAAAAATCATTAGTTAGATATAAACGGCAGTAATTGATTCAGTAGGACTCCTTATCCATGTCAACGATCATTGTGACATCTGAATTCATTAATTATCTGAAATACACTGCGTGTGCGTGTGATGTTAAATGTTTGAACCAAGGTTAACGGTTAAAGTGTCAGAGAATGGGTGGTGATTTTTTGACGTCCTCCCATGATCTGAAGTGAGCGTGCGTGTTTGTGTTGGTGAAAGTTTAAGATATGTACAACTGTCGGTTCAGCTCTCTGGTGCTCCCTGCTGGCAGTATCACAATACTGTCCTCATGTTTCACAAAAATAGTTTTGAGAGACGTTGTCAGTCTTTGTATGTTGCTTAAATCCTCCAAAGCGGTTGGCAGTAAACATCAGGTCACGGTAGGTCACGGTAGGCCACGGAGTCAATGAGCTCGAGTTGAAAAAGGAAAAGCTTACAGCACCTGGTATTCCCAGGCGGTCTCCCATCCAAGTACTAACCAGGCCCGACCCTGCTTAGCTTCCGAGTTCAGACGAGATCGGGCGTGTTCAGGGTGGTATGGCCGTAAGCAATTAGTGCAGGCGCAAAACCAGGTTTTATACAGTAGCACATAAGGAGTGAGAAAGCTGCTGAGGCTCGACGTTACACTTTTACAAAAACAATCATTAGTTAGATATAAACGGCAGTAATTGATTCAGTAGGACTCCTTATCCATGTAAACGATCATTGTGACATCTGAATTCATTAATTATCTGAAATACACTGCGTGTGCGTGTGATGTTAAATGTTTGAACCAAGGTTAACGGTTAAAGTGTCAGAGAATGGGTGGTGATTTTTTGACGTCCTCCCATGATCTGAAGTGAGCGTGCGTGTTTGTGTTGGTGAAAGTTTAAGAAATGTACAACTGTCGGTTCAGCTCTCTGGTGCTCCCTGCTGGCAGTATCACTATACTGTCCTCATGTTTCACAAAAATAGTTTTGAGAGACGTTGTCAGTCTTTGTATGTTGCTTAAATCCTCCAAAGCGGTTGGCAGTAAACATCAGGTCACGGTAGGTCACGGTAGGCCACGGAGTCAATGAGCTCGAGTTGAAAAAGGAAAAGCTTACAGCACCTGGTATTCCCAGGCGGTCTCCCATCCAAGTACTAACCAGGCCCGACCCTGCTTAGCTTCCGAGTTCAGACTAGATCGGGCGTGTTCAGGGTGGTATGGCCGTAAGCAATTAGTGCAGGCGCAAAACCAGGTTTTATACAGTAGCACATAAGGAGTGAGAAAGCTGCTGAGGCTCGACGTTACACTTTTACAAAAACAATCATTAGTTAGATATAAACGGCAGTAATTGATTCAGTAGGACTCCTTATCCATGTAACGATCATTGTGACATCTGAATTCATTAATTATCTGAAATACACTGCGTGTGCGTGTGATGTTAAATGTTTGAACCAAGGTTAACGGTTAAAGTGTCAGAGAATGGGTGGTGATTTTTTGACGTCCTCCCATGATCTGAAGTGAGCGTGCGTGTTTGTGTTGGTGAAAGTTTAAGAAATGTACAACTGTCGGTTCAGCTCTCTGGTGCTCCCTGCTGGCAGTATCACTATACTGTCCTCATGTTTCACAAAAACAGTTTTGAGAGACGTTGTCAGTTTTTGTATGTTGCTTAAATCCTCCAAAGCGGTTGGCAGTAAACATCAGGTCACGGTACGCCACGGTAGGCCACGGAGTCAATGAGCTCGAGTTGAAAAAGAAAAAGCTTACAGCACCTGGTATTCTCAGGCGTCTCACCATTCAAGTACTAACCAGGCCCGACCCTGCTTAGCTTCCGAGATCAGACGAGATCGGGCGTGTTCAGGGTGGTATGGCCGTAAGCAATTAGTGCAGGCGCAAAACCAGGTTTTATACAGTAGCACATAAGGAGTGAGAAAGCTGCTGAGGCTCGACGTTACACTTTTACAAAAACAATCATTAGTTAGATATATACGGCAGTAATTGATTCAGTAGGACTCCTTATCCATGTAAACGATCATTGTGACATCTGAATTCATTAATTATCTGAAATACACTGCGTGTGCGTGTGATGTTAAATGTTTGAACCAAGGTTAACGGTTAAAGTGTCAGAGAATGGGTGGTGATTTTTTGACGTCCTCCCATGATCTGAAGTGAGCGTGCGTGTTTGTGTTGGTGAAAGTTTAAGAAATGTACAACTGTCGGTTCAGCTCTCTGGTGCTCCCTGCTGGCAGTATCACTATACTGTCCTCATGTTTCACAAAACTAGTTTTGAGAGACGTTGTCAGTTTTTGTATGTTGCTTAAATCCTCCAAAGCGGTTGGCAGTAAACATCAGGTCACGGTAGGTCACGGTAGGCCACGGAGTCAATGAGCTCGAGTTGAAAAAGGAAAAGCTTACAGCACCTGGTATTCCCAGGCGGTCTCCCATTCAAGTACTAACCTGGCCCGACCCTGCTTAGCTTCCGAGATCAGACGAGATCGGGCGTGTTCAGGGTGGTATGGCCGTAAGCAATTAGTGCAGGCGCAAAACCAGGTTTTATACAGTAGCACATAAGGAGTGAGAAAGCTGCTGAGGCTCGACGTTACACTTTTACAAAAACAATCATTAGTTAGATATAAACGGCAGTAATTGATTCAGTAGGACTCCTTATCCATGTAAACGATCATTGTGACATCTGAATTCATTAATTATCTGAAATACACTGCGTGTGCGTGTGATGTTAAATGTTTGAACCAAGGTTAACGGTTAAAGTGTCAGAGAATGGGTGGTGATTTTTTGACGTCCTCCCATGATCTGAAGTGAGCGTGCGTGTTTGTGTTGGTGAAAGTTTAAGAAATGTACAACTGTCGGTTCAGCTCTCTGGTGCTCCCTGCTGGCAGTATCACTATACTGTCCTCATGTTTCACAAAAATAGTTTTGAGAGACGTTGTCAGTCTTTGTATGTTGCTTAAATCCTCCAAAGCGGTTGGCAGTAAACATCAGGTCACGGTAGGTCACGGTAGGCCACGGAGTCAATGAGCTCGAGTTGAAAAAGAAAAAGCTTACAGCACCTGGTATTCCCAGGCGGTCTCCCATCCAAGTACTAACCAGGCCCGACCCTGCTTAGCTTCCGAGATTAGACGAGATCGGGCGTGTTCAGGGTGGTATGGCCGTAAGCAATTAGTGCAGGCGCAAAACCAGGTTTATACAGTAGCACATAAGGAGTGAGAAAGCTGCTGAGGCTCGACGTTACACTTTTACAAAACAATCATTAGTTAGATATAAACGGCAGTAATTGATTCAGTAGGACTCCTTATCCATGTAAACGATCATTGTGACATCTGAATTCATTAATTATCTGAAATACACTGCGTGTGCGTGTGATGTTAAATGTTTGAACCAAGGTTAACGGTTAAAGTGTCAGAGAATGGGTGGTGATTTTTTGACGTCCTCCCATGATCTGAAGTGAGCGTGCGTGTTTGTGTTGGTGAAAGTTTAAGAAATGTACAACTGTCGGTTCAGCTCTCTGGTGCTCCCTGCTGGCAGTATCACTATACTGTCCTCATGTTTCACAAAATAGTTTTGAGAGACGTTGTCAGTCTTTTGTATGTTGCTTAAATCCTCAAAGCGGTGGCAGTGAACTAGGTCACGGCTAGGCAACGGACGCATGAGTCTCGATTTGAAACCAAGAAGAGCTTACCAGCAACCTTGTATCCAGGCGGCTCCCAGCCAAGTACTAACCAGGCCCGACCCATGCTTAGCTTCCGAGATCAGAAGAGATTGGGCTGTTAGGGTGGATATGGCGTAGCATTGGCAGGCGCAAAACCATGTTTATACAGGTTAGCACATAAGGTGGAGAAAGCTGCTGCGGCTCGACGTTACACTTTTTACAAAACAATCATTAGTTAGCTATAAACGGCAAGTAATGAATTCAGTAGGGACTCCTTATCCATTAAACGATCATTGGCATCGAATTCATTAATTATCTGAAATACACTGGTGTGCGTGGTGATGTTAAATGTTTGAAACCAAGGTTAACGGTTTTTAAAGTGTCAGAGAATGGTGGTGATTTTTCGACGCCTCCCATGATCTGAAGCGAGGTGCTTGTTTGGTTGG
>NC_079423.1:6046236-6116157 GCF_026213295.1 Gadus chalcogrammus | reverse complement strand
TGGCCAAAAAGTGATTCTAGCGCTCTGAAAAGCATTTTGCGCTCATAAAATAAGACATGTTGATATCTCTGTCAATTTCAATGCAAACGTGTTACTAAGCTCACCACAGGGTTATAGGGCCATTACTCCACCATTTGGAAGTAGTTTTGAGCAAAATCAACAATGTAAGGTCAAAAACACATTGTTGGCCAAAAAGTGATTCTAGCGCTCTGAAAAGCATTTTGCGCTCATAAAAATAAGACATGTTGATATCTCTGTCAATTTCAATGCAAACGTGTTACTAAGCTGACCAAAGGGTTATAGGGCCAACTCCACCATTTGGAAGTGATCAAAAAGTGATTCTAACGCTCTGAAAAGCATTTTGCGCTCATAAACAAGAAATGTTGATATCTCTGTCAATTTCAATGCAAACGTGTTACTAAGCTCACCGTAGCGTTATAGGGCCAACTCCACCATTTGGAAGTGATCAAAAAGTGATTCTAACGCTCTGAAAAGCATTTTGCGCTCATAAACAAGAAATGTTGATATCTCTATCAATTTCAATGCAAACGTGTTACTAAGCTCACCACAGGGTTATAGGGCCATTACTCCACCATTTGGAAGTAGTTTTGAGCAAAATCAACAATGTAAGGTCAAAAACACATTGTTGGCCAAAAGTGATTCTAGCGCTCTGAAAAGCATTTTGCGCTCATAAAAATAAGACATGTTGATATCTCTGTCAATTTCAATGCAAACGTGTTACTAAGCTCACCAAGGGTTGAAGGGCCAAACTCCACCATTTGGAAGTGATCAAAAAGTGATTCTAACGCTCTGAAAAGCATTTTGCGCTCATAAACAAGAAATGTTGATATCTCTGTCAATTTCAATGCAAACGTGTTACTAAGCTTACCAAAGGGTTATAGGGCCATACTCCACCATTTGGAAGTGGAATACATTAGTTTTGAGCAAAATCAACAATATAAGGTCAAAGACACATTGTTGGTCAAAAAGTGATTCTAGCGCTCTGAAAAGCATTTGGCACGCATAAAAACAAGAAATGTTGATTTTTCTGTTCATTTCAGAAAACATGTCGAAAACACATTGTTGGTCAAAAAGTGATTCTAGCGCTCTGAAAAGAATTTTGCAGGCATAAAAACAATAAATGTTGGTATCTCTGTCAATTTCAATGCAAACGTGTTACTAAGCTTACCAAAGGGTTATAGGGCCATACTCCACTATTTGGAAGTGGAATATATTAGTTTTGAGCAAAATCAACAATATAAGGTCAAAAACACATTGTTGGTCAAAAAGTGATTCTAGCGCTCTGAAAAGCATTTGGCACGCATAAAAACAAGAAATGTTGATTTTTCTGTTCATTTCAGAAAACAAGTCGAAAACACATTGTTGGTCAAAAAGTGATTCTAGCGCTCTGAAAAGCATTTTGCAAGCGTAAAAACCAAAAATGTTGATATCTGTCAATTTCAATGCAAACGTGTTACTAAGCTTACCAAAGGGTTATAGGGCCATACTCCACTATTTGGTAGTGGAATACATTAGTTTTGAGCAAAATCAACAATATAAGGTTAAAAGACACATTGTTGGTCAAAAAGTGATTCTAAGCGCTCTGAAAAGCATTTTGCCGGCATAAAAACAATAAATGTTGGTATCTCTGTCAATTTCAATGCAAACGTGTTACTAAGCTTACCAAAGGGTAATAGGGCCATACTCCACCATTTGGAAGGGGAATACATTAGTTTTGAGCAAAATCAACAATATAAGGTCAAAGACACATTGTTGGTCAAAAAGTGATTCTAGCGCTCTGAAAAGCATTTGGCACGCATAAAAACAAGAAATGTTGATTTTTCTGTTCATTTCAGAAAACATGTCGAAAACACATTGTTGGTCAAAAGTGATTCTAGCGCTCTGAAAAGAATTGTGCAGGTATAAAAACAAGAAATGTTGGTATCTCTGTCAATTTCAATGCAAACGTGTTACTAAGCTTACCAAAGGGTAATAGGGCCATACTCCACTATTTGGAAGTGGAATACATTAGTTTTGAGCAAAATCAACAATATAAGGTCAAAGACACATTGTTGGTCAAAAAGTGATTCTAGCGCTCTGAAAAGCATTTGGCACGCATAAAAACAAGAAATGTTGATTTTTCTGTTCATTTCAGAAAACAAGTCGAAAACACATTGTTGGTCAAAAAGTGATTCTAGCGCTCTGAAAAGCATTTTGCAGGCATAAAAACAATAAATGTTGGTATCTCTGTCAATTTCAATGCAAACGTGTTACTAAGCTTACCAAAGGGTAATAGGGCCATACTCCACTATTTGGAAGGGGAATACATTAGTTTTGAGCAAAATCAACAATATAAGGTCAAAGACACATTGTTGGTCAAAAAGTGATTCTAGCGCTCTGAAAAGCATTTGGCACGCATAAAAACAAGAAATGTTGATTTTTCTGTTCATTTCAGAAAACAAGTCGAAAACACATTGTTGGTCAAAAAGTGATTCTAGCGCTCTGAAAAGCATTTTGCAGCGTAAAAACCAAAAATGTTGATATCTGTCAATTTCAATGCAAACGTGTTACTAAGCTTACCAAAGGGTTATAGGGCCATACTCCACTATTTGGAAGTGGAATACATTAGTTTTGAGCAAAATCAACAATATAAGGTCAAAGACACATTGTTGGTCAAAAAGTGATTCTAGCGCTCTGAAAAGCATTTGGCACGCATAAAAACAAGAAATGTTGATTTTTCTGTTCATTTCAGAAAACAAGTCGAAAACACATTGTTGGTCAAAAAGTGATTCTAGCGCTCTGAAAAGCATTTTGCATGCGTAAAAACCAAAAATGTTGATATCTGTCATTTTCAATGCAAACGTGTGACTAAGCTTACCAAAGGGTTATAGGGCCATACTCCACTATTTGGTAGTGGAATACATTAGTTTTGAGCAAAATCAACAATATAAGGTTAAAAACACATTGTTGGTCAAAAAGTGATTCTAGCGCTCTGAAAAGCATTTGGCACGCATAAAAACAAGAAATGTTGATTTTTCTGTTCATTTCAGAAAACAAGTCGAAAACACATTGTTGGTCAAAAAGTGATTCTAAGCGCTCTGAAAAGAATTTTGCCGGCATAAAAATAATAAATGTTGGTATCTCTGTCAATTTCAATGCAAACGTGTTACTAAGCTTACCAAAGGGTAATAGGGCCATACTCCACCATTTGGAAGGGGAATACATTAGTTTTGAGCAAAATCAACAATATAAGGTCAAAGACACATTGTTGGTCAAAAAGTGATTCTAGCGCTCTGAAAAGCATTTGGCACGCATAAAAACAAGAAATGTTGATTTTTCTGTTCATTTCAGAAAACAAGTCGAAAACACATTGTTGGTCAAAAAGTGATTCTAGCGCTCTGAAAAGCATTTTGCATGCGTAAAAACCAAAAATGTTGATATCTGTCAATTTCAATGCAAACGTGTTACTAAGCTTACCAAAGGGTTATAGGGCCATACTCCACTATTTGGAAGTGGAATACATTAGTTTTGAGCAAAATCAACAATATAAGGTCAAAGACACATTGTTGGTCAAAAAGTGATTCTAGCGCTCTGAAAAGCATTTGGCACGCATAAAAACAAGAAATGTTGATTTGTCTGTTCATTTCAGAAAACAAGTCGAAAACACATTGTTGGTCAAAAAGTGATTCTAGCGCTCTGAAAAGCATTTTGCCGGCATAAAAACAATAAATGTTGATTTTTCTGTTCATTTCAGAAAGCAAGTCGAAAACACATTGTTGGTCAAAAAGTGATTCTAAGCGCTCTGAAAAGAATTTTGCCGGCATAAAAATAATAAATGTTGGTATCTCTGTCAATTTCAATGCAAACGTGTTACTAAGCTTATCAAAGGGTTATAGGGCCATACTCCACTATTTGGAAGTGTAATACATTAGTTTTGAGCAAAATCAACAATATAAGGTTAAAGACACATTGTTGGTCAAAAAGTGATTCTAGCGCTCTGAAAAGCATTTGGCACGCATAAAAACAAGAAATGTTGATATCTCTGTTCATTTCAGAAAACAAGTCGAAAACACATTGTTGGTCAAAAAGTGATTCTAGCGCTCTGAAAAGCATTTTGCCGGCATAAAAACAATAAATGTTGGTATCTCTGTCAATTTCAATGCAAACGTGTTACTAAGCTTACCAAAGGGTTATAGGGCCATACTCCACTATTTGGAAGTGGAATATATTAGTTTTGAGCAAAATCAACAATATAAGGTCAAAAACACATTGTTGGTCGAAAAGTGATTCTAGCGCTCTGAAAAGCATTTGGCACGCATAAAAACAAGAAATGTTGATATTTCTGTTCATTTCAGAAAAACAAGTCAAAAACACATTGTTGGTCAAAAAGTGATTCTAGCGCTCTGAAAAGCATTTTGCCGGCATAAAAACAATAAATGTTGGTATCTCTGTCAATTTCAATGCAAACGTGTTACTAAGCTTACCAAAGGGTAATAGGGCCATACTCCACCATTTGGAAGGGAATACATTAGTTTTGAGCAAAATCAACAATATAAGGTCAAAGACACATTGTTGGTCAAAAAGTGATTCTAGCGCTCTGAAAAGCATTTGGCACGCATAAAAACAAGAAATGTTGATTTTTCTGTTCATTTCAGAAAACAAGTCGAAAACACATTGTTGGTCAAAAAGTGATTCTAGCGCTCTGAAAAGCATTTTGCAGCGTAAAAACAAAAATGTTGGTATCTCTGTCAATTTCAATGCAAACGTGTTACTAAGCTTACCAAAGGGTTATAGGGCCATACTCCACTATTTGGAAGTGGAATACATTAGTTTTGAGCAAAATCAACAATATAAGGTCAAAGACACATTGTTGGTCAAAAAGTGATTCTAGCGCTCTGAAAAGCATTTGGCACGCATAAAAACAAGAAATGTTGATTTTTCTGTTCATTTCAGAAAACAAGTCGAAAACACATTGTTGGTCAAAAAGTGATTCTAGCGCTCTGAAAAGCATTTTGCATGCGTAAAAACCAAAAATGTTGATATCTGTCATTTTCAATGCAAACGTGTTACTAAGCTTACCAAAGGGTTATAGGGCCATACTCCACTATTTGGTAGTGGAATACATTAGTTTTGAGCAAAATCAACAATATAAGTTCAAAGACACATTGTTGGTCAAAAAGTGATTCTAGCGCTCTGAAAAGCATTTGGCACGCATAAAAACAAGAAATGTTGATTTTTCTGTTCATTTCAGAAAACAAGTCGAAAACACATTGTTGGTCAAAAAGTGATTCTAAGCGCTCTGAAAAGAATTTTGCCGGCATAAAAATAATAAATGTTGGTATCTCTGTCAATTTCAATGCAAACGTGTTACTAAGCTTACCAAAGGGTAATAGGGCCATACTCCACCATTTGGAAGGGGAATACATTAGTTTTGAGCAAAATCAACAATATAAGGTCAAAGACACATTGTTGGTCAAAAAGTGATTCTAGCGCTCTGAAAAGCATTTGGCACGCATAAAAACAAGAAATGTTGATTTTTCTGTTCATTTCAGAAAACAAGTCGAAAACACATTGTTGGTCAAAAAGTGATTCTAGCGCTCTGAAAAGAATTTTGCAGGCATAAAAACAATAAATGTTGGTATCTCTGTCAATTTCAATGCAAACGTGTTACTAAGCTTACCAAAGGGTAATAGGGCCATACTCCACCATTTGGAAGGGGAATACATTAGTTTTGAGCAAAATCAACAATATAAGGTCAAAGACACATTGTTGGTCAAAAAGTGATTCTAGCGCTCTGAAAAGCATTTGGCACGCATAAAAACAAGAAATGTTGATTTTTCTGTTCATTTCAGAAAACAAGTCGAAAACACATTGTTGGTCAAAAAGTGATTCTAGCGCTCTGAAAAGCATTTTGCATGCGTAAAAACCAAAAATGTTGATATCTGTCATTTTCAATGCAAACGTGTGACTAAGCTTACCAAAGGGTTATAGGGCCATACTCCACTATTTGGTAGTGGAATACATTAGTTTTGAGCAAAATCAACAATATAAGGTTAAAAACACATTGTTGGTCAAAAAGTGATTCTAGCGCTCTGAAAAGCATTTTGCCGGCATAAAAACAAGAAATGTTGGTATCTCTGTCAATTTCAATGCAAACATGTTACTAAGCTTACCAAAGGGTAATAGGGCCATACTCCACCATTTGGAAGGGGAATACATTAGTTTTGAGCAAAATCAACAATATAAGGTCAAAGACACATTGTTGGTCAAAAAGTGATTCTAGCGCTCTGAAAAGCATTTGGCACGCATAAAAACAAGAAATGTTGATTTTTCTGTTCATTTCAGAAAACATGTCGAAAACACATTGTTGGTCAAAAAGTGATTCTAGCGCTCTGAAAAGAATTGTGCAAGCGTAAAAACCAAAAATGTTGATATCTGTCAATTTCAATGCAAACGTGTTACAAAGCTTACCAAAGGGTTATAGGGCCATACTCCACTATTTGGAAGTGGAATAGTGGTATAAAAACAAGAAATGTTTGTATCTCTGTCAATTTCAATGCAAACGTGTTACAAAGCTTACCAAAGGGTAATAGGGCCATACTCCACCATTTGGAAGGGGAATACATTAGTTTTGAGCAAAATCAACAATATAAGGTTAAAGACACATTGTTGGTCAAAAAGTGATTCTAGCGCTCTGAAAAGCATTTGGCACGCATAAAAACAAGAAATGTTGATTTTTCTGTTCATTTCAGAAAACATGTCGAAAACACATTGTTGGTCAAAAAGTGATTCTAGCGCTCTGAAAAGAATTGTGCAGGTATAAAAACAAGAAATGTTGGTATCTCTGTCAATTTCAATGCAAACGTGTTACAAAGCTTACCAAAGGGTTATTGGGCCATACTCCACTATTTGGAAGTGGAATATATTAGTTTTGAGCAAAATCAACAATGTAAGGTCAAAAACACGTTGTTGGTCGAAAAGTGATTCTAGCGCTCTGAAAAGCATTTGGCACGCATAAAAACAAGAAATGTTGATTTTTCTGTTCATTTCAGAAAACAAGTCGAAAACACATTGTTGGTCAAAAAGTGATTCTAGCGCTCTGAAAAGCATTTTGCAGGCGTAAAAACAAAAATGTTTGTATCTCTGTCAATTTCAATGCAAACGTGTTACTAAGCTTACCAAAGGGTTATAGGGCCATACTCCACTATTTGGAAGTGGAATACATTAGTTTTGAGCAAAATCAACAATATAAGGTTAAAGACACATTGTTGGTCAAAAAGTGATTCTAGCGCTCTGAAAAGCATTTGGCACGCATAAAAACAAGAAATGTTGATATTTCTGTTCATTTCAGAAAACAAGTCAAAAACACATTGTTGGTCAAAAAGTGATTCTAGCGCTCTGAAAAGCATTTTGCCGGCATAAAAACAATAAATGTTGGTATCTCTGTCAATTTCAATGCAAACGTGTTACTAAGCTTACCAAAGGGTAATAGGGCCATACTCCACCATTTGGAAGGGGAATACATTAGTTTTGAGCAAAATCAACAATATAAGGTCAAAGACACATTGTTGGTCAAAAAGTGATTCTAGCGCTCTGAAAAGCATTTGGCACGCATAAAACAAGAAATGTTGATTTTTCTGTTCATTTCAGAAAACAAGTCGAAAACACATTGTTGGTCAAAAAGTGATTCTAGCGCTCTGAAAAGCATTTTGCATGCGTAAAAACCAAAAATGTTGATATCTGTCAATTTTCAATGCAAACGTGTGACTAAGCTTACCAAAGGGTTATAGGGCCATACTCCACTATTTGGTAGTGGAATACATTAGTTTTGAGCAAAATCAACAATATAAGGTTCAAAAACACATTGTTGGTCAAAAAGTGATTCTAGCGCTCTGAAAAGCATTTGGCACGCATAAAAACAAGAAATGTTGATATTTCTGTTCATTTCAGAAAAACAAGTCAAAAACACATTGTTGGTCAAAAAGTGATTCTAGCGCTCTGAAAAGCATTTTGCCGGCATTAAAACAATAAATGTTGGTATCTCTGTCGATTTCAATGCAAACATGTTACTATGCTTACCAAAGGGTAATAGGGCCATACTCCACTATTTGGAAGTGGAATACATTAGTTTTGAGTAGAATCAACAATATAAGATTAAAGACACATTGTTGGTCAAAAAGTGATTCTAGCGCTCTGAAAAGCATTTTGCAAGCGTAAAAAACAAAAATGTTGATATCTGTCAATTTCAATGCAAACGTGTTACTAAGCTTATCAAAGGGTTATAGGGCCATACTCCACTATTTGGAAGTGTAATACATTAGTTTTGAGCAAAATCAACAATATAAGGTTAAAGACACATTGTTGGTCAAAAAGTGATTCTAGCGCTCTGAAAAGCATTTGGCACGCATAAAAACAAGAAATGTTGATATCTCTGTTCATTTCAGAAAAACAAGTCAAAAACACATTGTTGGTCAAAAAGTGATTCTAGCGCTCTGAAAAGCATTTTGCAGGCATTAAAAACAATAAATGTTGGTATCTCTGTCAATTTCAATGCAAACGTGTTACTAAGCTTACCAAAGGGTATAGGGCCATACTCCACTATTTGGAAGTGGAATACATTAGTTTTGAGTAGAATCAACAATATAAGATTAAAGACACATTGTTGGTCAAAAAGTGATTCTAGCGCTCTGAAAAGCATTTTGCAAGCGTAAAAACAAAAATGTTGATATCTGTCAATTTCAATGCAAACGTGTTACTAAGCTTATCAAAGGGTTATAGGGCCATACTCCACTATTTGGAAGTGTAATACATTAGTTTTGAGCAAAATCAACAATATAAGGTTAAAGACACATTGTTGGTCAAAAAGTGATTCTAGCGCTCTGAAAAGCATTTGGCACGCATAAAAACAAGAAATGTTGATTTTCTGTTCATTTCAGAAAACAAGTCGAAAACACATTGTTGGTCAAAAAGTGATTCTAGCGCTCTGAAAAGCATTTTGCCGGCATAAAAACAATAAATGTTGGTATCTCTGTCAATTTCAATGCAAACGTGTTATAAAGCTTACCAAAGGGTTATAGGGCCATACTCCACTATTTGGAAGTGGAATATATTAGTTTTGAGCAAAATCAACAATGTAAGGTCAAAACACGTTGTTGGTCGAAAAGTGATTCTAGCGCTCTGAAAAGCATTTGGCACGCATAAAAACAAGAAATGTTGATATTTCTGTTCATTTCAGAAAACAAGTCGAAAACACATTGTTGGTCAAAAAGTGATTCTAGCGCTCTGAAAAGCATTTTGCCGGCATAAAAACAATAAATGTTGGTATCTCTGTCAATTTCAATGCAAACGTGTTACTAAGCTTACCAAAGGGTAATAGGGCCATACTCCACTATTTGGAAGTGGAATACATTAGTTTTGAGCAAAATCAACAATATAAGGTCAAAGACACATTGTTGGTCAAAAAGTGATTCTAGCGCTCTGAAAAGCATTTGGCACGCATAAAAACAAGAAATGTTGATATTCTCTGTTCATTTCAGAAAACAAGTCGAAAACACATTGTTGGTCAAAAAGTGATTCTAGCGCTCTGAAAAGCATTTTGCCGGCATAAAAACAATAAATGTTGGTATCTCTGTCGATTTCAATGCAAACGTGTTACTAAGCTTACCAAAGGGTAATAGGGCCATACTCCACCTATTTGGAAGTGGAATACATTAGTTTTGAGCAAAATCAACAATATAAGGTCAAAGACACATTGTTGGTCAAAAAGTGATTCTAGCGCTCTGAAAAACATTTGGCACGCATAAAAACAAGAAATGTTGATATTTCTGTTCGTTTCAGAAAAACAAGTCAAAAACACATTGTTGGTCAAAAAGTGATTCTAAGCGCTCTGAAAAGAATTTTGCCGGCATAAAAATAATAAATGTTGGTATCTCTGTCAATTTCAATGCAAACGTGTTACTAAGCTTACCAAAGGGTAATAGGGCCATACTCCACCATTTGGAAGGGGAATACATTAGTTTTGAGCAAAATCAACAATATAAGGTCAAAGACACATTGTTGGTCAAAAAGTGATTCTAGCGCTCTGAAAAGCATTTGGCACGCATAAAAACAAGAAATGTTGATTTTTCTGTTCATTTCAGAAAGCAAGTCGAAAACACATTGTTGGTCAAAAAGTGATTCTAAGCGCTCTGAAAAGAATTTTGCCGGCATAAAAATAATAAATGTTGGTATCTCTGTCAATTTCAATGCAAACGTGTTACAAAGCTTACCAAAGGGTTATTAGGGCCATACTCCACTATTTGGAAGTGGAATATATTAGTTTTGAGCAAAATCAACAATGTAAGGTCAAAAACACGTTGTTGGTCGAAAAGTGATTCTAGCGCTCTGAAAAGCATTTGGAACGCATAAAAACAAGAAATGTTGATTTTTCTGTTCATTTCAGAAAACAAGTCGAAAACACATTGTTGGTCAAAAAGTGATTCTAGCGCTCTGAAAAGCATTTTGCAAGCGTAAAAACCAAAAATGTTGATATCTGTCAATTTCAATGCAAACGTGTTACTTAAGCTTACCAAAGGGTTATAGGGCCATACTCCACTATTTGGAAGTGGAATACATTAGTTTTGAGCAAAATCAACAATATAAGGTCAAAGACACATTGTTGGTCAAAAAGTGATTCTAGCGCTCTGAAAAGCATTTGGCACGCATAAAAACAAGAAATGTTGATTTTTCTGTTCATTTCAGAAAACAAGTCGAAAACACATTGTTGGTCAAAAAGTGATTCTAAGCGCTCTGAAAAGAATTTTGCCGGCTATAAAAATAATAAATGTTGGTATCTCTGTCAATTTCAATGCAAACGTGTTACTAAGCTTACCAAAGGGTAATAGGGCCATACTCCACCATTTGGAAGGGGAATACATTAGTTTTGAGCAAAATCAACAATATAAGGTCAAAGACACATTGTTGGTCAAAAAGTGATTCTAGCGCTCTGAAAAGCATTTGGCACGCATAAAAACAAGAAATGTTGATTTTTCTGTTCATTTCAGAAAACAAGTCGAAAACACATTGTTGGTCAAAAAGTGATTCTAGCGCTCTGAAAAGCATTGTGCAGGTATAAAAACAAGAAATGTTGGTATCTCTGTCAATTTCAATGCAAACGTGTGACTAAGCTTACCAAAGGGTTATAGGGCCATACTCCACTATTTGGTAGTGGAATACATTAGTTTTGAGCAAAATCAACAATATAAGGTTAAAAACACATTGTTGGTCAAAAAGTGATTCTAGCGCTCTGAAAAGCATTTGGCACGCATAAAAACAAGAAATGTTGATATTCTCTGTTCATTTCAGAAAAACAAGTCAAAAACACATTGTTGGTCAAAAAGTGATTCTAGCGCTCTGAAAAGCATTTTGCCGGCATTAAAAACAATAAATGTTGGTATCTCTGTCGATTTCAATGCAAACAGTGTTACTAAGCTTACCAAAGGGTAATAGGGCCATACTCCACTATTTGGAAGTGGAATACATTAGTTTTGAGTAGAATCAACAATATAAGATTAAAGACACATTGTTGGTCAAAAAGTGATTCTAGCGCTCTGAAAAGCATTTTGCAAGCGTAAAAAACAAAAATGTTGATATCTGTCAATTTCAATGCAAACGTGTTACTAAGCTTATCAAAGGGTTATAGGGCCATACTCCACTATTTGGAAGTGTAATACATTAGTTTTGAGCAAAATCAACAATATAAGGTAAAGACACATTGTTGGTCAAAAAGTGATTCTAGCGCTCTGAAAAGCATTTGGCACGCATAAAAACAAGAAATGTTGATATCTCTGTTCATTTCAGAAAAACAAGTCAAAAACACATTGTTGGTCAAAAAGTGATTCTAGCGCTCTGAAAAGCATTTTGCCGGCATAAAAACAATAAATGTTGGTATCTCTGTCGAATTTCAATGCAAACGTGTTACTAAGCTTACCAAAGGGTAATAGGGCCATACTCCACCATTTGGAAGGGGAATACATTAGTTTTGAGCAAAATCAACAATATAAGGTCAAAACACATTGTTGGTCAAAAAGTGATTCTAGCGCTCTGAAAAGCATTTGGCACGCATTAAAACAAGAAATGTTGATTTTTCTGTTCATTTCAGAAAACAAGTCGAAAACACATTGTTGGTCAAAAAGTGATTCTAGCGCTCTGAAAAGCATTTTGCATGCGTAAAAACCAAAAATGTTGATATCTGTCATTTTCAATGCAAACGTGTGACTAAGCTTACCAAAGGGTTATAGGGCCATACTCCACTATTTGGTAGTGGAATACATTAGTTTTGAGCAAAATCAACAATATAAGGTCAAAAGACACATTGTTGGTCAAAAAGTGATTCTAGCGCTCTGAAAAGCATTTGGCACGCATAAAAACAAGAAATGTTGATATCTCTGTTCATTTCAGAAAAACAAGTCAAAAACACATTGTTGGTCAAAAAGTGATTCTAGCGCTCTGAAAAGCATTTTGCCGGCATAAAACAATAAATGTTGGTATCTCTGTCGATTTCAATGCAAACATGTTACTATGCTTACCAAAGGGTAATAGGGCCATACTCCACTATTTGGAAGTGGAATACATTAGTTTTGAGTAGAATCAACAATATAAGGATTAAAGACACATTGTTGGTCAAAAAGTGATTCTAGCGCTCTGAAAAGCATTTTGCAAGCGTAAAAAACAAAAATGTTGATATCTGTCAATTTCAATGCAAACGTGTTACTAAGCTTATCAAAGGGTTATAGGGCCATACTCCACTATTTGGAAGTGTAATACATTAGTTTTGAGCAACATCAACAATATAAGGTTAAAGACACATTGTTGGTCAAAAAGTGATTCTAGCGCTCTGAAAAGCATTTGGCACGCATAAAAACAAGAAATGTTGATATCTCTGTTCATTTCAGAAAAACAAGTCAAAAACACATTGTTGGTCAAAAAGTGATTCTAGCGCTCTGAAAAGCATTTTGCCGGCATAAAAACAATAAATGTTGGTATCTCTGTCGATTTCAATGCAAACGTGTTACAAAGCTTACCAAAGGGTTATTGGGCCATACTCCACTATTTGGAAGTGGAATATATTAGTTTTGAGCAAAATCAACAATGTAAGGTCAAAAACACGTTGTTGGTCGAAAAGTGATTCTAGCGCTCTGAAAAGCATTTGGCACGCATAAAAACAAGAAATGTTGATATTCTCTGTTCATTTCAGAAAACAAGTCAAAAACACATTGTTGGTCAAAAAGTGATTCTAGCGCTCTGAAAAGCATTTTGCCGGCATAAAAACAATAAATGTTGGTATCTCTGTCGATTTCAATGCAAACATGTTACTATGCTTACCAAAGGGTAATAGGGCCATACTCCACTATTTGGAAGTGTAATACATTAGTTTTGAGCAAAATCAACAATATAAGGTTAAAGACACATTGTTGGTCAAAAAGTGATTCTAGCGCTCTGAAAAGCATTTGGCACGCATAAAAACAAGAAATGTTGATATCTCTGTTCATTTCAGAAAAACAAGTCAAAAACACATTGTTGGTCAAAAAGTGATTCTAGCGCTCTGAAAAGCATTTTGCCGGCATAAAAACAATAAATGTTGGTATCTCTGTCGATTTCAATGCAAACATGTTACTATTGCTTACCAAAGGGTAATAGGGCCATACTCCACCATTTGGAAGGGGAATACATTAGTTTTGAGCAAAATCAACAATATAAGGTCAAAGACACATTGTTGGTCAAAAAGTGATTCTAGCGCTCTGAAAAACATTTGGCACGCATAAAAACAAGAAATGTTGATATTTCTGTTCGTTTCAGAAAAACAAGTCAAAAACACATTGTTGGTCAAAAAGTGATTCTAAGCGCTCTGAAAAGAATTTTGCCGGCATAAAAATAATAAATGTTGGTATCTCTGTCAATTTCAATGCAAACGTGTTACTAAGCTTACCAAAGGGTAATAGGGCCATACTCCACCATTTGGAAGGGGAATACATTAGTTTTGAGCAAAATCAACAATATAAGGTCAAAGACACATTGTTGGTCAAAAAGTGATTCTAGCGCTCTGAAAAGCATTTGGCACGCATAAAAACAAGAAATGTTGATTTTTCTGTTCATTTCAGAAAGCAAGTCGAAAACACATTGTTGGTCAAAAAGTGATTCTAAGCGCTCTGAAAAGAATTTTGCCGGCATAAAAATAATAAATGTTGGTATCTCTGTCAATTTCAATGCAAACGTGTTACAAAGCTTACCAAAGGGTTATTGGGCCATACTCCACTATTTGGAAGTGGAATATATTAGTTTTGAGCAAAATCAACAATGTAAGGTCAAAAACACGTTGTTGGTCGAAAAGTGATTCTAGCGCTCTGAAAAGCATTTGGAACGCATAAAAACAAGAAATGTTGATTTTTCTGTTCATTTCAGAAAACAAGTCGAAAACACATTGTTGGTCAAAAAGTGATTCTAGCGCTCTGAAAAGCATTTTGCAAGCGTAAAAACCAAAAATGTTGATATCTGTCAATTTCAATGCAAACGTGTTATTAAGCTTACCAAAGGGTTATAGGGCCATACTCCACTATTTGGAAGTGGAATACATTAGTTTTGAGCAAAATCAACAATATAAGGTCAAAGACACATTGTTGGTCAAAAAGTGATTCTAGCGCTCTGAAAAGCATTTGGCACGCATAAAAACAAGAAATGTTGATTTTTCTGTTCATTTCAGAAAAACAAGTCGAAAACACATTGTTGGTCAAAAAGTGATTCTAAGCGCTCTGAAAAGAATTTTGCCGGCTTAAAAATAATAAATGTTGGTATCTCTGTCAATTTCAATGCAAACGTGTTACTAAGCTTACCAAAGGGTAATAGGGCCATACTCCACCATTTGGAAGGGGAATACATTAGTTTTGAGCAAAATCAACAATATAAGGTCAAAGACACATTGTTGGTCAAAAAGTGATTCTAGCGCTCTGAAAAGCATTTGGCACGCATAAAAACAAGAAATGTTGATTTTTCTGTTCATTTCAGAAAACATGTCGAAAACACATTGTTGGTCAAAAAGTGATTCTAGCGCTCTGAAAAGAATTGTGCAGGTATAAAAACAAGAAATGTTGGTATCTCTGTCAATTTCAATGCAAACGTGTGACTAAGCTTACCAAAGGGTTATAGGGCCATACTCCACTATTTGGTAGTGGAATACATTAGTTTTGAGCAAAATCAACAATATAAGGTTAAAAACACATTGTTGGTCAAAAAGTGATTATAGCGCTCTGAAAAGCATTTGGCACGCATAAAAACAAGAAATGTTGATATCTCTGTTCATTTCAGAAAAACAAGTCAAAAACACATTGTTGGTCAAAAAGTGATTCTAGCGCTCTGAAAAGCATTTTGCCGGCATTAAAACAATAAATGTTGGTATCTCTGTCGATTTCAATGCAAACATGTTACTATGCTTACCAAAGGGTAATAGGGCCATACTCCACTATTTGGAAGTGGAATACATTAGTTTTGAGTAGAATCAACAATATAAGATTAAAGACACATTGTTGGTCAAAAAGTGATTCTAGCGCTCTGAAAAGCATTTTGCAAGCGTAAAAAACAAAAATGTTGATATCTGTCAATTTCAATGCAAACGTGTTACTAAGCTTATCAAAGGGTTATAGGGCCATACTCCACTATTTGGAAGTGTAATACATTAGTTTTGAGCAAAATCAACAATATAAGGTTAAAGACACATTGTTGGTCAAAAAGTGATTCTAGCGCTCTGAAAAGCATTTGGCACGCATAAAAACAAGAAATGTTGATATCTCTGTTCATTTCAGAAAAACAAGTCAAAAACACATTGTTGGTCAAAAAGTGATTCTAGCGCTCTGAAAAGCATTTTGCCGGCATAAAAACAATAAATGTTGGTATCTCTGTCGATTTCAATGCAAACATGTTACTATGCTTACCAAAGGGTAATAGGGCCATACTCCACCATTTGGAAGGGGAATACATTAGTTTTGAGCAAAATCAACAATATAAGGTTAAAGACACATTGTTGGTCAAAAAGTGATTCTAGCGCTCTGAAAAGCATTTGGCACGCATAAAAACAAGAAATGTTGATTTTTCTGTTCATTTCAGAAAACATGTCGAAAACACATTGTTGGTCAAAAAGTGATTCTAGCGCTCTGAAAAGAATTGTGCTGGTATAAAAACCAGAAATGTTGGTATCTCTGTCAATTTCAATGCAAACGTGTTACAAAGCTTACCAAAGGGTTATTGGGCCATACTCCACTATTTGGAAGTGGAATATATTAGTTTTGAGCAAAATCAACAATGTAAGGTCAAAAACACGTTGTTGGTCGAAAAGTGATTCTAGCGCTCTGAAAAGCATTTGGAACGCATAAAAACAAGAAATGTTGATTTTTCTGTTCATTTCAGAAAACAAGTCGAAAACACATTGTTGGTCAAAAAGTGATTCTAGCGCTCTGAAAAGCATTTTGCAAGCGTAAAAACCAAAAATGTTGATATCTGTCAATTTCAATGCAAACGTGTTATTAAGCTTACCAAAGGGTTATAGGGCCATACTCCACTATTTGGAAGTGGAATATATTAGTTTTGAGCAAAATCAACAATGTAAGGTCAAAAACACGTTGTTGGTCGAAAAGTGATTCTAGCACTCTGAAAAGCATGTGGAACGCATAAAAACAAGAAATGTTGATTTTTCTGTTCATTTCAGAAAACAAGTCGAAAACACATTGTTGGTCAAAAAGTGATTCTAGCGCTCTGAAAAGCATTTTGCAAGCGTGAAAACCAAAAATGTTGATATCTGTCAATTTCAATGCAAACGTGTTATTAAGCTTACCAAAGGGTTATAGGGCCATACTCCACTATTTGGAAGTGGAATACATTAGTTTTGAGCAAAATCAACAATATAAGGTTAAAAACACATTGTTGGTCAAAAAGTGATTCTAGCGCTCTGAAAAGCATTTTGCCGGCATAAAAACAATAAATGTTGGTATCTCTGTCAATTTCAATGCAAACATGTTACTAAGCTTACCAAAGGGTAATAGGGCCATACTCCACCATTTGGAAGGGGAATACATTAGTTTTGAGCAGAGGTGTCAAAAGTATTCACATTCATTACTCAAGTAGAAGTATAGATACTAGCGTTTAAAGATACTTCTGTAGAAGTTGAAGTATCAACTCAAGCATTTTACTTAAGTAAAAGTATAAAAGTACTGGTTCCAAAACTACTTAAAGTATTCAAGTAAAAGTAATGCAAGGGGGAAAAAATGCCATTAAGGACAAAAGCTTAGGCCGTGCCACAGGGGCATATAGAATTACAATCAGCTTTTATGCCAAGTATGCTCACACATACAAGGAATTCGGTCTCTGCATTTATCCCATCCGTGAATTAGTGACACACACACACAGCATTCCTCTATAGCACACTGCCCCACTTCCCCCAATTTTTTTTTTCTAAAGGCCATCTAATGACTATACAACCATTTCAAACAATTCTTCCCGGTACGGCCAGGGATGTAGAAGGGTTGGCTGGTCTTCTTGGCTACCAACCTCCTCACTGGTGCTTGGTTGGGACATTTCGCTCATCTACGTCTGCTATTTCGTAGCTGGAATGTGGCGCGATTTAAGTAATCAATTTAAATAATAGATTTAAGTAATCAATTTATTTCAATAGATTTAAATAATCTGGATAGGTTTTTTTGTTTTTGAACGCCGGCAGAATAAAAACAAGCTGAAATTAAATAGGAGTAACAAGGCCATTTTTTTAAAATAAGGAGTAGAAAATACAGTTAGTGTGTGAAAATGTAAGAAGTAGAAGTACAAAGTAGGCTGAAAGATAATTACTCCAGTAAAGTATAGATACCCAAAATTTCTACTTAAGTAAGGTAACAAAGTATTTGTACTTTGTTACTTGACACCTCTGGTTTTGAGCAAAATCAACAATATAAGGTCAAAGACACATTGTTGGTCAAAAAGTGATTCTAGCGCTCTGAAAAGCATTTGGCACGCATAAAAACAAGAAATGTTGATTTTTCTGTTCATTTCAGAAAACATGTCGAAAACACATTGTTGGTCAAAAAGTGATTCTAGCGCTCTGAAAAGAATTGTGCAGGTATAAAAACAAGAAATGTTGGTATCTCTGTCAATTTCAATGCAAACGTGTTACAAAGCTTACCAAAGGGTAATAGGGCCATACTCCACCATTTGGAAGGGGAATACATTAGTTTTGAGCAAAATCAACAATATAAGGTCAAAGACACATTGTTGGTCAAAAAGTGATTTTAGCGCTCTGAAAAGCATTTGGCACGCATTAAAACAAGAAATGTTGATTTTTCTGTTCATTTCAGAAAACAAGTCGAAAACACATTGTTGGTCAAAAAGTGATTCTAGCGCTCTGAAAAGCATTTTGCCGGCATAAAAACAATAAATGTTGGTATCTCTGTCGATTTCAATGCAAACATGTTACTATGCTTACCAAAGGGTAATGGGGCCATACTCCACCATTTGGAAGGGGAATACATTAGTTTTGAGCAAAATCAACAATAGAAGGTCAAAGACACATTGTTGGTCAAAAAGTGATTCTAGCGCTCTGAAAAACATTTGGCACGCATAAAAACAAGAAATGTTGATATTTCTGTTCGTTTCAGAAAAACAAGTCAAAAACACATTGTTGGTCAAAAAGTGATTCTAAGCGCTCTGAAAAGAATTTTGCCGGCATAAAAATAATAAATGTTGGTATCTCTGTCAATTTCAATGCAAACGTGTTACAAAGCTTACCAAAGGGTTATTGGGCCATACTCCACTATTTGGAAGTGGAATATATTAGTTTTGAGCAAAATCAACAATGTAAGGTCAAAAACACGTTGTTGGTCGAAAAGTGATTCTAGCGCTCTGAAAAGCATTTGGAACGCATAAAAACAAGAAATGTTGATTTTTCTGTTCATTTCAGAAAACAAGTCGAAAACACATTGTTGGTCAAAAAGTGATTCTAGCGCTCTCAAAAGCATTTTGCAAGCGTAAAAACCAAAAATGTTGATATCTGTCAATTTCAATGCAAACGTGTTATTAAGCTTACCAAAGGGTTATAGGGCCATACTCCACTATTTGGAAGTGGAATACATTAGTTTTGAGTAGAATCAACAATATAAGATTAAAGACACATTGTTGGTCAAAAAGTGATTCTAGCGCTCTGAAAAGCATTTTGCAAGCGTAAAAAACAAAAATGTTGATATCTGTCAATTTCAATGCAAACGTGTTACTAAGCTTATCAAAGGGTTATAGGGCCATACTCCACTATTTGGAAGTGTAATACATTAGTTTTGAGCAAAATCAACAATATAAGGTTAAAGACACATTGTTGGTCAAAAAGTGATTCTAGCGCTCTGAAAAGCATTTGGCACGCATAAAAACAAGAAATGTTGATTTTTCTGTTCATTTCAGAAAACATGTCGAAAACACATTGTTGGTCAAAAAGTGATTCTAGCGCTCTGAAAAGAATTGTGCTGGTATAAAAACCAGAAATGTTGGTATCTCTGTCAATTTCAATGCAAACGTGTTACAAAGCTTACCAAAGGGTTATTGGGCCATACTCCACTATTTGGAAGTGGAATACATTAGTTTTGAGCAAAATCAACAATAGAAGGTCAAAGACACATTGTTGGTCAAAAAGTGATTCTAGCGCTCTGAAAAACATTTGGCACGCATAAAAACAAGAAATGTTGATATTTCGGTAACACTATATAATAAGGTGCCATAATAAATAGCAAACTAGTCATTACCTAATTCTTTGTTAATATTTGTTAATTGTTACTAAAATATCTATTTGGCACAAGTTAATAGTTTTTCCATCATTAATTAAATATTAGTTGTTTGCATACAATCTGTATGTTAATGTTTTAACAAATAGAAAACAATCTATTAACTAATATTGTATTAATATTTATTAATAGTTAACTAAATGTATTTTTGGCACTAATTAACAGTTATTTCTTACATTATTTAAATGTTAAATGTTTATTTACAAACTATATGTTAATGTAAAAGTTAATGAAATATTATTATTTAACTAATTGTTATTAAACTGTGCTTCTGCCTATCCCAATATGAACCACTCCTCATCGGACTCTTACAATGAAGTTGGTTAAGCTTAATTAATATATGAGTAATATATAACTATCAGTATGGGGGACCCTTATAATAAAGTTGGTTAAGCTTAATTAATATATTAGTAATATATAACTATTAGTATTGGGGACCCTTATAATCAAGTTGGTTAAGCTTAATTCATATATTAGTAATATATAACTATCAGTATAGGGGACCCTTATAATAAAGTTGGTTAAGCTTAATTAATATATTAGTAATATATAACTATCAGTATGGGGGACCCTTATAATAAAGTTGGTAAAGCTTAATTAATATATTAGTAATATATAACTATCAGTATGGGGGACCCTTATAATAAAGTTGGTTAAGCGTAATTAATATATTAGTAATATATAACTATCAGTATAGGGGACCCTTATAATAAAGTTGGTTAAGCTTAATTAATATATTAGTAATATATAACTATCAGTATAGGGGACCCTTATAATAAAGTTGGTTAAGCTTAATTAATATATTAGTAATATATAACTATTAGTATTGGGGACCCTTATAATAAAGTTGTAATAGTAATTATTAATTATTTGCAAATATTTATTTAACATTTATTAACGATAGCAAATATTTTCACTTTCACACTGGAAATGAATGATCTCAGCACACACTGTTGGGAAGGGGGATGGAAATATTTTATTTATAACTCTAACAAAGAACTCTCCAATAGCTTTTTTTTAAGATTTAATAGGTTTCTTAAAGGCACACAAGGCAAAGATGGGTGAGAGACGCTCCATTCACCCGGTAATTAGCCATTTAATCATCAGTGACTAAGAAACTGTTAAATTAACCTAAAAATGTTACCTGGTGTGCCTTTAATGAAAGACTGTGTATGTGTTTCAGAGATGTTTGTACATCTCTGCTATGTCATGCAAAATCCTACCCAATGGACCACTGTGGTACTTTTTTGCAATCCATTCATGCCAGTCAATCACATTTAGGTGGTCTGACAACAGTTCTTCTGTCCGGTTGCCCCTTTGTCTCCAGACCTGCTCCTTAACAGTTCGCCAAGCACGTTCAATGTGCTGTGTATGGTTTCCTGTAATAGGATCCATATACCACATACTGTGGTTTACAGTCAAGTGTCTGAACCCCAGATCATTAAGTACGCGGTATGACCGCCATTCATCACTAATGATGTAAGAGCCCATTTTTACATGTCGGCATAGCAAAGGGACAAGTTCTTGTCTGGTTCGCCTGTCCACCAGGCGCAGGATTGGTCTCTGACTCTTCCCATCACTTTTCTTCACGCCCAACATGCCAAAAACCCACTTTTTTCTTTTCCACCCCCCAGCCGCTCTGCCTCTCCCATACTATATTAAAACAAAACAAAAGAGAAAATGATCATGAAGGCAAGCAAGTCGCAGCAAAGCATAACACATTCTGTGTATAAGGGATGCATTACACAAGGATACAACAACGTTTTATTGTCACATGCACATAGTTACTGGTGTAAGAAATGCAATGAAATTGAGTTCGTAAAGATGTAAAGTGCATGTTGGACATTGGGGAGGGATTATTGAGGGATTGTAGGGTCGGCTTGGACATCACAGATAAAGACCTTGCCTCGTAAATCAATCGGTAATTCATTTGCGAAAACCGGTGCATCGGTTGAATTTGCCCCTGATCTAATGTTAACACTTTGAAAGGGATTAAACATGACGTCACCATGTAATCTGAGGGTCTACCTGTGCCAGTGGTGTGTATAACGAAGTTACAGATCAGCCCTATGCACGAACTCGAGACTCCCAATTATAAAAATACCAGACATGTGGTTTTAACAATGGAGAGTTAGCAGGGGTGTCGGCACTCTCCAAATCAGAGGCTGAACTCGTATGATGTTGTGTACTAGGCATAAGGTGATGAAGTGGTATGACGAATGGGCAAGAGCTGGGTGGGGTTTGCAGGCAGGAGGGGCGGGGGGCTTCCTGGTGATGGGCTATGGGTTTTTTTTTGATGATGGGCAGAGCTAGGGGCCGAGCTGTCGGGGTAGAGTAGTGGGCCCATGTGGGTAAATGAGTGTGTGTAGGTTGGGGCTGAATGTGAAGAATGACACTTGGCCGAATGCAGAGGGGAATGGGTGCACAATGCGTGTGTATGCACTTTACTATTATCAATGTGTGTTGTTGTCAGTGATGTCTAACACTTAATTTTCCAGAATATTTTAATTATGGTAGTTACTCTGATATTTTATGTACATGTTATGAAAATTCAAACAATATTTTCTCACCTTTCTCTTATGTCTGAAGTGGCTTTCGTCGATCACATACTCGTGTCTTCCACCCAATCGCTGTCCCTTCCTTCTCCTTCTTCTATTAAGTGCCCAAATACATACTTCTCGTAGCTTCTTTGCCATCTTTGAAAGAGAGGTCGGACTCCTTGATATCTCATCCATCATCATGTCAATCTGTCTTAAACGCAGTCCTTGTGAAAACCTGAAACAAAGCATCACAAATAATTAGCATTTCTTCAAATGACCCCCCCCCCCTTCCACACACACACACACACACACACACACACACACACACACACACACACACACACACACACACACACACACACACACACACACACACACACACACACACACACATACATACATAGACTGTAATAATATTCAGAAAATAGAAAGGACACGTGTAACACATTAGTAACAGAGCCGGTATGCGTAGGGCTTCACATCACACTGCAAGGCTTCACATCACATTTGAAATTGTGTAAGAGCATGACAGTGTTTATTTGGCTACAGGCTATTTTAATGTCACATTTTGGCTGCTGGTGTATGTGGTGCACTTTGGCAGAAGAGCCGTTCACTTCATTCTCACCTTTCCTTTCATTCTCAAGCTATACGTTAAAATAACATTACCAGAGGCTACATGCAGGCGCACAATGAAAACACTCCACTCATCTATCCTTAGCCTACATTATTGTGTCATAATCTTACCTGTAAATGAACCGTGACCAATCAAAAAGAGATAACTTGGACTGGCTGAAAATTGACTTGTGCCTTATAGACTGCTTCACTCTGTTCCTGTGATTGAAGCCCCCTCTGCACATCCTGCGGATTAAAATATAAATATATTTCTTTAACAAAAAAGTCAAAAGTAAATTTGACATTAAACTTAAGAAGAAGACCAACTTACCATTCATAGTAGTCTCCACAAGACTTCTTTGTCATTTTCATTTTGCCTCTGCAGGTTTTGCATTTCATCTTCTGCTTGAGGATTTGTTTTTTCTGTAGCCACTTAATTAATTTTAAATGTTTCTTAGTTGATCGGCGACCCTCAATAAGGATTCTAAATTTCCTAGCTAAGTCTGTCATAGTGTACACAGCATGTCGTCAGACCCATCTATGCTTGACTGAGTGCGCTGTTAGCCCAATGTACATAATGGCTCTTTCCCTCCAATTCTTCCTTGGGGTTATAAAAAATAAATAATAAAAAAAAGATTCACAGCTAATGCAGCCGTTAGCACACTCAGGATCTCGTAATTACAAGATATTATCTCGTAATTACGAGATCCTGAGTGTGCTAACGGCTACATTAGCTGTGAAACTTTTTTTTATTACCGTAATTATGTATTATGTAATTCTTAAAACTTTTATATTATAAACCACTAAATAAATAAATATGCATACATTTATTTTTTTCAAATGCGCCAATCACAGTGGTCTGCATACATCTGACTCCTCCTGTTGGAACTCACTTCGCAGAGCTCAACAAGCAGAGACACTTGGCTGAAGTTCACATTGATGCTCTTTTGATTGCGCAAGCCAGGCTCGCTAGTTTATTTGGAAGTGTACGTAATGTCGGCAGGCACCAGATCTGGGAAAGTTTTAAGAAAGAACACAACAGCAGCGAAGGACGACAAAATGCTCCCCTCCGCCTCCGCTCAAACATGTGACATCAACTTTGACAGTGGTGATGACTCCACAGATACCCCCCATGTCTCTGAACCGAAGAAAGGTAAGTTCGAACAGGTTATGACCTAGCATTATGTTCATAAAATTAGGCTATGCTTACTGGTTAGCATTAACACTGGCACCCTTTCCCACACATTGACGAGACTATGGCGCACCGCCATAGTCCGCCGCGTGGTGAGAAAATCGATTCATTGGCCGAAGCATGTCATGCACTGGTACGAGACCTAGATTTGTTTTTATTATTATTAATACATATTTATTACACAGTCGGAGTACATGTGGTTATTTTTGACTAGGTATTATGTAATTCTTACAACTTTTGTTACGACCACGGGTCGGAACAAATGGAGTGTCGAACTCTGACCGTAGGCCTATTAAAGCCTGAGCCTATTCAAATAACCTGAGGTGCGTTCACTTTCAGAATCGCAAACATGGGCGAACGTTCGCGAACGATTTTAAACATTTTCCGTTAAACGAACATAAGCAAGCAAACGTTTACGAACATAGGCAAACTGTCTGAAGAGGTAGTTCTCCACAAACAGAGATGGATCGCGGTGCTCTCTTCGGCTACGTGACATTCGTTGCCATGGCATTAAACTAAACTATATTGAAATCATTTACTCCTTTCCTACACTGAAAGCAATAGATAAAACGTTTCATATAGCCTATCTACACCCTTACTTCAACTGTTGTCTTTTGCATCCTAAAATGCGATTTGAACGTTATATCGCAGTAAGTGGGTACAACTTCGGTGACGTAGCCCTCTATTCTTGAATTTTCCGTACTGGTTGTCTGCAGTAGGCTTTCAACGAGGTCGACCACTTGCAAACCCTCTTCTGTAAACTCTTCCATTAACATGGAGGCTGCCGCTAATACCATGGCCTTCGTATCCATTTTTTTTCGTTTACAGTTTGTTTAGAACGGTGTTCAAAAATCGTTCAAAATTAATTGTTTATGGTCAACGCGTTCGTTGCGAACGTTCGCCTATGTTCGCTGAACTTGAACGCACCTCAGGTCTTGTCATAGTGTATAAAAATTATTATTCTGCATGAATTACATTACAGCTTAGTGGCTACTTTACAGCTGAGTAACTACTTAAATGTCCAAAATACTCTAAGCTATTCATGAGAACGGCAATATTTTGCTCCTAACAGTAACTTTGATGCACAATACTTTCAAAATCTCTTACTTTCAAAAGTTATGGCTAGATAGACAATGTTCGTGGTATTTGTTACCGAATTTGCTATAACATAAACAGGCTGTGTTAAAAAAAAATATTAAATTGCTGTGTGTTAGCTGTACAACTATGCTGAAATGACGTTTTTTGACAGGTGACCGGTCACCAACGGTGAAGAATCTCCTCCAAAAGGCCAAGATGAGAGAGCGGTCTCAAGATAAGAAACTCCAGAAAGTGATAAAGGAGAGGGATGCTCTTCGCAAACAACTGGCATGTAAGGTTCAACAAGCCTACATTTTCGGTGTATGACACAAAAATGTATACAGTGTCAGTCAAACATATACCTATTCCAAGTAGGAGGTTAAGTGGTACACCTGGTTAGTTAAGTTAGAGGAAGTGGTAAACCTCCTTATAGTAGCCTGCTGGCTTTCTGTAGTTAAGAGAATGGAGACTCCAGACTCTTCTATTATCATATTTACCACTACCTCTAGCTTTACTTACCCTGGTTCGACACTTAACCACCTAATAGTAACCACCTAATAGTAACACATCCCAGGTCTAGGGTTATTTTGACTTTACACAAAATATTACCTTTGTTGGAACAAAAAGGAAGAAATGGTATTCTGTATAAGGCATCAGCAATATCTGTTTAATCTTTGTTTTTTTGTACTGTCTAGACCTGTCTAAAGCTCCCAGAGAAGAACAATCTTCAGAGGAAGACACTGCCTCCTGCTCATCATTGTCTTCAATGAGCCGGTCCTCCTCCTGTTCTTCCTCCTCCTCCTCAGATGAGAAGATGAAACGAAAGGGCAAGGGAAAACTCAGACTTTCAAAGACAAAGAACAAAATAAAGAAGGCCAGGAAGCACCACAAAGTGACTGATGTCCGCAAAAGAGGTAAAACTCCAGTAAAACGTTGAATCTATCCTTTATGGAGCAAATTCATTTTCCACCTCCCCTTGTCTTCAACATTTGAGATTGACCTTTCTCCAGGTCATTCAGCCTTTCTCTGAGTTTGACCACAGAGGTTAAAAGTGAAGCGAGAAGCACAAATGTCTGTTAAATTCTGTGTTCTATTTTCAGAAGGGGGAGGGGGGGAAATCCCAGAGTCGAGCCCTCATACCTCATACAGAAGTTAATTGAAAAGTTTACATTGTGACGTTATGTGACACTCCCACTTATGCAGACTGGAACTATTCACGTTTACTCCCATTGTAGTCTGGCTGAGCGGAAATGGACAGCGTCTATTGCGCTAGCGTCAGATTCCACCGCTACTCCTCCCCTTCCGGTTTCTGGCTTTCCCGTATTGCGCACCGCTGCTGCTTCCCGGGGTTAGCCCCGCCCCTACGATTATGATTGGTTTAAAGAAATAAAAACAGGCCAGCCCAGTTTCCCCACGGATAGACGGCTCTAAATAGCGTGGTTCCAGACCATTCTACTTGCTGTAGTTTGGTCTGGCTTTGCGAGACTACTCCCATTGTAATGTATTATGTTGCTCTACCTTGGTCAGTAACTTTGGTCTGACAGTAGTACTTTAAGCTCCAGCCTAGCATAGATTATTGAATCAGATTAGCCCATTAGCATCTCGCCTGTTAGTATCTTGCTCAAAAGTGACTAAGAATTCAAAGAAAAATTCTAATTAAAACTTGATCCTTCTGTAGTTGCAAAGAGTACAAAGACAGTGGATAATGAAATGTGGCGATTTTCTATTCCTATAAAACATGGAACTATACTCTCATTCCAGCATAGTAAATTAGGACATTTGCTGACACATCTGAAAATAGTCCCTCCATGTGTTAAAAGGATTATCAGGAGTGAATCAACCCGTAGCCCTGTTGTTTGAGGCTGCCGGGTGCTGTCAATAGGTATCAGAACGACAGCAATAGTTACAACGTAGACCAGATGCGGGCATAGGAAAACGAAACTCACATGCCCTCAGTAGTTAGCGTTGGCTGCCGTTTCGCTATTTGGTCTACCGTGCATGGAATTCTGTCGTTCTCATGCCTATCGACAGCACTTGGCAATGCGAAACAACAGGGCTACAGGTTGATTCACTCCGCATAATCCCTTTAAGTCAAGTAGTGCAAACCACGGTATTGATCACCATGTTCATTCTCTGTTGGTACACTTTGTAATTACTGAAGTATTACACAGGGAAAATATCAGATTTCTTAGTTACGTTTGAGCAAGATGCTAATGGGCGAGATAATGGTCTAATCTGATTCAATGATCTATGCTTGGCTGGAGCCAAAAATGCTACCGTCAGACTCAGAACGGCTGAATGAACTGGAGAAAGGTCAATCTCAATTAGGCTACTTAACTCGAGGGAAAGTGGAAACTGGTGTAATTCCCCAAATGGTGACGTATCCCTTTAATTCTACCCTAACATAAAGTGGACCTATTTAAAGGAGCTAGGTGGAATTCTGTCTTGTCTTGTATGCTGCCACATAACAATACAATAAGCATTTCAACTCATAGCACTGTTGTGACACATTTTTATGTACCGTCCATAATGTAGTTTTTCTTTATGATTTCCTCCTTGCAGCCCGTGGCCCTTTTGAAGTGATAAGAAGATACAAGAAGGTCCTGAAAGCATACAATCGGGGCTTGAAATTGTCGGCTTCCTGTGCATACGCAGGGGTGAACGAACTCACAGTCAGGTCCACGGCAAGCATTGCAGAGCTGGCAACAGCGTCACCTGCCGAGTTCACAAAGCTCCTCGATAAAACCAAACAGGGAAAGCTGAAAGATGTAGCAAATTTATGCGAAAACTACATTAAAGGTGATGCTCAGGTTCAGACAAAAATAGATGACTTAAAAAGTCAATGCAAATTAATCCCGTATGCAAAGAGAGCATAATTATTATTTTTTTACCCGTTCGTGTTGTTTTTTTCTAGTGTGGTTAAGAAATATTGCCTGTCTCTCACTCTGTCTTTCCCTCACTTTCTTGTGCTCTGTCTCACTGTCTTTCTCTCTTTTTCTCACGCTCTGGTTGAACCCCTCTCTCTTTCTCTGTTTATTTGATATACCATTTTATACATTCTGTTGGCATTCTAGTTTGATCATCTTTTGATCAGTTTAATGATCAGTGTTCCAGTAGACCATCAGGTTAACTATCAGTGGTCAGTGTTCCAGGAGAAAACAAAAAGCTATTTGTGAGCTCTTTGAGAGTCCTTTGTTAGAGAGTTATAAATAAAGTATTTTCATCCCCCTTCCCAACAGTGTGTGCTGAGATCATTCATTTCCAGTGTGAGAGTTAAAATATTTGCTATCGTTAATACATGTTATAATAAATATTTGTAAATGATTAATAATTACTGTTCCAACTTTATTATAAGGGTCCCCAATACTAATAGTTATATATTACTAATATATTCATTAAGCTTAACCAACTTGATTATAAGGGTCCCCCATACTGATAGTTATATATAACTAATATATTAATTAAGCTTAACCAACTTTATTATAAGGGTCCCCTATACTGATAGTTATATATTACTAATATATTAATTAAGCTTAACCAACTTGATTATAAGGGTCCCCTATACTGATAGTTATATATTACTAATATATTAATTAAGCTTAACCAACTTTATTATAAGGGTCCCCCATACTGATAGTTATATATTACTAATATATTAATTAAGCTTAACCAACTTTATTATAAGGGTCCCCCATACTGATAGTTATATATTACTAATATATTAATTAAGCTTAACCAACTTTATTATAAGGGTTCCCCATACTGATAGTTATATATTACTAATATATTAATTAAGCTTAACCAACTTTATTATAAGGGTCCCCCATACTGATAGTTATATATTACTCATATATTAATTAAGCTTAACCAACTTTATTATAAGGGTCCCCCATACTGATAGTTATATATTACTCATATATTAATTAAGCTTAACCAACTTCATTGTAAGAGTCCGATGAGGAGTGGTTCATATTGGGATAGGCAGAAGCACAGTTTAATAACAATTAGTTAAATAACAATATGTCATTAACTTTTATATCAACATATAGTTTGTAAATAAACATTTAACATTTAAATAATGTAAGAAATAACTGTTAATTAGTGCCAAAAATACATTTAGTTAACTATTAATAAATATTAATACAATATTAGTTAATAGATTGTTTTCTATTTGTTAAAACATTAACATACAAATTGTATGCAAACAACTAATATTTCATTAATGATGGAAAAACTATTAACTTGTGCCAAATAGATATTTTAGTAACAATTAACAAATATTAACAAAGGGTTAGGTAATGACTAGTTTGCTATTTATTATGGCACCTTATTATAAAGTGTTACCGATATTTCTGTTTGTTTCAGAAAAACAAGTCAAAAACACATTGTTGGTCAAAAAGTGATTCTAGCGCTCTGAAAAGCATTTTGCAAGCGTAAAAACCAAAAATGTTGATATCTGTCAATTTCAATGCAAACGTGTTATTAAGCTTACCAAAGGGTTATAGGGCCATACTCCACTATTTGGAAGTGGAATACATTAGTTTTGAGCAAAATCAACAATATAAGGTCAAAGACACATTGTTGGTCAAAAAGTGATTCTAGCGCTCTGAAAAGCATTTTGCACGCATAAAAACAAGAAATGTTGATTTTTCTGTTCATTTCAGAAAGCAAGTCGAAAACACATTGTTGGTCAAAAAGTGATTCTAAGCGCTCTGAAAAGAATTTTGCCGGCTTAAAAATAATAAATGTTGGTATCTCTGTCAATTTCAATGCAAACGTGTTACTAAGCTTACCAAAGGGTAATAGGGCCATACTCCACCATTTGGAAGGGGAATACATTAGTTTTGAGCAAAATCAACAATATAAGGTCAAAGACACATTGTTGGTCAAAAAGTGATTCTAGCGCTCTGAAAAGCATTTGGCACGCATAAAAACAAGAAATGTTGATTTTTCTGTTCATTTCAGAAAACATGTCGAAAACACATTGTTGGTCAAAAAGTGATTCTAGCGCTCTGAAAAGAATTGTGCTGGTATAAAAACCAGAAATGTTGGTATCTCTGTCAATTTCAATGCAAACGTGTTACAAAGCTTACCAAAGGGTTATTGGGCCATACTCCACTATTTGGAAGTGGAATACATTAGTTTTGAGCAAAATCAACAATAGAAGGTCAAAGACACATTGTTGGTCAAAAAGTGATTCTAGCGCTCTGAAAAACATTTGGCACGCATAAAAACAAGAAATGTTGATATTTCTGTTCGTTTCAGAAAAACAAGTCAAAAACACATTGTTGGTCAAAAAGTGATTCTAAGCGCTCTGAAAAGAATTTTGCCGGCATAAAAATAATAAATGTTGGTATCTCTGTCAATTTCAATGCAAACGTGTTACTAAGCTTACCAAAGGGTAATAGGGCCATACTCCACTATTTGGTAGTGGAATACATTAGTTTTGAGCAAAATCAACAATATAAGGTTAAAAACACATTGTTGGTCAAAAAGTGATTCTGGCGCTCTGAAAAGCATTTGGCACGCATAAAAACAAGAAATGTTGATATCTCTATTCGTTTCAGAAAAACAAGTCAAAAACACATTGTTGGTCAAAAAGTGATTCTAGCGCTCTGAAAAGCATTTTGCCGGCATAAAAACAATAAATGTTGGTATCTCTGTCGATTTCAATGCAAACATGTTACTATGCTTACCAAAGGGTAATAGGGCCATACTCCACCATTTGGAAGGGGAATACATTAGTTTTGAGCAAAATCAACAATATAAGGTCAAAGACACATTGATGGTCAAAAAGTGATTCTAGCGCTCTGAAAAGCATTTCGCACTCATAAAAACAAGAAATGTTGATTTTTCTGTTCATTTCAGAAAACATGTCGAAAACACATTGTTGGTCAAAAAGTGATTCTAGCGCTCTGAAAAGAATTGTGCAGGTATAAAAACAAGAAATGTTGGTATCTCTGTCAATTTCAATGCAAACGTGTTACAAAGCTTACCAAAGGGTTATTGGGCCACACTCCACTATTTGGAAGTGGAATATATTAGTTTTGAGCAAAATCAACAATGTAAGGTCAAAAACACGTTGTTGGTCGAAAAGTGATTCTAGCGCTCTGAAAAGCATTTGGAACGCATAAAAACAAGAAATGTTGATTTTTCTGTTCATTTCAGAAAACAAGTCGAAAACACATTGTTGGTCAAAAAGTGATTCTAGCGCTCTGAAAAGCATTTTGCAAGCGTAAAAACCAAAAATGTTGATATCTGTCAATTTCAATGCAAACGTGTTATTAAGCTTACCAAAGGGTTATAGGGCCATACTCCACTATTTTGAAGTGGAATACATTAGTTTTGAGCAAAATCAACAATATAAGGTCAAAGACACATTGTTGGTCAAAAAGTGATTCTAGCGCTCTGAAAAGCATTTGGCACGCATAAAAACAAGAAATGTTGATTTTTCTGTTCATTTCAGAAAGCAAGTCGAAAACACATTGTTGGTCAAAAAGTGATTCTAAGCGCTCTGAAAATAATTTTGCCGGCTTAAAAACAAGAAATGTTGGTATCTCTGTCAATTTCAATGCAAACGTGTTACAAAGCTTACCAAAGGGTTATTGGGCCATACTCCACTATTTGGAAGTGGAATATATTAGTTTTGAGCAAAATCAACAATGTAAGGTCAAAAACACGTTGTTGGTCGAAAAGTGATTCTAGCGCTCTGAAATGCATTTGGAACGCATAAAAACAAGAAATGTTGATTTTTCTGTTCATTTCAGAAAACAAGTCGAAAACACATTGTTGGTCAAAAAGTGATTCTAGCGCTCTGAAAAGCATTTTGCAAGCGTAAAAACAATAAATGTTGGTATCTCTGTCAATTTCAATGCAAACATGTTACTATGCTTACCAAAGGGTAATAGGGCCATACTCCACCATTTGTAAGGGGAATACATTAGTTTTGAGCAAAATCAACAATATAAGGTCAAAGACACATTGATGGTCAAAAAGTGATTCTAGCGCTCTGAAAAGCATTTCGCACTCATAAAAACAAGAAATGTTGATTTTTCTGTTCATTTCAGAAAACATGTCGAAAACACATTGTTGGTCAAAAAGTGATTCTAGCGCTCTGAAAAGAATTGTGCAGGTATAAAAACAAGAAATGTTGGTATCTCTGTCAATTTCAATGCAAACGTGTTACAAAGCTTACCAAAGGGTTATTGGGCCATACTCCACTATTTGGAAGTGGAATATATTAGTTTTGAGCAAAATCAACAATGTAAGGTCAAAAACACGTTGTTGGTCGAAAAGTGATTCTAGCGCTCTGAAAAGCATTTGGAACGCATAAAAACAAGAAATGTTGATATTTCTGTTCGTTTCAGAAAAACAAGTCAAAAACACATTGTTGGTCAAAAAGTGATTCTAGCGCTCTGAAAAGCATTTTGCCGGCATAAAAACAATAAATGTTGGTATCTCTGTCGATTTCAATGCAAACATGTTACTATGCTTACCAAAGGGTAATAGGGCCATACTCCACTATTTGGAAGTGGAATACATTAGTTTTGAGTAGAATCAACAATATAAGATTAAAGACACATTGTTGGTCAAAAAGTGATTCTAGCGCTCTGAAAAGCATTTTGCAAGCGTAAAAAACAAAAATGTTGATATCTGTCAATTTCAATGCAAACGTGTTACTAAGCTTATCAAAGGGTTATAGGGCCATACTCCACTATTTGGAAGTGTAATACATTAGTTTTGAGCAAAATCAACAATATAAGGTTAAAGACACATTGTTGGTCAAAAAGTGATTCTAGCGCTCTGAAAAGCATTTGGCACGCATAAAAACAAGAAATGTTGATATCTCTGTTCATTTCAGAAAAACAAGTCAAAAACACATTGTTGGTCAAAAAGTGATTCTAGCGCTCTGAAAAGCATTTTGCCGGCATAAAAACAAGAAATGTTGGTATCTCTGTCAATTTCAATGCAAACGTGTTACAAAGCTTACCAAAGGGTTATTGGGCCATACTCCACTATTTGGTAGTGGAATACATTAGTTTTGAGCAAAATCAACAAGCGTAAAAACCAAAAATGTTGATATCTGTCAATTTCAATGCAAACGTGTTATTAAGCTTACCAAAGGGTTATAGGGCCATACTCCACTATTTGGAAGTGGAATACATTAGTTTTGAGCAAAATCAACAATATAAGGTTAAAGACACATTGTTGGTCAAAAAGTGATTCTAGCGCTCTGAAAAGCATTTTGCAAGCATAAAAAACAAAAATGTTGATATCTGTCAATTTCAATGCAAACGTGTTACTAAGCTTATCAAAGGGTTATAGGGCCATACTCCACTATTTGGAAGTGTAATACATTAGTTTTGAGCAAAATCAACAATATAAGGTTAAAGACACATTGTTGGTCAAAAAGTGATTCTGGCGCTCTGAAAAGCATTTGGCACGCATAAAAACAAGAAATGTTGATATCTCTGTTCATTTCAGAAAAACAAGTCAAAAACACATTGTTGGTCAAAAAGTGATTCTAGCGCTCTGAAAAGCATTTTGCCGGCATAAAAACAAGAAATGTTGGTATCTCTGTCAATTTCAATGCAAACGTGTTACAAAGCTTACCAAAGGGTTATTGGGCCATACTCCACTATTTGGAAGTGGAATATATTAGTTTTGAGCAAAATCAACAATGTAAGGTCAAAAACACGTTGTTGGTCGAAAAGTGATTCTAGCGCTCTGAAAAGCATTTGGAACGCATAAAAACAAGAAATGTTGATTTTTCTGTTCATTTCAGAAAACAAGTCGAAACACATTGTTGGTCAAAAAGTGATTCTAGCGCTCTGAAAAGCATTTTGCAAGCGTAAAAACCAAAAATGTTGATATCTGTCAATTTCAATGCAAACGTGTTATTAAGCTTACCAAAGGGTTATAGGGCCATACTCCACTATTTGGAAGTGGAATACATTAGTTTTGAGCAAAATCAACAATATAAGGTTAAAGACACATTGTTGGTCAAAAAGTGATTCTAGCGCTCTGAAAAGCATTTGGCACGCATAAAAACAAGAAATGTTGATTTTTCTGATCATTTCAGAAAGCAAGTCGAAAACACATTGTTGGTCAAAAAGTGATTCTAAGCGCTCTGAAAATAATTTTGCCGGCATAAAAACAATAAATGTTGGTATCTCTGTCGATTTCAATGCAAACGTGTTACTATGCTTACCAAAGGGTAATAGGGCCATACTCCACCATTTGGAAGGGGAAGACATTAGTTTTGAGCAAAATCAACAATATAAGGTCAAAGACACATTGATGGTCAAAAAGTGATTCTAGCGCTCTGAAAAGCATTTCGCACTCATAAAAACAAGAAATGTTGATATCTCTGTTCATTTCAGAAAACATGTCGAAAACACATTGTTGGTCAAAAAGTGATTCTAGCGCTCTGAAAAGAATTGTGCAGGTATAAAAACAAGAAATGTTGGTATCTCTGTCAATTTCAATGCAAACGTGTTACAAAGCTTACCAAAGGGTTATTGGGCCATACTCCACTATTTGGAAGTGGAATATATTAGTTTTGAGCAAAATCAACAATGTAAGGTCAAAAACACGTTGTTGGTCGAAAAGTGATTCTAGCGCTCTGAAAAGCATTTGGAACGCATAAAAACAAGAAATGTTGGTATCTCTGTCAATTTCAATGCAAACGTGTTACTTAGCTTACCAAAGGGTTATAGGGCCATACTCCACTATTTGGAAGTGGAATACATTAGTTTTGAGTAGAATCAACAATATAAGATTAAAGACACATTGTTGGTCAAAAAGTGATTCTAGCGCTCTGAAAAGCATTTTGCAAGCGTAAAAAACAAAAATGTTGATATCTGTCAATTTCAATGCAAACGTGTTACTAAGCTTATCAAAGGGTTATAGGGCCATACTCCCAATACCGAAACCAGTTAAACAAGAAGTAACTCCAGAAATCGCGTCTAACATTTTCAAAATAACGATGCAAATCAACCCAGATTGGACAGAAGTGTATAGAACAACTCTGTTGAACAAAACAGCAACTAGTAATGCAGAACGTTGATAAATTAATGACTGAAATAGAGTTAACAGCCGCAGAAGTAGACGCTATTAAAACAGCCCAAAACAACATAAAAGACAAAACCGCCCTCGCTACACTTTGTGTATGGAGCCAACGTCAACTCGTTAAAGAACCCTCCAGATGTTTTTACTGCAAAAAGATAGGTCATCGGGAGAAATATTGCAGAAAGAAACACAGAGACGAGGCCAAACCGTCGGCCCCGCCCACGGAACCAGTCCGCGCCCCCCCACACCATGAAGAACCCACTACAACGCCCAGGTGAGTATAATCATTACTAGGACCCCTTGGAAAAGGAAACAAGGATCCAGGCAACGCTTCTTCAACTGTCTTCCACCCCCACCGAAAATCCAAAATGCTCCGTGCAGGTAGGACAAAACCATTTTGAATTTCTTGTCGATTCTGGTGCTATAGTATCAACTATTAACAAAACTGGTATTTTACAAGAAAGTAACCAAACATTGAAAACGGTTGGTATTGCTGGCATTTCGATGAGTGAAACAATATCAAAGCCGGTTCCCACTATTATATCACATGTCCCATTGGAACAGAAGTTTTTAATCTCTCCCACCTCTCCTGTTACAGTTCACCCCAGAGTTTATCGCAGGTACCATCTAAACTATGGGCCATGCATAAAAATCATGCAGGATTTGTAACCTCTTCACCATCTCTTAAAGTTACATTAAAGTCAGATGCTACTTTGACTTGTACTCGACAATATCGTTTATCCCTTCAGATTCCACACATTACACAGTAATTGATCTGTGCTAAGCGTTTTTCTCCATTCCAATACCATCTGACAGCCCTACCCATGGTTTTTATCCTAGTGATATGATCATGTTAAAGTCACTTAACCCAAATGTTCTCCTCCCCAGATGGCAAGGACCAATCCAGGTGTAACTGACCACGAGGGCTGCAGTCAAACTCCAAGGAAAACCAGAATGGATCCATGCAAGCCGATGCCGCCCAGCACCTCCAGAAGAGGAAAACACCAACACCTCGAATGGACCACCTCTACCGCGATCTGCATAATACTCCTGATGAGCCCAGCAGACCAATGCAACGCAACCACCAGCAACAACGACCGACTCCCAACCATAGCGGAACCCCAGCTAACCACATCATCACACAACCAGTTTGCAAGCCCACTTGCTGCAGCTCAAACCCACTTCAACACCACCAAGAATGGGCCACTTACTCCAATGAAGAGTTACCAAATGAAAAATGAGTGACCTAACATGCTCGACATAAATTTTACTAATGTACATATTGATCATTTACTTTTACTAATTTCTTTGAATTTACAAATTTTACAAATGTACATATTGATTACTTTATTAATGATTGATTTTTACTAATTTCTTTGAATTTTGTTCCTATTATTCTGTGTTTTAACTTGTTTCACCATCATTTGTAATCCTGTGCCATAATATACTACCTGTAATAAGTGTTGATCTTATGATCAAAAAGGGAGGAACTGTCGTGGAAATATCAATCATAACTATAAATATACAATCACATACAAATTATATTAACCTTGTTTATATAATTATTACATTAGAAGAAACTGTATACATTCTCCCTGTAACTTAAAACAAATCCCTTCCTCTCTTAAAACTGAGAGAGGTTAAGTTAATTCGTATTCAAGTTCCCACTGGAACCAGTAAGTCTGGTTTTGTGACCAGGCCAATCGACTGACTTCTTTGTTGTGTAAACTATTTACAGCCACCATGTCTTGCAAACCTGCAGACATGTCCAATAACCACCCGTTGTAATGCAAATTAACTTGGCCTTAGGTCACTCCCACTCCCTACCCACAATGGAAACGTTCCCTATAAGAATGTTGTTCACCTATTGTTTCATCGAATGTGTTCTTGGTAACTTTTGCTGCCGGTACTTTTCCCATGATCATGCTTTAAGATTAAATCAAATATTTCGCTGTCCGACGTGTCCGTGAGAGAACTTTCTCTTCATCATTGATTTTTCTGTTCATTTCAGAAAACATGTCGAAAACACATTGTTGGTCAAAAAGTGATTCTAGCGCTCTGAAAAGAATTGTGCAGGTATAAAAACAAGAAATGTTGGTATCTCTGTCAATTTCAATGCAAACGTGTTACAAAGCTTACCAAAGGGTTATTGGGCCATACTCCACTATTTGGAAGTGGAATATATTAGTTTTGAGCAAAATCAACAATGTAAGGTCAAAAACACGTTGTTGGTCGAAAAGTGATTCTAGCGCTCTGAAAAGCATTTGGAACGCATAAAAACAAGAAATGTTGATTTTTCTGTTCATTTCAGAAAACAAGTCCAAAACACATTGTTGGTCAAAAAGTGATTCTAGCGCTCTGAAAAGCATTTTGCAAGCGTAAAAACCAAAAATGTTGATATCTGTCAATTTCAATGCAAACGTGTTATTAAGCTTACCAAAGGGTTATGGGGCCATACTCCACTATTTGGAAGTGGAATAAATTAGTTTTGAGCAAAATCAACAATATAAGGTCAAAGACACATTGTTGGTCAAAAAGTGATTCTAGCGCTCTGAAAAACATTTGGCACGCATAAAAACAAGAAATGTTGATATTTCTGTTCGTTTCAGAAAAACAAGTCAAAAACACATTGTTGGTCAAAAAGTGATTCTAAGCGCTCTGAAAATAATTTTGCCGGCATAAAAATAATAAATGTTGGTATCTCTGTCAATTTCAATGCAAACGTGTTACAAAGCTTACCAAAGGGTTATTGGGCCATACTCCACTATTTGGAAGTGGAATATATTAGTTTTGAGCAAAATCAACAATGTAAGGTCAAAAACACGTTGTTGGTCGAAAAGTGATTCTAGCGCTCTGAAAAGCATTTGGAACGCATAAAAACAAGAAATGTTGTTTTTTCTGTTCATTTCAGAAAACAAGTCGAAAACACATTGTTGGTCAAAAAGTGATTCTAGCGCTCTGGAAAGCATTTTGCAAGCGTAAAAACCAAAAATGTTGATATCTGTCAATTTCAATGCAAACGTGTTATTAAGCTTACCAAAGGGTTATAGGGCCATACTCCACTATTTTGAAGTGGAATACATTAGTTTTGAGCAAAATCAACAATATAAGGTCAAAGACACATTGTTGGTCAAAAAGTGATTCTAGCGCTCTGAAAAGCATTTGGCACGCATAAAAACAAGAAATGTTGATTTTTCTGTTCATTTCAGAAAACATGTCGAAAACACATTGTTGGTCAAAAAGTGATTCTAGCGCTCTGAAAATAATTGTGCAGGTATAAAAACAAGAAATGTTGGTATCTCTGTCAATTTCAATGCAAACGTGTTACAAAGCTTACCAAAGGGTAATAGGGCCATACTCCACTATTTGGAAGGGGAATACATTAGTTTTGAGCAAAATCAACAATATAAGGTCAAAGACACATTGTTGGTCAAAAAGTGATTCTAGCGCTCTGAAAAGCATTTGGCACGCATAAAAACAAGAAATGTTGATTTTTCTGTTCATTTCAGAAAACATGTCGAAAACACATTGTTGGTCAAAAAGTGATTCTAGCGCTCTGAAAAGAATTGTGCAGGTATAAAAACAAGAAATGTTGGTATCTCTGTCAATTTCAATGCAAACGTGTTACAAAGCTTACCAAAGGGTAATAGGGCCATACTCCACCATTTGGAAGGGGAATACATTAGTTTTGAGCAAAATCAACAATATAAGGTCAAAGACACATTGTTGGTCAAAAAGTGATTTTAGCGCTCTGAAAAGCATTTGGCACGCATTAAAACAAGAAATGTTGATTTTTCTGTCATTTTCAATGCAAACGTGTGACTAAGCTTACCAAAGGGTTATAGGGCCATACTCCACTATTTGGTAGTGGAATACATTAGTTTTGAGCAAAATCAACAATATAAGGTTAAAAACACATTGTTGGTCAAAAAGTGATTCTGGCGCTCTGAAAAGCATTTGGCACGCATAAAAATAAGAAATGTTGATATCTCTATTCGTTTCAGAAAAACAAGTCAAAAAAACATTGTTGGTCAAAAAGTGATTCTAGCGCTCTGAAAAGCATTTTGCCGGCATAAAAACAATAAATGTTGGTATCTCTGTCGATTTCAATGCAAACATGTTACTATGCTTACCAAAGGGTAATAGGGCCATACTCCACCATTTGGAAGGGGAATACATTAGTTTTGAGCAAAATCAACAATGTAAGGTCAAAAACACGTTGTTGGTCGAAAAGTGATTCTAGCGCTCTGAAAAGCATTTGGAACGCATAAAAACAAGAAATGTTGGTATCTCTGTCAATTTCAATGCAAACGTGTTACTTAGCTTACCAAAGGGTTATAGGGCCATACTCCACTATTTGGAAGTGGAATACATTAGTTTTGAGTAGAATCAACAATATAAGATTAAAGACACATTGTTGGTCAAAAAGTGATTCTAGCGCTCTGAAAAGCATTTTGCAAGCGTAAAAAACAAAAATGTTGATATCTGTCAATTTCAATGCAAACGTGTTACTAAGCTTATCAAAGGGTTAAAGGGCCATACTCCACTATTTGGAAGTGTAATACATTAGTTTTGAGCAAAATCAACAATATAAGGTTAAAGACACATTGTTGGTCAAAAAGTGATTCTAGCGCTCTGAAAAGCATTTGGCACGCATAAAAACAAGAAATGTTGATTTTTCTGTTCATTTCAGAAAACATGTCGAAAACACATTGTTGGTCAAAAAGTGATTCTAGCGCTCTGAAAAGAATTGTGCAGGTATAAAAACAAGAAATGTTGGTATCTCTGTCAATTTCAATGCAAACGTGTTACAAAGCTTACCAAAGGGTTATTGGGCCATACTCCACTATTTGGAAGTGGAATATATTAGTTTTGAGCAAAATCAACAATGTAAGGTCAAAAACACGTTGTTGGTCGAAAAGTGATTCTAGCGCTCTGAAAAGCATTTGGAACGCATAAAAACAAGAAATGTTGGTATCTCTGTCAATTTCAATGCAAACGTGTTACTTAGCTTACCAAAGGGTTATAGGGCCATACTCCACTATTTGGAAGTGGAATACATTAGTTTTGAGTAGAATCAACAATATAAGATAAAAGACACATTGTTGGTCAAAAAGTGATTCTAGCGCTCTGAAAAGCATTTTGCAAGCGTAAAAAACAAAAATGTTGATATCTGTCAATTTCAATGCAAACGTGTTACTAAGCTTATCAAAGGGTTATAGGGCCATACTCCACTATTTGGAAGTGTAATACATTTGTTTTGAGCAAAATCAACAATATAAGGTTAAAGACACATTGTTGGTCAAAAAGTGATTCTAGCGCTCTGAAAAGCATTTGGCACGCATAAAAACAAGAAATGTTGATTTTTCTGTTCATTTCAGAAAACATGTCGAAAACACATTGTTGGTCAAAAAGTGATTCTAGCGCTCTGAAAAGAATTGTGCAGGTATAAAAACAAGAAATGTTGGTATCTCTGTCAATTTCAATGCAAACGTGTTACAAAGCTTACCAAAGGGTTATTGGGCCATACTCCACTATTTGGTAGTGGAATATATTAGTTTTGAGCAAAATCAACAATGTAAGGTCAAAAACACGTTGTTGGTCGAAAAGTGATTCTAGCGCTCTGAAAAGCATTTGGAAAGCATTAAAAAAAAGAAATGTTGATTTTTCGGTTCATTTCAGAAAACAAGTCCAAAACACATTGTTGGTCAAAAAGTGATTCTAGCGCTCTGAAAAGCATTTTGCAAGCGTAAAAACCAAAAATGTTGATATCTGTCAATTTCAATGCAAACGTGTTATTAAGCTTACCAAAGGGTTATAGGGCCATACTCCACTATTTGGAAGTGGAATACATTAGTTTTGAGTAGAATCAACAATATAAGATTAAAGACACATTGTTGGTCAAAAAGTGATTCTAGCGCTCTGAAAAGCATTTTGCAAGCGTAAAAAACAAAAATGTTGATATCTGTCAATTTCAATGCAAACGTGTTACTAAGCTTATCAAAGGGTTATAGGGCCATACTCCACTATTTGGAAGTGGAATACATTAGTTTTGAGTAGAATCAACAATATAAGATTAAAGACACATTGTTGGTCAAAAAGTGATTCTAGCGCTCTGAAAAGCATTTTGCAAGCGTAAAAAACAAAAATGTTGATATCTGTCAATTTCAATGCAAACGTGTTACTAAGCTTATCAAAGGGTTATAGGGCCATACTCCACTATTTGGAAGTGTAATACATTAGTTTTGAGCAAAATCAACAATATAAGGTTAAAGACACATTGTTGGTCAAAAAGTGATTCTAGCGCTCTGAAAAGCATTTGGCACGCATAAAAACAAGAAATGTTGATTTTTCTGTTCATTTCAGAAAACATGTCGAAAACACATTGTTGGTCAAAAAGTGATTCTAGCGCTCTGAAAAGAATTGTGCAGGTATAAAAACAAGAAATGTTGGTATCTCTGTCAATTTCAATGCAAACGTGTTACAAAGCTTACCAAAGGGTTATTGGGCCATACTCCACTATTTGGTAGTGGAATATATTAGTTTTGAGCAAAATCAACAATGTAAGGTCAAAAACACGTTGTTGGTCGAAAAGTGATTCTAGCGCTCTGAAAAGCATTTGGAAAGCATTAAAAAAAGAAATGTTGATTTTTCTGTTCATTTCAGAAAACAAGTCCAAAACACATTGTTGGTCAAAAAGTGATTCTAGCGCTCTGAAAAGCATTTTGCAAGCGTAAAAACCAAAAATGTTGATATCTGTCAATTTCAATGCAAACGTGTTATTAAGCTTACCAAAGGGTTATAGGGCCATACTCCACTATTTGGAAGTGGAATACATTAGTTTTGAGTAGAATCAACAATATAAGATTAAAGACACATTGTTGGTCAAAAAGTGATTCTAGCGCTCTGAAAAGCATTTTGCAAGCGTAAAAAACAAAAATGTTGATATCTGTCAATTTCAATGCAAACGTGTTACTAAGCTTATCAAAGGGTTATAGGGCCATACTCCACTATTTGGAAGTGTAATACATTAGTTTTGAGCAAAATCAACAATATAAGGTTAAAGACACATTGTTGGTCAAAAAGTGATTCTAGCGCTCTGAAAAGCATTTGGCACGCATAAAAACAAGAAATGTTGATTTTTCTGTTCATTTCAGAAAACATGTCGAAAACACATTGTTGGTCAAAAAGTCATTCTAGCGCTCTGAAAAGAATTGTGCAGGTATAAAAACAAGAAATGTTGGTATCTCTGTCAATTTCAATGCAAACGTGTTACAAAGCTTACCAAAGGGTTATTGGGCCATACTCCACTATTTGGAAGTGGAATATATTAGTTTTGAGCAAAATCAACAATGTAAGGTCAAAAACACGTTGTTGGTCGAAAAGTGATTCTAGCGCTCTGAAAAGCATTTGGAACGCATAAAAACAAGAAATGTTGGTATCTCTGTCAATTTCAATGCAAACGTGTTACTTAGCTTACCAAAGGGTTATAGGGCCATACTCCACTATTTGGAAGTGGAATACATTAGTTTTGAGCAAAATCAACAATATAAGGTTAAAGACACATTGTTGGTCAAAAAGTGATTCTAGCGCTCTGAAAAGCATTTGGCACGCATAAAAACAAGAAATGTTGATTTTTCTGTTCATTTCAGAAAACATGTCGAAAACACATTGTTGGTCAAAAAGTGATTCTAGCGCTCTGAAAAGAATTGTGCAGGTATAAAAACAAGAAATGTTGGTATCTCTGTCAATTTCAATGCAAACGTGTTACAAAGCTTACCAAAGGGTTATTGGGCCATACTCCACTATTTGGAAGTGGAATATATTAGTTTTGAGCAAAATCAACAATGTAAGGTCAAAAACACGTTGTTGGTCGAAAAGTGATTCTAACGCTCTGAAAAGCATTTGGAACGCATAAAAACAAGAAATGTTGATTTTTCTGTTCATTTCAGAAAACAAGTCCAAAACACATTGTTGGTCAAAAAGTGATTCTAGCGCTCTGAAAAGCATTTTGCAAGCGTAAAAACCAAAAATGTTGATATCTGTCAATTTCAATGCAAACGTGTTATTAAGCTTACCAAAGGGTTATGGGGCCATACTCCACTATTTGGAAGTGGAATAAATTAGTTTTGAGCAAAATCAACAATATAAGGTCAAAGACACATTGTTGGTCAAAAAGTGATTCTAGCGCTCTGAAAAACATTTGGCACGCATAAAAACAAGAAATGTTGATATTTCTGTTTGTTTCAGAAAAACAAGTCAAAAACACATTGTTGGTCAAAAAGTGATTCTAAGCGCTCTGAAAATAATTTTGCCGGCATAAAAATAATAAATGTTGGTATCTCTGTCAATTTCAATGCAAACGTGTTACAAAGCTTACCAAAGGGTTATTGGGCCATACTCCACTATTTGGAAGTGGAATATATTAGTTTTGAGCAAAATCAACAATGTAAGGTCAAAAACACGTTGTTGGTCGAAAAGTGATTCTATTGCTCTGAAAAGCATTTGGAACGCATAAAAACAAGAAATGTTGATTTTTCTGTTCATTTCAGAAAACAAGTCGAAAACACATTGTTGGTCAAAAAGTGATTCTAGCGCTCTGGAAAGCATTTTGCAAGCGTAAAAACCAAAAATGTTGATATCTGTCAATTTCAATGCAAACGTGTTATTAAGCTTACCAAAGGGTTATAGGGCCATACTCCACTATTTTGAAGTGGAATACATAAGTTTTGAGCAAAATCAACAATATAAGGTCAAAGACACATTGTTGGTCAAAAAGTGATTCTAGCGCTCTGAAAAGCATTTGGCACGCACAAAAACAAGAAATGTTGATTTTTCTGTTCATTTCAGAAAGCAAGTCGAAAACACATTGTTGGTCAAAAAGTGATTCTAAGCGCTCTGAAAAGAATTTTGCCGGCTTAAAAATAATAAATGTTGGTATCTCTGTCAATTTCAATGCAAACGTGTTACTAAGCTTACCAAAGGGTAATAGGGCCATACTCCACCATTTGGAAGGGGAATACATTCGTTTTGAGCAAAATAAACAATATAAGGTCAAAGACACATTGTTGGTCAAAAAGTGATTCTAGCGCTCTGAAAAGCATTTGGCACGCATAAAAACAAGAAATGTTGATTTTTCTGTTCATTTCAGAAAACATGTCGAAAACACATTGTTGGTCAAAAAGTGATTCTAGCGCTCTGAAAAGAATTGTGCAGGTATAAAAACAAGAAATGTTGGTATCTCTGTCAATTTCAATGCAAACGTGTTACAAAGCTTACCAAAGGGTAATAGGGCCATACTCCACCATTTGGAAGGGGAATACATTAGTTTTGAGCAAAATCAACAATATAAGGTCAAAGACACATTGTTGGTCAAAAAGTGATTCTAGCGCTCTGAAAAGCATTTGGCACGCATAAAAACAAGAAATGTTGATTTTTCTGTTCATTTCAGAAAACATGTCGAAAACACATTGTTGGTCAAAAAGTGATTCTAGCGCTCTGAAAATAATTGTGCAGGTATAAAAACAAGAAATGTTGGTATCTCTGTCAATTTCAATGCAAACGTGTTACAAAGCTTACCAAAGGGTAATAGGGCCATACTCCACCATTTGGAAGGGGAATACATTAGTTTTGAGCAAAATCAACAATATAAGGTCAAAGACACATTGTTGGTCAAAAAGTGATTCTAGCGCTCTGAAAAGCATTTGGCACGCATAAAAACAAGAAATGTTGATTTTTCTGTTCATTTCAGAAAACATGTCGAAAACACATTGTTGGTCAAAAAGTGATTCTAGCGCTCTGGAAAGCATTTTGCAAGCGTAAAAACCAAAAATGTTGATATCTGTCAATTTCAATGCAAACGTGTTATTAAGCTTACCAAAGGGTTATAGGGCCATACTCCACTATTTGGAAGGGGAATACATTAGTTTTGAGCAAAATCAACAATATAAGGTCAAAGACACATTGTTGGTCAAAAAGTGATTCTAGCGCTCTGAAAAGCATTTGGCACGCATAAAAACAAGAAATGTTGATTTTTCTGTTCATTTCAGAAAACATGTCGAAAACACATTGTTGGTCAAAAAGTGATTCTAGCGCTCTGAAAAGAATTGTGCAGGTATAAAAACAAGAAATGTTGGTATCTCTGTCAATTTCAATGCAAACGTGTTACAAAGCTTACCAAAGGGTAATAGGGCCATACTCCACCATTTGGAAGGGGAATACATTAGTTTTGAGCAAAATCAACAATATAAGGTCAAAGACACATTGTTGGTCAAAAAGTGATTTTAGCGCTCTGAAAAGCATTTGGCACGCATTAAAACAAGAAATGTTGATTTTTCTGTCATTTTCAATGCAAACGTGTGACTAAGCTTACCAAAGGGTTATAGGGCCATACTCCACTATTTGGTAGTGGAATACATTAGTTTTGAGCAAAATCAACAATATAAGGTTAAAAACACATTGTTGCTCAAAAAGTGATTCTGGCGCTCTGAAAAGCATTTGGCACGCATAAAAATAAGAAATGTTGATATCTCTATTCGTTTCAGAAAAACAAGTCAAAAACACATTGTTGGTCAAAAAGTGATTCTAGCGCTCTGAAAAGCATTTTGCCGATATAAAAACAATAAATGTTGGTATCTCTGTCGATTTCAATGCAAACATGTTACTATGCTTACCAAAGGGTAATAGGGCCATACTCCACCATTTGGAAGGGGAATACATTAGTTTTGAGCAAAATCAACAATATAAGGTCAAAGACACATTGTTGGTCAAAAAGTGATTTTAGCGCTCTGAAAAGCATTTGGCACGCATTAAAACAAGAAATGTTGATTTTTCTGTCATTTTCAATGCAAACGTGTGACTAAGCTTACCAAAGGGTTATAGGGCCATACTCCACTATTTGGTAGTGGAATACATTAGTTTTGAGCAAAATCAACAATATAAGGTTAAAAACACATTGTTGGTCAAAAAGTGATTCTGGCGCTCTGAAAAGCATTTGGCACGCATAAAAATAAGAAATGTTGATATCTCTATTCGTTTCAGAAAAACAAGTCAAAAACACATTGTTGGTCAAAAAGTGATTCTAGCGCTCTGAAAAGCATTTTGCCGGCATAAAAACAATAAATGTTGGTATCTCTGTCGATTTCAATGCAAACATGTTACTATGCTTACCAAAGGGTAATATGGCCATACTCCACCATTTGGAAGGGGAATACATTAGTTTTGAGCAAAATCAACAATATAAGGTCAAAGACACATTGATGGTCAAAAAGTGATTCTAGCGCTCTGAAAAGCATTTCGCACTCATAAAAACAAGAAATGTTGATTTTTCTGTTCATTTCAGAAAACATGTCGAAAACACATTGTTGGTCAAAAAGTGATTCTAGCGCTCTGAAAAGAATTGTGCAGGTATAAAAACAAGAAATGTTGGTATCTCTGTCAATTTCAATGCAAACGTGTTACAAAGCTTACCAAAGGGTTATTGGGCCATACTCCACTATTTGGAAGTGGAATATATTAGTTTTGAGCAAAATCAACAATGTAAGGTCAAAAACACGTTGTTGGTCGAAAAGTGATTCTAGCGCTCTGAAAAGCATTTGGAACGCATAAAAACAAGAAATGTTGGTATCTCTGTCAATTTCAATGCAAACGTGTTACTTAGCTTACCAAAGGGTTATAGGGCCATACTCCACTATTTGGAAGTGGAATACATTAGTTTTGAGTAGAATCAACAATATAAGATTAAAGACACATTGTTGGTCAAAAAGTGATTCTAGCGCTCTGAAAAGCATTTTGCAAGCGTAAAAAACAAAAATGTTGATATCTGTCAATTTCAATGCAAACGTGTTACTAAGCTTATCAAAGGGTTAAAGGGCCATACTCCACTATTTGGAAGTGTAATACATTAGTTTTGAGCAAAATCAACAATATAAGGTTAAAGACACATTGTTGGTCAAAAAGTGATTCTAGCGCTCTGAAAAGCATTTGGCACGCATAAAAACAAGAAATGTTGATTTTTCTGTTCATTTCAGAAAACATGTCGAAAACACATTGTTGGTCAAAAAGTGATTCTAGCGCTCTGAAAAGAATTGTGCAGGTATAAAAACAAGAAATGTTGGTATCTCTGTCAATTTCAATGCAAACGTGTTACAAAGCTTACCAAAGGGTTATTGGGCCATACTCCACTATTTGGAAGTGGAATATATTAGTTTTGAGCAAAATCAACAATGTAAGGTCAAAAACACGTTGTTGGTCGAAAAGTGATTCTAGCGCTCTGAAAAGCATTTGGAACGCATAAAAACAAGAAATGTTGGTATCTCTGTCAATTTCAATGCAAACGTGTTACTAAGCTTATCAAAGGGTTATAGGGCCATACTCCACTATTTGGAAGTGGAATACATTAGTTTTGAGTAGAATCAACAATATAAGATTTAAGACACATTGTTGGTCAAAAAGTGATTCTAGCGCTCTGAAAAGCATTTTGCAAGCGTAAAAAACAAAAATGTTGATATCTGTCAATTTCAATGCAAACGTGTTACTAAGCTTATCAAAGGGTTATAGGGCCACACTCCACTATTTGGAAGTGTAATACATTAGTTTTGAGCAAAATCAACAATATAAGGTTAAAGACACATTGTTGGTCAAAAAGTGATTCTAGCGCTCTGAAAAGCATTTGGCACGCATAAAAACAAGAAATGTTGATTTTTCTGTTCATTTCAGAAAACATGTCGAAAACACATTGTTGGTCAAAAAGTCATTCTAGCGCTCTGAAAAGAATTGTGCAGGTATAAAAACAAGAAATGTTGGTATCTCTGTCAATTTCAATGCAAACGTGTTACAAAGCTTACCAAAGGGTTATTGGGCCATACTCCACTATTTGGAAGTGGAATATATTAGTTTTGAGCAAAATCAACAATGTAAGGTCAAAAACACGTTGTTGGTCAAAAAGTGATTCTAAGCGCTCTGAAAAGAATTTTGCCGGCATAAAAATAATAAATGTTGGTATCTCTGTCAATTTCAATGCAAACGTGTTACAAAGCTTACCAAAGGGTTATTGGGCCATACTCCACTATTTGGAAGTGGAATATATTAGTTTTGAGCAAAATCAACAATATAAGGTTAAAAACACATTGTTGGTCAAAAAGTGATTCTAGCGCTCTGAAAAGCATTTGGAAAGCATTAAAAAAAAGAAATGTTGATTTTTCTGTTCATTTCAGACAACAAGTCCAAAACACATTGTTGGTCAAAAAGTGATTCTAGCGCTCTGAAAAGCATTTTGCAAGCGTAAAAACCAAAAATGTTGATATCTGTCAATTTCAATGCAAACGTGTTATTAAGCTTACCAAAGGGTTATAGGGCCATACTCCACTATTTGGAAGTGGAATACATTAGTTTTGAGTAGAATCAACAATATAAGATTAAAGACACATTGTTGGTCAAAAAGTGATTCTAGCGCTCTGAAAAGCATTTTGCAAGCGTAAAAAACAAAAATGTTGATATCTGTCAATTTCAATGCAAACGTGTTACTAAGCTTATCAAAGGGTTATAGGGCCATACTCCACTATTTGGAAGTGTAATACATTAGTTTTGAGCAAAATCAACAATATAAGGTTAAAGACACATTGTTGGTCAAAAAGTGATTCTAGCGCTCTGAAAAGCATTTGGCACGCATAAAAACAAGAAATGTTGATTTTTCTGTTCATTTCAGAAAACATGTCGAAAACACATTGTTGGTCAAAAAGTCATTCTAGCGCTCTGAAAAGAATTGTGCAGGTATAAAAACAAGAAATGTTGGTATCTCTGTCAATTTCAATGCAAACGTGTTACAAAGCTTACCAAAGGGTTATTGGGCCATACTCCACTATTTGGAAGTGGAATATATTAGTTTTGAGCAAAATCAACAATGTAAGGTCAAAAACACGTTGTTGGTCGAAAAGTGATTCTAGCGCTCTGAAAAGCATTTGGAACGCATAAAAACAAGAAATGTTGATTTTTCTGTTCATTTCAGAAAACAAGTCCAAAACACATTGTTGGTCAAAAAGTGATTCTAGCGCTCTGAAAAGCATTTTGCAAGCGTAAAAACCAAAAATGTTGATATCTGTCAATTTCAAAGCAAACGTGTTATTAAGCTTACCAAAGGGTTATAGGGCCATACTCCACTAATTGGAAGTGGAATACATTAGTTTTGAGCAAAATCAACAATATAAGGTCAAAGACACATTGTTGGTCAAAAAGTGATTCTAGCGCTCTGAAAAACATTTGGCACGCATAAAAACAAGAAATGTTGATATTTCTGTTCGTTTCAGAAAAACAAGTCAAAAACACATTGTTGGTCAAAAAGTGATTCTAAGCGCTCTGAAAAGAATTTTGCAGGCATAAAAATAATAAATGTTGGTATCTCTGTCAATTTCAATGCAAACGTGTTACAAAGCTTACCAAAGGGTAATAGGGCCATACTCCACCATTTGGAAGGGGAATACATTAGTTTTGAGCAAAATCAACAATATAAGGTCAAAGACACATTGTTGGTCAAAAAGTGATTCTAGCACTCTGAAAAGCATTTGGCACGCATAAAAACAAGAAATGTTGAGTTTTCTGTTCATTTCAGAAAACATGTCGAAAACACATTGTTGGTCAAAAAGTGATTCTAGCGCTCTGAAAAGAATTGTGCAGGTATAAAAACAAGAAATGTTGGTATCTCTGTCAATTTCAATGCAAACGTGTTACAAAGCTTACCAAAGGGTTATTGGGCCATACTCCACTATTTGGAAGTGGAATATATTAGTTTTGAGCAAAATCAACAATGTAAGGTCAAAAACACGTTGTTGGTCGAAAAGTGATTCTAGCGCTCTGAAAAGCATTTGGAACGCATAAAAACAAGAAATGTTGATTTTTCTGTTCATTTCAGAAAACAAGTCGAAAACACATTGTTGGTCAAAAAGTGATTCTAGCGCTCTGAAAAGCATTTTGCAAGCGTAAAAACCAAAAATGTTGATATCTGTCAATTTCAATGCAAACGTGTTATTAAGCTTACCAAAGGGTTATAGGGCCATACTCCACTATTTGGAAGTGGAATACATTAGTTTTGAGCAAAATCAACAATATAAGGTCAAAGACACATTGTTGGTCAAAAAGTGATTCTAGCACTCTGAAAAGCATTTGGCACGCATAAAAACAAGAAATGTTGATTTTTCTGTTCATTTCAGAAAACAAGTCGAAAACACATTGTTGGTCAAAAAGTGATTCTAAGCGCTCTGAAAAGAATTTTACCGGCATAAAAACAATAAATGTTGGTATCTCTGTCAATTTCAATGCAAACGTGTTACTAAGCTTACCAAAGGGTTATAGGGCCATACTCCACTATTTGGTAGTGGAATACATTAGTTTTGAGCAAAATCAACAATATGAGGTTAAAGACACATTGTTGGTCAAAAAGTGATTCTCGCGCTCTGAAAAGCATTTGGCACGCATAAAAACAAGAAATGTTGATTTTTCTGTTCATTTCAGAAAACATGTCGAAAACACATTGTTGGTCAAAAAGTGATTCTAGCGCTCTGAAAAGAATTGTGCAGGTATAAAAACAAGAAATGTTGGTATCTCTGTCAATTTCAATGCAAACGTGTTACAAAGCTTTCCAAAGGGTTATTGGGCCATACTCCACTATTTGGAAGGGGAATATATTAGTTTTGAGCAAAATCAACAATGTAAGGTCAAAAACACGTTGTTGGTCGAAAAGTGATTCTAGCGCTCTGAAAAGAATTGTGCAGGTATAAAAACAAGAAATGTTGGTATCTCTGTCAATTTCAATGCAAACGTGTTACAAAGCTTTCCAAAGGGTTATTGGGCCATACTCCACTATTTGGAAGGGGAATATATTAGTTTTGAGCAAAATCAACAATGTAAGGTCAAAAACACGTTGTTGGTCGAAAAGTGATTCTAGCGCTCTGAAAAGCATTTGGAACGCATAAAAACAAGAAATGTTGGTATCTCTGTCAATTTCAATGCAAACGTGTTACAAAGCTTACCAAAGGGTTATTGGGCCATACTCCACTATTTGGAAGTGGAATATATTAGTTTTGAGCAAAATCAACAATGTAAGGTCAAAAACACGTTGTTGGTCGAAAAGTGATTCTAGCGCTCTGAAAAGCATTTGGAAAGCATTAAAAAAAAGAAATGTTGATTTTTCTGTTCATTTCAGAAAACAAGTCGAAAACACATTGTTGGTCAAAAAGTGATTCTTGCGCTCTGAAAAGCATTTTGCCGGCATAAAAACAATAAATGTTGGTATCTCTGTCAATTTCAATGCAAACATGTTACTAAGCTTACCAAAGGGTAATAGGGCCATACTCCACCATTTGGAAGGGGAATACATTAGTTTTGAGCAAAATCAACAATATAAGGTCAAAGACACATTGTTGGTCAAAAAGTGATTCTAGCGCTCTGAAAAGCATTTTGCAAGCGTAAAAACCAAAAATGTTGATATCTGTCAATTTCAATGCAAACGTGTTGTTACGTGTGTGGTTGTTTTCCTGTGTCTCCGCTCTCGTTCTCTGTAGGTCTCACACCATTGGCTGTTCCTCCACCATCGTCCAACCCCCTGTCCAATCTGGGAGCTGTCTGTTGGCCAATCAGTGTCATCAGGCCTTGATAACTTGCACCTGTTTGTCTCCATGGAAAAAGCCATTGTCTGCATGTGTGTTGGCTGTGTCGTGCTGTTGCCTTTTGTTTGTAAGATGCCATAGGGGTTTCGGTGAATAGGTAAGATACCCTTGGGTTTACACTACCATCACGTAGATTCACTCTGTTATCACATCAGGTTAGAAGCGGGGCCACCCTCTGTATGTATTAGCTAGGTTGTATGTGTGCACTAGTTAGTTGTCACTTTATCTTGTTTTCTTTGATTTGGCTCCGCTTATAGTTCCCTATTCCCCTTGGTAGATCGCTAGCTAAATAAACACACTTATGTACCCAGTTTGCTGTTGTGCCCTGTTTTGTTGTTCTCCCAGTCAGCCTAACAGTAACATGTGTTATGGTTCCCCTACTCCCCCCCCCCCCTAGACGTAGCAAGCTAACATCCTGGAGCCGTAACACATTTTTTTTAAGATGCCATAGGGGTTTAGGTGAATAGGTAAGATACCCTTGGGTTTACACTACCATCACGTAGATTTACTCTGTTATCACATCAGGTTAGAAGCGGGGCCACCCTCTGTATGTATTAGCTAGGTTGTATGTGTGCACTAGTTAGTTGTCACTTTATCTTGTTTTCTTTAATTTGGCTCCGCTTATAGTTCCCTATTCCCCTTGGTGGATCGCTAGCTAAATAAACACACTTATGTACCCAGTTTGCTGTTGTGCCCTGTTTTGTTGTTCTCCCAGTCAGCCTAACAGTAACATGTGTTATGGTTCCCCTACTCCCCCCCCCCCCTAGACGTAGCAAGCTAACATCCTGGAGCCGTAACATATTTGGGGGCTCGTCCAGGATCCTCATTGTAGGACTCCACGTCGGGCTGGCTGTGAGGTGTTCGATGCAGGTGTGCACATAGTGTAGCTGGTTTGTGTGTATAGGATAGGCAGTAGTTGTTTTTGTAGGGCTCGTTATGGAGGCTTTTGATTTGGGTGTCTTTTTGGCTGATCCGTCTATGGATCGAATTGACAGATGCCGGAAGGCTGATTTATATGCCATAGCGGCTCATTTTGAGTTTCCAGTTCAGGGGACCCTGCTCAAAGCGAGACTTAAGGAGTGTGTCGTGGATATGCTGGTGGGCAAGGAGGTGCTTGGTGTGAATGTGGCTTCTCCTTGTAGTGATGCCAGGGAGGACATTCAGGCTGGGGCAGAGGCTAAGCCACCCGCTACCTTACCACGCTTTAATCCGTTGTCACCTACGTTATCAATGTCGTCTCAGGACGCCCGTCTGAAAGTAAGGTTGGCCCGCTTGCAAATGGAGGCTGAGCGTGGAGAGAGGGAGGCTGAGCGTGGAGAGAGGCAAGCTGAGCGTGAGCACCAACTGGAGATTCGACGGATTGAGGCAGAGAAGGAGGTGAAACTACGGAGGTTGGAATTGGAGGCTGCAAGTGCGGCACGTTCAACCCAAACCACCCTCTCTTCTCCACTAGCTAGCTCATTTGGCACATTGGATGTGACTAAACAAATGGCTTTGGTTCCGCAGTTCCGGGAATCGGAAATCGATTCTTATTTTGGTGTGTTTGAACGCATCGCAGTTTCTATGCAGTGGCCTAAACAGGTGTGGCCCCTCTTGCTTCAGTGTAAACTATCTGGTAAAGCTCAAGAGGTGTTGGCGTCCATTTCGTTCTGACAGTCTAGATTACGAAATTGTTAAAACCAATGTTCTTCGTGCGTATGAGTTAGTGCCTGAGGCATATAGACAAAAGTTTAGGAGTTGCAAAAAGTCTCCTGATCGTACTTTCATGGAGTTTGCTCGAGAGAAGACCACCTTGTTTGATCGGTGGTGCACCGCCACTAAAACTACAAATTTTTCCTCTCTTCGAGAATTAGTCCTGCTGGAGGAATTCAAGAATAGTGTATCAGAACGTATAGTAACATACTTGAATGAGCAAAAAGTGGTGTCACTGTCTCAGGCAGCTGTATTAGCGGACGAGTTTGTGGGACAATGCAAACGTGTTATTAAGCTTACAAAAGGGTTATAGGGCCATACTCCACTATTTGGAAGTGGAATACATTAGTTTTGAGCAAAATCAACAATATAAGGTCAAAGACACATTGTTGGTCAAAAAGTGATTCTAGCGCTCTGAAAAACATTTGGCACGCATAAAAACAAGAAATGTTGATATTTCTGTTCGTTTCAGAAAAACAAGTCAAAAACACATTGTTGGTCAAAAAGTGATTCTAAGCGCTCTGAAAAGAATTTTGCCGGCATAAAAATAATAAATGTTGGTATCTCTGTCAATTTCAATGCAAACGTGTTACTAAGCTTTCCAAAGGGTAATAGGGCCATACTCCACCATTTGGAAGGGGAATACATTAGTTTTGAGCAAAATCAACAATATAAGGTCAAAGACACATTGTTGGTCAAAAAGTGATTCTAGTGCTCTGAAAAGCATTTGGCACGCATAAAAACAAGAAATGTTGATTTTTCTGTTCATTTCAGAAAACAAGTCGAAAACACATTGTTGGTCAAAAAGTGATTCTAGCGCTCTGAAAAGCATTTTGCAAGCGTAAAAACCAAAAATGTTGATATCTGTCAATTTCAATGCAAACGTGTTATTAAGCTTACCAAAGGGTTATAGGGCCATACTCCACTATTTGGAAGTGGAATACATTAGTTTTGAGCAAAATCAACAATATAAGGTCAAAGACACATTGTTGGTCAAAAGGTGATTCTAGCGCTCTGAAAAACATTTGGCACGCATAAAAACAAGAAATGTTGATATTTCTGTTCGTTTCAGAAAAACAAGTCAAAAACACATTGTTGGTCAAAAAGTGATTCTAAGCGCTCTGAAAAGAATTTTGCCGGCATAAAAATAATAAATGTTGGTATCTCTGTCAATTTCAATGCAAACGTGTGACTAAGCTTACCAAAGGGTTATAGGGCCATACTCCACTATTTGGTAGTGGAATACATTAGTTTTGAGCAAAATCAACAATATAAGGTTAAAAACACATTGTTGGTCAAAAAGTGATTCTAGCGCTCTGAAAAGCATTTTGCCGGCATAAAAACAAGAAATGTTGGTATCTCTGTCAATTTCAATGCAAACATGTTACTAAGCTTACCAAAGGGTAATAGGGCCATACTCCACCATTTGGAAGGGGAATACATTAGTTTTGAGCAAAATCAACAATATAAGGTCAAAGACACATTGTTGGTCAAAAAGTGATTCTAGCGCTCTGAAAAGCATTTGGCACGCATAAAAACAAGAAATGTTGATTTTTCTGTTCATTTCAGAAAACATGTCGAAAACACATTGTTGGTCAAAAAGTGATTCTAGCGCTCTGAAAAGAATTGTGCAAGCGTAAAAACCAAAAATGTTGATATCTGTCAATTTCAATGCAAACGTGTTATTAAGCTTACCAAAGGGTTATAGGGCCATACTCCACTATTTGGAAGTGGAATAGTGGTATAAAAACAAGAAATGTTGGTATCTCTGTCAATTTCAATGCAAACGTGTTACAAAGCTTACCAAAGGGTAATAGGGCCATACTCCACCATTTGGAAGGGGAATACATTAGTTTTGAGCAAAATCAACAATATAAGGTCAAAGACACATTGTTGGTCAAAAAGTGATTTTAGCGCTCTGAAAAGCATTTGGCACGCATTAAAACAAGAAATGTTGATTTTTCTGTTCATTTCAGAAAACAAGTCGATAACACATTGTTGGTCAAAAAGTGATTCTAGCGCTCTGAAAAGCATTTTGCATGCGTAAAAACCAAAAATGTTGATATCTGTCAATTTCAATGCAAACGTGTTATTAAGCTTACCAAAGGGTTATAGGGCCATACTCCACTATTTGGAAGTGGAATACATTAGTTTTGAGCAAAATCAACAATATAAGGTCAAAGACACATTGTTGGTCAAAAAGTGATTCTAGCGCTCTGAAAAACATTTGGCACGCATAAAGAAATGTTGATATTTCTGTTTGTTTCAGAAAAACAAGTCAAAAACACATTGTTGGTCAAAAAGTGATTCTAAGCGCTCTGAAAAGAATTTTGCCGGCATAAAAATAATAAATGTTGATTTTTCTGTTCATTTCAGAAAACAAGTCGAAAACACATTGTTGGTCAAAAAGTGATTCTAGCGCTCTGAAAAGCATTTTGCATGCGTAAAAACCAAAAATGTTGATATCTGTCATTTTCAATGCAAACGTGTGACTAAGCTTACCAAAGGGTTATAGGGCCATACTCCACTATTTGGTAGTGGAATACATTAGTTTTGAGCAAAATCAACAATATAAGGTTAAAAACACATTGTTGGTCAAAAAGTGATTCTAGCGCTCTGAAAAGCATTTTGCCGGCATAAAAACAATAAATGTTGGTATCTCTGTCAATTTCAATGCAAACATGTTACTAAGCTTACCAAAGGGTTATAGGGCCATACTCCACTATTTGGAAGTGGAATAGTGGTATAAAAACAAGAAATGTTGGTATCTCTGTCAATTTCAATGCAAACGTGTTACAAAGCTTACCAAAGGGTAATAGGGCCATACTCCACCATTTGGAAGGGGAATACATTAGTTTTGAGCAAAATCAACAATATAAGGTCAAAGACACATTGTTGGTCAAAAAGTGATTTTAGCGCTCTGAAAAGCATTTGGCACGCATTAAAACAAGAAATGTTGATTTTTCTGTTCATTTCAGAAAACAAGTCGAGAACACATTGTTGGTCAAAAAGTGATTCTAGCGCTCTGAAAAGCATTTTGCATGCGTAAAAACCAAAAATGTTGATATCTGTCATTTTCAATGCAAACGTGTGACTAAGCTTACCAAAGGGTTATAGGGCCATACTCCACTATTTGGTAGTGGAATACATTAGTTTTGAGCAAAATCAACAATATAAGGTTAAAAACACATTGTTGGTCAAAAAGTGATTCTGGCGCTCTGAAAAGCATTTGGCACGCATAAAAACAAGAAATGTTGATATCTCTATTCGTTTCAGAAAAACAAGTCAAAAACACATTGTTGGTCAAAAAGTGATTCTAGCGCTCTGAAAAGCATTTTGCCGGCATAAAAACAATAAATGTTGGTATCTCTGTCAATTTCAATGCAAACGTGTGACTAAGCTTACCAAAGGGTAATAGGGCCATACTCCACCATTTGGAAGGGGAATACATTAGTTTTGAGCAAAATCAACAATATAAGGTCAAAGACACATTGTTGGTCAAAAAGTGATTCTAGCACTCTGAAAAGCATTTGGCACGCATAAAAACAAGAAATGTTGGTATCTCTGTCAATTTCAATGCAAACGTGTTACTTAGCTTACCAAAGGGTTATAGGGCCATACTCCACTATTTGGAAGTGGAATACATTAGTTTTGAGTAGAATCAACAATATAAGATTAAAGACACATTGTTGGTCAAAAAGTTATTCTAGCGCTCTGAAAAGCATTTTGCAAGCGTAAAAAACAAAAATGTTGATATCTGTCAATTTCAATGCAAACGTGTTACTAAGCTTATCAAAGGGTTATAGGGCCATACTCCACTATTTGGAAGTGTAATACATTAGTTTTGAGCAAAATCAACAATATAAGGTTAAAGACACATTGTTGGTCAAAAAGTGATTCTAGCGCTCTGAAAAGCATTTGGCACGCATAAAAACAAGAAATGTTGATTTTTCTGTTCATTTCAGAAAACATGTCGAAAACACATTGTTGGTCAAAAAGTGATTCTAGCGCTCTGAAAAGAATTGTGCAGGTATAAAAACAAGAAATGTTGGTATCTCTGTCAATTTCAATGCAAACGTGTTACAAAGCTTACCAAAGGGTTATTGGGCCATACTCCACTATTTGGAAGTGGAATATATTAGTTTTGAGCAAAATCAACAATGTAAGGTCAAAAACACGTAGTTGGTCGAAAAGTGATTCTAGCGCTCTGAAAAGCATTTGGAACGCATAAAAACAAGAAATGTTGGTATCTCTGTCAATTTCAATGCAAATGTGTTACTTAGCTTACCAAAGGGTTATAGGGCCATACTCCACTATTTGGAAGTGGAATACATTAGTTTTGAGTAGAATCAACAATATAAGATTAAAGACACATTGTTGGTCAAAAAGTGATTCTAGCGCTCTGAAAAGCATTTTGCAAGCGTAAAAAACAAAAATGTTGATATCTGTCAATTTCAATGCAAACGTGTTACAAAGCTTACCAAAGGGTTATTGGGCCATACTCCACTATTTCGAAGTGGAATATATTAGTTTTTAGCAAAATCAACAATGTAAGGTCAAAAACACGTTGTTGGTCGAAAAGTGATTCTAGCGCTCTGAAAAGCATTTGGAAAGCATTAAAAAATTGATTCAGTAGGACTCCTTATCCATGTAAACGATCATTGTGACATCTGAATTCATTAATTATCTGAAATACACTGCGTGTGCGTGTGATGTTAAATGTTTGAACCAAGGTTAACGGTTAAAGTGTCAGAGAATGGGTGGTGACTTTTTGACGTCCTCCCATGATCTGAAGTGAGCGTGCGTGTTTGTGTTGGTGAAAGTTTAAGAAATGTACAACTGTCGGTTCAGCTCTCTGGTGCTTCCTGCTGGCAGTATCACTATACTGTCCTCATGTTTCACAAAAACAGTTTTGAGAGACGTTGTCAGTTTTTGTATGTTGCTTAAATCCTCCAAAGCGGTTGGCAGTAAACATCAGGTCACGGTACGCCACGGAGTCAATGAGCTCGAGTTGAAAAAGAAAAAGCTTACAGCACCTGGTATTCCCAGGCGGTCTCCCATCCAAGTACTAACCAGGCCCGACCCTGCTTAGCTTCCGAGATCAGACGAGATTGGGCGTGTTCAGGTTGGTATGGCCGTAAGCAATTAGTGCAGGCGCAAAACCAGGTTTTATACAGTAGCACATAAGGAGTGAGAAAGCTGCTGAGGCTCGACGTTACACTTTTACAAAAACAATCATTAGTTAGATATAAACGGCAGTAATTGATTCAGTAGGACTCCTTATCTATGTAAACGATCATTGTGACATCTGAATTAATTAATTATCTGAAATACACTGCGTGTGCGTGTGATGTTAAATGTTTGAACCAAGGTTAACGGTTAAAGTGTCAGAGAATGGGTGGTGATTTTTTGACGTCCTCCCATGATCTGAAGTGAGCGTGCGTGTTTTTGTTGGTGAAAGTTTAAGAAATGTACAACTGTCGGTTCAGCTCTCTGGTGCTCCCTGCTGGCAGTATCACTATACTGTCCTCATGTTTCACAAAAACAGTTTTGAGAGACGTTGTCAGTCTTTGTATGTTGCTTAAATCCTCCAAAGCGGTTGGCAGTAAACATCAGGTCACGGTAGGTCACGGTAGGCCACGGAGGCAATGAGCTCGAGTTGAAAAAGGAAAAGCTTACAGCACCTGGTATTCCCAGGCGGTCTCCCATCCAAGTACTAACAAGGCCCGACCCTGCTTAGCTTCCGAGATCAGACGAGATCGGGCGTGTTCAGGGTGGTATGGCCGTAAGCAATTAGTGCAGGCGCAAAACCAGGTTTTATACAGTAGCACATAAGGAGTGAGAAAGCTGCTGAGGCTCGACGTTACACTCTTACAAAAACAATCATTAGTTAGATATAAACGGCAGTAATTGATTCAGTAGGACTCCTTATCTATGTAAACGATCATTGTGACATCTGAATTCATTAATTATCTGAAATACACTGCGTGTGCGTGTGATGTTAAATATTTGAACCAAGGTTAACGGTTAAAGTGTCAGAGAATGGGTGGTGATTTTTTGACGTCCTCCCATGATCTGAAGTGAGCGTGCGTGTTTGTGTTGGTGAAAGTTTAAGAAATGTACAACTGTCGGTTCAGCTCTCTGCTGCTCCCTGCTGGCAGTATCACTATACTGTCCTCATGTTTCACAAAAACAGTTTTGAGAGACGTTGTCCGTTTTTGTATGTTGCTTAAATCCTCCAAAGCGGTTGGCAGTCAACATCAGGTCACGGTACGCCACGGAGTCAATGAGCTCGAGTTGAAAAAGAAAAAGCTTACAGCACCTGGTATTCCCAGGCGGTCTCCCATCCAAGTACTAAACAGGCCCGACCCTATTTAGCTTCCGAGATCAGACGAGATCGGGCGTGTTCAGGGTGGTATGGCCGTAAGCAATTAGGTCAGGCGCAAAACCAGGTTTTATACAGTAGCACATAAGGAGTGAGAAAGCTGCTGAGGCTCGACGTTACACTTTTACAAAAACAATCATTAGTTAGATATAAACGGCAGTAATTGATTCAGTAGGACTACTTATCCATGTAAACGATCATTGCGACATCTGAATTCATTAATTATCTGAAATACACTGTGTGTGCGTGTGATGTTAAATGTTTGAACCAAGGTTAACGGTTAAAGTGTCAGAGAATGGGTGGTGATTTTTTGACGTCCTCCCATGATCTGAAGTGAGCGTGCGTGTTTGTGTTGGTGAAAGTTTAAGAAATGTACAACTGTCGTTTCAGCTCTCTGGTGCTCCCTGCTGGCAGTATCACTATACTGTCCTCATGTTTCACAAAAATAGTTTTGAGAGACGTTGTCAGGCTTTGTATGTTGCTTAAATCCTCCAAAGCGGTTGGCAGTAAACATCAGGTCACGGTAGGTCACGGTAGGCCACGGAGGCAATGAGCTCGAGTTGAAAAAGAAAACTCTTACAGCACCTGGTATTCCCAGGCGGTCTCCCATCCAAGTACTAACCAGGCCCGACCCTGCTTAGCTTCCGAGATCAGACGAGATTGTGCGTGTTCAGGGTGTTATGGCCGTAAGCAATTAATGCAGGCGCAAAACCAGGTTTTATACAGTAGCACATAAGGAGTGAGAAAGCTGCTGAGGCTCGACGTTACACTTTTACAAAAACAATCATTAGTTAGATATAAACGGCAGTAATTGATTCAGTAGGACTCCTTATCCATGTAAACGATCATTGTGACATCTGAATTCATTAATTATCTGAAATACACTGCGTGTGCGTGTGATGTTAAATGTTTGAACCAAGGTTAACGGTTAAAGTGTCAGAGAATGGGTGGTGATTTTTTGACGTCCTCCCATGATCTGTGGGGTGTTCCACAAAGCCGGTTTTATCACATAACCGGGTAAGTTAACCCAGGGTTTGCTGTAACCCTAGGTTTTCCGTTCCAAAAGGATCACGGTATGTTAGTTGCTATAGCAACATATGCTCTGAATCAAACCTGGGCCCCGTTTCCCGATAACGATGGATCCACGCTCGTACGATCATTCTCACGATGGATCTTGCGATCCATCGTCAATTTCTTTGGAGCGTTTCCCGAAACTCCTCTTAACGTGAACGCGCATTCGCTGCACTCACGACGTCGTAGGATTGTAACTGTCTACTGACACGGTGCTGAAATGGGCTCCGTAGGAGGGGGAGACGCAGGAATGTCGCAGGAAAATTGTGTTAAAAAGGGTTAAAATAAATCCCCATCAAGGACAACAGCAGAGTAGCCTCCGAAAAAAATAGACTGCAATTAGATGAATGCTATAGCAAGACATTAAAACACAATTGATTAGGCTTAAACCGACATATATCAGTCCTAATCCTGAATGCACTGTGCGTTTCACGGCATTTTCCCCCCTGAAATAATTCCATATGACAAAAAATTAAAAATTGCTTGTGTGACAACTACATTTATCTTAATGGGCTGATTTCTGAAACATGCTTTGCGCAGCAAAGAGAGCCGACTTAATCTGATTCCGCATAAAGGTTTCCTTGATTGATAATTTGATTGGCTATAAAAGCCCCTCCGGAAATAGGGTAAGGTATGTATTGATGAGGAATACAACGAAGCCCACCGTCTGGCCCGGTGCATCGTTGAGCGCACGATCGGGAGGTGGAAGTTGCGCTATTTTAGATGCCTTCACAAGTCAGGCGGAGGGCTCCAGTTTTCGCCGGCCAAGTCATGCGCCGTGATATGTGTGACGGCTATGTTGCACAACATTGCAGCTAAGGCTGGGGTGGCATTGCTTGAACCGGAGGACGCTGAGGACGATGACGACGAGGAAGATCGGTGTGAGGACGGCCTCCCTCATAACTACGCGGCTGGTTTTCATGCGCGTCGAAGAGTGATTGAGACTTTTTTTTAACCCCCTCCACCCTCCCACATGTCACTAAACATTCCCGTCAACGTGACCAATCCCCACCATATCCCAGCCTTTTGCCTGCTCCTTTGCTTGTTTTTTATAATTTATTTTATTTCTTTATTTTAATTTTTTTTAATTTAATTTAATTTTTTACATTATTTTATGCTACGTTTTATGAGTAGCCTATGTCAGTCTGCACAAATCCCCCCACTTTCTCTCACACATTTTGAGTGCCCTGCCTGCGCAAACATTTTCTGGACTGTCCCGTTTTATTTTGGCCATTTTAACATCTTTATTAATAAATAAATTAATAATCTTTATTAATTACCAAACTAAGAACATAAAGGCGCAATGCGTTTTAATAAAACGCATCCAATAGACGGAATGTCCGATGGTGTCGCCACTGAGGCTATAGCTGACGATGCTCTTAGCGTCCTACGAGCACCCCTGGAGTACTCGTTAGCTACGAGCGTTTTCAAGACGTTCGTTCCCCACGATGCTTTCGGGAAACGCGGTGAAAACTCTACGATGCCCTTACGACGCACTTCACGATCCACTTAGGCTAACGATGCTTTCGGGAAACGGGGCCCTGGTCGGACCAGGTTTTGCGCAGGTTAAGTTTGAAACACAACCCGGTTTTGGGTATTTCAACCGGCGTTCACCGCAGATTTCATGTGTTCACAATGGCATGCCCTTTTGATGAGAGAACTGCTGATATCAGAGCGCAAATTATACGTGCAATCCACCGGGAGCGATTGATAAGACCACGGCTCGACATCTTGGCATATTGGATGACTTTTTGCTGGAGTGGAGAGATATAGATTCTCGCGCAAATCTTTAATATATTTAAATAGCCTTACAATCTTACATAGCCAACACTACCAATCGAGGACCTGGCCTCAGTTCACTCCAGACTATTTGCGTAGCCCTCCGTTTTTTTCAAATGGTAGTTTTATCTAGGCTATAATGCTGGAGATGCTGAGCACATCCCAGTCGTTTCAGATGACCCATCCAAGATTTGTATCGGCCTCCCATCATACAAAGAGCAATATTGTCTGAGTACTATGCCGAGAGGCATTTACAACATAAAGTATAAAATAGTCCTAACGGACTTGCATCCACTGGAGAATGTTCGATCGTAGCCGGCGGCTTCATTACAAGCACTGATCCATCTTGATCTGTGAAGTTGATGAATTGTCACTTTTAGGTTTTCTACCCAGTTACCAAAAAAAGAAACATTTGGAATAGTATGCGCTGTGGCAAGCACACGGTTTGCATGTGTTACTTCGAAGGCAAAAAAAATCTAAAATAGGCCTACAAGAAAACACAAAAACCTACATTCAACCAGTGTGGGGTATGGCCCATGACTCTCTGAGGTGGTAGGTACCTCCAGGTACCGGCCTTTTCACGATTGGCTTAAAAAAATGGCTTATTTAAATTTATACCAATACGATGGTGGGAAAAGCTTACCAGTTTGTATGTTTTTTTATACTTGATCCTCTGACCGCTTGGAAGCAATTGGAGTAGGCTACATATTGCTTTAGAAGAAAGGGGTTATGTGGTAGGATCTTTAAGAATGCTTAACTGGGATATTTATATATTCATGGCTCAAATATTAAGGATCATGCTTTTGACGTGTAACTAACGCATTTACGCGTTCAGCGATCCGCTGCCAGGCTTTGGTTCACCGGGTTCCAGAGGTTTTAGCGTTCCCTTTTCTTGCGATAATGTCCTTCTCCTCGTCATAGCTCTCCAGGAGAACCTGGAGTTCCATTTCATTGAAATAAGCGGCCCGTTTCGCCATATCGATCAGGGTTTCCATGATCCATACATCACGTCTTTTTAAGTTTGGCGTGGACGCGCACAACCCTGTGTTAACCAACCCCGAGTTGATTGAACTAATGCATAACCGCTGCTGTGGAACCGAAAACTCTGGGTTGGTCGGCACAGGGTCAATCAACCTAGAGTTCAGCGTTAACTCAGTGTTTGTTAAACCTCCGTTCGTGGAACACCCCTCTGAAGTGAGCGTGCGTGTTTGTGTTGGTGAAAGTTTAAGAAATGTACAACTGTCGGTTCAGCTCTCTGGTGCTCCCTGCTGGCAGTATCACTATACTGTCCTCATGTTTCACAAAAACAGTTTTGAGAGACGTTGTCAGTTTTTGTATGTTGCTTAAATCCTCCAAAGCGGTTGGCAGTAAACATCAGGTCACGGTACGCCACGGAGTCAATGAGCTCGAGTTGAAAAAGAAAAAGCTTACAGCACCTGAGGGGTGTTCCACGAACGGAGGTTTAACAAACACTGAGTTAACGCTGAACTCTAGGTTGATTGACCCTGTGCCGACCAACCCAGAGTTTTCGGTTCCACAGCAGCGGTTATGCATTAGTTCAATCAACCCGGGGTTGGTTAACACAGGGTTGTGCGCGTCCACGCCAAACTTAAAAAGACGTGATGTATGGATCATGGAAACCCTGATCGATATGGCGAAACGGGCCGCTTATTTCAATGAAATGGAACTCCAGGTTCTCCTGGAGAGCTATGACGAGGAGAAGGACATTATCACAAGAAAAGGGAACGCTAAAACCTCTGGAACCCGGAGAGCCAAAGCCTGGCAGCGGATCGCTGACCACGTAAATGCGTTAGTTACATGTCAAAAGCATGATCCTTAATATTTGGGCCATGAATATATAAATATCCCAGACAGTTAAGCATTCTTAAAGATCCTACCACATAACCCCTTTCTTCTAAAACAATATGTACTCTGATTGCTTCCAAGCGGTCAGAGGATCAAGTATAAAAATGAAGTATAAAAAACATACAAACTGGTAAGCTTTTCCCACCATCGTATTGGTATAAATTTAAACAAGCCATTTTTTTTAAGCCAATCGTGAAAAGGCTGACAGTCGGCAGACTGGATCTGGCCCTCAAATTGTCTTGACCCCGGTGGAGGAGCTGTTAATAAACATAAATTCAGGGCGCCCTGGCATGGAGGGGGTAGCCTACCTGGAGGTACCTACCACCTCAGAGAGTCATGGGCCATACCCCACACTGGTTGAATGTAGGTTTTTGTGTTTTCTTGTATTTTAGATTTTTTTTGCCTTCGAAGTAACACATGCAAACCGTGTGCTTGCCACAGCGCACGGTTTTTGGTAACTAGGTAGAAAACCTAAAAGTGACAATTCATCAACTTCACAGATCAAGATGGATCAGTGCTTGTAATGAAGCCGCCGGCTACGATCGAACATTCTCCAGTGGATGCAAGTCCGTTAGGACTATTTTGTACTTTATGTTGTAAATGCCTCTCGGCATAGTAGCCTACTCAGACAATATTGCTCTTTGTATGATAGGAGGCCGATACAAATCTTGGATGGGTCATCTGAAACGACTGTGATGTGCTCAGCATCTCCAACATTATAGCCTAGATAAAACTACCATTTGCAAAAAACGGAGGGCTACGCAAATAGTCTGGAGTGAAGTGAGGCCAGGTCCTCGATTGGTAGTGTTGGCTATGTAAGGCTATTTAAATATATTAAAGATTTGCGCGAGAATCTAGATCTCTCCACTCCAGCAAAAAGTCATCCGATATGCCAAGATGTTGAGCCGTGGTCTTATCAAGCGCTCCCGGTGGATTGCACGTATAGTTTGCGTTCCGATATCAGCAGTTCTCTCAAAAAAAGGGCAAGCTAATGTGAACACATGAAATCTGCGGTGAACGCCGGTTGAAATACCCACAGCCGGGTTATGTTTCAAACTTAACCTGCGCAAAACCTGGTCAGACCAGGTTTGATTCAGAGCATATGTTTCTATAGCAACTAACATACCGTGAACCTTTTGGAACGGAAAACCTAGGGTTACAGCAAACCCTGGGGTAACTTACCCGGTTATGTGATAAAACCGGCTTTGTGGAACACCCCACTGGTATTCCCAGGCGGTCTCCCATCCAAGTACTAACCAGGCCCGACCCTGCTTAGCTTCCGAGATCAGAAGAGATCGGGCGTGTTCAGTGTGGTATGGCCGAAAGCAATTAGTGCATGCGCAAAACCAGGTTTTATACAGTAGCACATAAGGAGTGAGAAAGCTGCTGAGGCTCGACGTTACACTCTTACAAAAAAAATCATTAGTTAGATATAAACGGCAGTAATTGATTCAGTAGGACTCCTTATCCATGTAAACGATCATTGTGACATCTGAATTCATTAATTATCTGAAATACACTGCGTGTGCGTGTGATGTTAAATGTTTGAACCAAGGTTAACGGTTAAAGTGTCAGAGAATGGGTGGTGATTTTTTGACGTCCTCCCATGATCTGAAGTGAGCGTGCGTGTTTGTGTTGGTGAAAGTTTAAGAAATGTACAACTGTCGGTTCAGCTCTCTGGTGCTCCCTGCTGGCAGTATCACTATACTGTCCTCATGTTTCACAAAAATAGTTTTGAGAGACGTTGTCAGTTTTTGTATGTTGCTTAAATCCTCCAAAGCGGTTGGCAGTAAACATCAGGTCACGGTACGCCACGGTAGGCCACGGAGTCAATGAGCTCGAATTGAAAAAGAAAAAGCTTACAGCACCTGGTATTCCCAGGCGGTCTACCATCCAAGTACTAACCAGGCCCGACCCTGCTTAGCTTCCGAGATCAGACGAGATCGGGCGTGTTCAGTGTGGTATGGCCGTTAGCAATTAGTGCAGGCGCAAAACCAGGTTTTATACAGTAGCACATAAGGAGTGAGAAAGCTGCTGAGGCTTGACGTTACACTTTTACAAAAACAATCATTAGTTAGATATAAACGGCAGTAATTGATTCAGTAGGACTCCTTATCCATGTAAACGATCATTGTGACATCTGAATTCATTAATTATCTGAAATACACTGCGTGTGCGTGTGATGTTAAATGTTTGAACCAAGGTTAACGGTTAAAGTGTCAGAGAATGGGTGGTGATTTTTTGACGTCCTCCCATGATCTGAAGTGAGCGTGCGTGTTTGTGTTGGTGAAAGTTTAAGAAATGTACAGCTGTCGGTTCAGCTCTCTGGTGCTCCCTGCTGGCAGTATCACTATACTGTCCTCATGTTTCACAAAAACAGTTTTGAGAGACGTTGTCAGTTTTTGTATGTTGCTTAAATCCTCCAAAGCGGTTGGCAGTAAACATCAGGTCACGGTACGCCACGGAGTCAATGAGCTCGAGTTGAAAAAGAAAAAGCTTACAGCACCTGGTATTCCCAGGCGGTCTCCCATCCAAGTACTAACCAGGCCCGACCCTGCTTAGCTTCCGAGATCAGACGAGATCGGGCGTGTTCAGGGTGGTATGGCCGAAAGCAATTAGTGCAGGCGCAAAACCAGGTTTTATACAGTAGCACATAAGGAGTGAGAAAGCTGCTGAGGCTCGACGTTACACTCTTACAAAAACAATCATTAGTTAGATATAAACGGCAGTAATTGATTCAGTAGGACTCCTTATCCATGTAAACGATCATTGTGACATCTGAATTCATTAATTATCTGAAATACACTGCGTGTGCGTGTGATGTTAAATGTTTGAACCAAGGTTAACGGTTAAAGTGTCAGAGAATGGGTGGTGATTTTTTGACGTCCTCCCATGATCTGAAGTGAGCGTGCGTGTTTGTGTTGGTGAAAGTTTAAGAAATGTACAACAGTCGGTTCAGCTCTCTGGTGCTCCCTGCTGGCAGTATCACTATACTGTCCTCATGTTTCACAAAAATAGTTTTGAGAGACGTTGTCAGTTTTTGTATGTTGCTTAAATCCTCCAAAGCGGTTGGCAGTAAACATCAGGTCACGGTACGCCACGGTAGGCCACGGAGTCAATGAGCTCGAATTGAAAAAGAAAAAGCTTACAGCACCTGGTATTCCCAGGCGGTCTACCATCCAAGTACTAACCAGGCCCGACCCTGCTTAGCTTCCGAAATCAGACGAGATCGGGCGTGTTCAGTGTGGTATGGCCGTAAGCAATTAGTGCAGGCGCAAAACCAGGTTTTATACAGTAGCACATAAGGAGTGAGAAAGCTGCTGAGGCTTGACGTTACACTTTTACAAAAACAATCATTAGTTAGATATAAACGGCAGTAATTGATTCAGTAGGACTCCTTATCCATGTAAACGATCATTGTGACATCTGAATTCATTAATTATCTGAAATACACTGCGTGTGCGTGTGATGTTAAATGTTTGAACCAAGGTTAACGGTTAAAGTGTCAGAGAATGGGTGGTGATTTTTTGACGTCCTCCCATGATCTGAAGTGAGCGTGCGTGTTTGTGTTGGTGAAAGTTTAAGAAATGTACAGCTGTTGGTTCAGCTCTCTGGTGCTCCCTGCTGGCAGTATCACTATACTGTCCTCATGTTTCACAAAAACAGTTTTGAGAGACGTTGTCAGTTTTTGTATGTTGCTTAAATCCTCCAAAGCGGTTGGCAGTAAACATCAGGTCACGGTACGCCACGGTAGGCCACGGAGTCAATGAGCTCGAGTTGAAAAAGAAAAAGCTTACAGCACCTGGTATTCCCAGGCTTTCACCCATCCAAGTACTAACCAGGCCCGACCCTGCTTAGCTTCCGAGATCAGACGAGATCGGGCGTGTTCAGGGTGGTATGGCCGTAAGCAATTAGTGCAGGCGCAAAACCAGGTTTTATACAGTAGCACATAAGGAGTGAGAAAGCTGCTGAGGCTTGACGTTACACTTTTACAAAAACAATCATTAGTTAGATATAAACGGCAGTAATTGATTCAGTAGGACTCCTTATCCATGTAAACGATCATTGTGACATCTGAATTCATTAATTATCTGAAATACACTGCGTGTGCGTGTGATGTTAAATGTTTGAACCAAGGTTAACGGTTAAAGTGTCAGAGAATGGGTGGTGATTTTTTGACGTCCTCCCATGATCTGAAGTGAGCGTGCGTGTTTGTGTTGGTGAAAGTTTAAGAAATGTACAACTGTCGGTTCAGCTCTCTGGTGCTCCCTGCTGGCAGTGTCACTATACTGTCCTCATGTTTCACAAAAATAGTTTTGAGAGACGTTGTCAGTTTTTGTATGTTGCTTAAATCCTCCAAAGCAGTTGGCAGTAAACATCAGGTCACGGTACGCCACGGTAGGCCACGGAGGCAACGAGCTCGAGTTGAAAAAGAAAAAGCTTACAGCACCTGGTATTCTCAGGCGGTCTCCCATCCAAGTACTAACCAGGCCCGACCCTGCTTAGCTTCCGAGACCAGACGAGATCGGGCGTGTTCAGGGTGGTATGGCCGTAAGCAATTAGTGCAGGCGCAAAACCAGGTTTTATACAGTAGCACATAAGGAGTGAGAAAGCTGCTGAGGCTCGACGTTACACTTTTACAAAAACAATCATTAGTTAGATATAAACGGCAGTAATTGATTCAGTAGGACTCCTTATCCATGTAAACGATCATTGTGACATCTGAATTCATTAATTATCTAAAATACACTGCGTGTGCGTGTGATGTTAAATGTTTGAACCAAGGTTAACGGTTAAAGTGTCAGAGAATGGGTGGTGATTTTTTGACGTCCTCCCATGATCTGAAGTGAGCGTGCGTGTTTGTGTTGGTGAAAGTTTAAGAAATGTACAACAGTCGGTTCAGCTCTCTGGTGCTCCCTGCTGGCAGTATCACTATACTGTCCTCATGTTTCACAAAAATAGTTTTGAGAGACGTTGTCAGTTTTTGTATGTTGCTTAAATCCTCCAAAGCGGTTGGCAGTAAACATCAGGTCACGGTACGCCACGGTAGGCCACGGAGTCAATGAGCTCGAATTGAAAAAGAAAAAGCTTACAGCACCTGGTATTCCCAGGCGGTCTACCATCCAAGTACTAACCAGGC